>NC_090939.1:567400431-567726146 GCF_040938575.1 Ambystoma mexicanum | reverse complement strand
GGGCAAAGTGCACCGGCATGATCCCATGCTCCTCTTAGTGGTATGCTTGAGAAAACCAACTTGGCAGTGGGAAAAATCTGCATCACTTCTTCCATCAACTTCTTTAGGCGACAGAGCAAACATCCACATGACATGAACCCCAAATGTAGAGCTCCATAATGCAGCACTACAACATCAACAGTACCGACAGAGGCCACACATCTGCAAAGGTCAACCATACTGCCAAAACTGCCCTCATAGACAGTGCCTTAGAAAGCCTCCACTCCTTCCAACGCAAAATTAGCAACCATGCCTCTTTGCGCTGCATACCTGCACAGATCTTACACAAAGGCATCACCCACTATTAGCACTCTACATCTCTCCATCTCTGCATGCCACCCTCACTACACAGACTACTGGGGAAAAATAGTACCGGGCCTTTCCTGTGAGGCACACCCTCGACACCTGATTGGCTAATTACCACAGTTCCATTTGTATAGCCACCATGCTTAGAAGGGCAGGATGTGGCACGTATGCTTTCCCAGCTACAGTGAGGGCCGCACCCCAGTAAAGCATGGACAGTCCTTCTTCCATTTCCACTCCAACCATGCATCCAAGGTGCTAGGCCCTCACCACACACAGCACATCATAGTACACCCTATATTTAAATGCTCATATCATGTGCAATGCACTCCCCATCTGCAATTGAGCCTGCTAGCTTGCACCCTGGCCACATATTTGCATGTGTTGCTGCATAACGTTGTGTTGGGGGTGCTGAACGGTATGTAGGTGGCTTTGTATTTTGTCCATATTTTACATGTTTGATGCTGGGCACTTCCTTTCACGACACAGTATCTTAAAACACTAAAGCAAGGGTTGTATAAGAGCCTAACCATAGCAAATGCAAATTGTCACATGTGGCTCCCTAATGTGCAACATGTGCAATGATCTACACCATATGCTAATGTAAGCATGCATTGCAGCTCACTTCTTCTGTTCTACCAAGTCTACAATGTCCTCCACTACCATTGTGTAAAAGTCACCAACTTCAAATACATTCAGAGTTACAACTGCAGGCCTGCATTATGTTGTGCCTGTGGTGAAGGCCTAGGCTCTTGGGTGCATGGCCTACCTTTGTCCATGCATCCAACAGTGTAGGCCTTGCCCACACCCACTACAACACAACAGAGCTATGCAGGCGAAACTGTAGCCAGATTCCAGAATTCACAAAGGCAACATAGGCACCGGCACTTCTACCCAACCGCCACCCCATAATATAGCAATGCATGCAAACTTGTTCCAGTTACCACAAACAACAAACATTACACACTGTTTGGCACCCCTACCCATTGCCATTCACATAGCATTGTATTACTACCAACCAAACCACAAAATCTTCACAACATTGATCCTGCTCCAAACAATCTAGTAACTGCATGCAAGCAATACTGCAGAGTGCCGTACAACACTTACTAATCTGCACAATGCAGACTACCCAAGCACATATAAAATCTACTTCAACCGTACCCTCTGCTATACAGACAGTATTCCAAAACTACACCCAGTGGACACGCTGCAGGACTGCTCACTGCAGCATCTCCAGTCATGCACCGACAACTGTAAGATGTTCTAACAATCACCACAACCATGTAGTCAACAATGTATGCAATTTAGCCAAACCACACACACAAACCAACAGTGTCAAACCTACTTCCAACCAGTGCACATACTTGTCGGTGCAAGGGCTCCAGCCATGCATCCAACGCAACATAGGAAGGGTCTTATAAAAGGCAAACCCAAGCAAACTGCAATGGTCATTTGGGACTCCCTAATGTGCAACACGTGCAGTGACCTACACTATATGATAATGTACGCATTGCAGCTCACTTCTGCTGTTCTTTCAAGTCTACAATGTCCTCCACAACCACTGTGTAAAGGTCTCCACCTTCAAAGACATGCAGAGTCACAAGTGCATGGCTGCATTATGTTGTGGTGGCTGAGGTGTAGGCCTAGGCTCTTGGGTGCATGGCCTATTGCCTACAGCCTTCAGCCATGCACCCAACAGTCTAGGCCTTGCCCACATCCACCACAACATAACAGAGCCATGCAGGCGAACATGTAGACATGTTCCAGAATTCACAAAGGTAACATAGGCACTGGCACTTGTACCCATCCACCGTACAATAATAGAGAGATGCAAGCAGACATGTTCCAGTTACCATAATCCACAAACATCGCACAGTGTTTGGCCCCACTACTCGCTTCCATTCACAAAGCATTCTATTACTGGCAACCAAACAACAAAATCTTGACAGCATTGCTCCTGCTCCCAACACTCTAGTAAGTACATAGCACCAATTCTGCATAGTGCACTACAACACTTACTAATCTGCGCAATGCAGACTACCTAAGCACATATAAGAACCAGTGCAATGGTACACTCTTCTATATGGACACTATTCTAACACTACATCCAGTGGACACACTGCAGGACTGCTCACTACAGCATCTCCACCCATGCAGCGAGAACTGTAAGAAGTAACTGCATACCACTTTGGCAACCACTGTGAGCTGTGGACCCCACGTGAGCGCAAGCACCGGACACACTGCGATATGGGACCCACTCTGGCCCTTTCCAGCTTGCGGGACCCTGAGAGATGTCGGCCTTCAGGAAACTACGGCCCACTCTAAGTGCATTTCGCACCAGCAATCCAGTATCTCTTTGAGGATTTTCCACAGCATCCCACTGCTATTACAGCAGCAGATTCTACGGACCACACCGCAATTGGTGTCCATCCTGATGAAGGTCAGCATATAGACAGGCTCCAATCAAACCCTATTTGGCCGAAACACACCTGTGTCGATCCCCCGTGACACAACTGTACCATCCCCCTCTCGTGTATGTTTTGTAAAAACTGTTGTGTACACCTTGTGTGAACCACGCATGGGACCACTATCAGTCTCAGGCGCACCCTCTTCCAATTGTAGGCCCTTCCTACCTCATTCTTTTGGGAATGTGCCTCTTTGTGGAGTTTTGACCTCAATATCTCTGAGGTTGACACTTACCTGTGTTACCACTGTTTACAATCACTCTAGTCCGTTTTGTTTCAAACTTTCGTGCTTATCGAAAGTACTGTAAAGTAACTGTCAAGTCACCAAAAAGTTCTGTGTCCTTTTGAAATAAATACAAACATTCAGAACCACACTATCGCTTGTAGGATCTTTCATCCTGATTATTTTTTGTATTTATACATGTACCCACCTGGGTAAATCAGGACTCCTCCAGGTGCCCTATTTTTCTATTTGTAACTGCATACAAGCAATAGTGCAGAGTACAGTACAACAGTTAGTAATCTGTGCAATGCAGAAGACCCAAGCACATATTGCATCTACTTCAACTGTACCCACTTGTATACAGACAGTATTCCAACACTGCACCCAGTGTGCACACTGCAGGGCTTGGCACTGCACCATCTCCAGCCATCGAACCAACAGTGTATGCAATGTTGACAAACCACACACACAAGGCAACAATGTCAAACCTACTTGCAACCAGTGCCCAAAGTTGTCGGTGCAAGGCCTCCAGCCATGCATGGAAGGGGCTACGGGCTTGCCACATGCAACAGAGCATAGCATGCGCTAAATTACAATATTTGTATCATGTGCAATGCACTCCCCTTTCTGCAATTCAGCTGCCACCAGTTACCACGGTAAGACGTCGCGGCATGAGCTATTGTGCCGTACCAAAGTTTGCCTGCATTCACCACACATGGTAGTCGCCTGTGAGGGACCAGCAAATTGGCGCAGTACACACAGATACTATTTACCTCAAAAAAGGTAATCTCCCAAAAAAAATTGTTATGGGGGATCAATTTCTCAAAACGGGAGAGCAAACAATAGACTAACTATACAAAGGTGAGAAAGAGATTACCCCTCTCTATGCCAGTAGGGATCAGGCTTGGTGATGTTCTGTACTATACCAGAACATAGTACATATATCATTTGGTTAACACACACTTTTATTTTCCTTGTGCTATCCCAATGCTAGAGCCACATTACTCTATATTATTGAACCATCTATCTATTCACCACTCTTATATTTAATTTTCAATACAAAATGTTATTAACTGTAAAAAAACACTTGTATGCAATAAAACCAATACATAATATTCTTGACACATTCCTAAAAAACAGCCTCATCTGTGAGGGGATTAGTTAAGTGAATAGAACAAACTACATCCAACTTTTAGATGTTTAGCATAAGACTTCGGTTGTTCTTTAGTCTTTTGTCAATTGTCGACATGTTTCGGCCTTAAGGGAATATTGGACACAATCTCTAGTGCCTATTAAACCATTAATTTCTGCGGCCTTCTTCAGGACAGACAATTTCTTCGATGTAGTAATAATATTTTCATATACCCCATAAAAGATTTGGCAATATCTAAAAACAAAATGAATAAAGACACATTACATAAGATAGTGGTTCTATAGAAACATAACTCTATTTCTATTAGGTTTAAAATTCTTATACAAGTCATTTAGATCACAAATTCATTAATCGACAGCATTTATATGTGGCACATCTCTAGAGTTTGTGTATACTCCCCGATCGATAGCATCACACACACAACAGAATAAACACTGGGCAGATGCAATCTATCTTTGTTAGGTTGCCCTATACTGTCCAAATGGCAGAGTGCACGTCTGCTTCCCCTTCCTCTTCAACAACAGCTATCATCTTAAAAAACAGAATGAGCACGGTTCTACGTGGTCACCTCCACCTTCCACTATCGCAAACATTCCGAAATAATTTCAAGTTACTTCTTTCCACCCCCACTTCTCTGCACACAGGGCATGGTGGTACCAGTGTCAATGAACAGGTAATTACTTGCTAAACGTTTCAGTCTCTAAAGAGTGAAATGCTGTAGGATGAATACCTCCTCACAAGCTAAAACTGAAAGTAGGTGCTGTAATTATGGTACTATGCAATCTTATACCATCACAGGGACTCTGCACTGGAACAAGGTTGATGATTACATGTCTACAAAGACAAATCATAGATGCCTGTGTAATCGATAAGTTACATAGCGTTCTTATACCACACATACCTCTCATTTCATCTAATATAAATGTGCCTTTCAAATTCAAAAGAAGACAGTTTCCTATACATTTATCCTTTTCAATGTTTAGCCTTTTCAATGACCATTAATAAGTCACTGGGACCTACCTTTCTGGAAGCGATCGATGGTAATACTGATATTTAATAAGGGGGACAGGAGTGACCCTATCAATAACCAACCAATATTGACCTTTATTATATTCTAGAACAGCGTATGTTATGCCAGGAACAGGTAGTATGAGTTTATAATGTTCAAGAAACAGGTCAAAGGTACAGACAGATTTCTTTGAACAAATAGGTTCTAAGGTCTTAAATGAAGCCTCAATGCCAAGGTCTATTAAATGTATTATCTCAGTATTGAGAATAGTAGAGGTGAAAGTAGATATATAATAATCAAACTATCCTAAGGATAAGAACTGCCCATGAATGGAGTTGACATGAAGAGCTTCTGCCTTTTTTGGTGCATTTCTTATTTAGTTGTTTTATTGGGTAGCTGTTGGTTGATTTATGACCACTTGATCGCACTTGTGAGGTGTGATGCTCTAAAGATTTTGAACTGGAGTTGGGCTTTTGACTTGTCAAATTAGAGGCTTGTGATGTTGGATGTTGTGGGGAAGGTATTTATGGTGTTGTGTGGATTTTGCATGGCCTGTTCACATTTTGTATGGGGCAAACCATGGTGTACAGGAATCGTTTCAAAGCCCTTTTGGATAAGCATGTATTCAGAGTTTTTTTGAGGAAATGCAACATTTGTGAAGCCCCCACCTGATCCAATGTTTGAAAACGTAGCGGAAGTGTACTGTCATAGTTTAAAAATAATGGAAGCAAAATCAGATTGGTGCTTCTGTCAACATCATTAGGGACCACATTCCATAATTATCTGAAACTGCTGCTTCAAAGCTTTACTAAAGAGTGCAGAGTGTCTTGAATGTGTTGAATTGTTCTATGGAAAGAAAGCATAATACCTTCTCAGTCAGGTGATTTGGTTCTTCTCATTTAATCTGAGGTAATTATGGGCAACTTCTTTGAATTCTACGTATCTTTCTCTATCTCCTTTTGGAATGCCTTGACATAAACTATGTAATAATAGTCATGTGTACAATATTATTAATACAAGCCTACTCATGCCCATAATTACATTTATACCAATAGCAAGAACATTTGGGCAATGAGGTAAATTGTTTGCTACCAAAAACTAAATTAACCTGAGATGATTGATGGCCTTGGTATCATGAACAATTGTTTCACCTGCAAGCTCAAAAATTGACAGCAAGGTCAAAATATCATCAAACTAGCGGTAGCACCCGTGGTGTCCCGGATCTGCAGCTGACATTCACATGGGGGTCTGCTATAGCCTTTTGTATGTTTTATTGTGTCATATCTTTCTATCTTCGAAAATCAGACCCCTCCCTGTGCTGGGCGAATGTGTGGGGTTGGTCAGATTTCACTATCGCAAGTACACCCCAGAATGCTATGCTGACGTCAGGCCAGAATTGGTCAGCCACCAACTGTTGTGGGGCTGTAGACAAAAATCGCAAATTCATCAATCTCCCCAAAGTGCCTAACCTGATAGCACAGGGCTGAACCCCACTCTTTGCAGGGCAAATTTGTGGGATTGGTGAAATTTCACTATCACCACTACGCCCAAGATGGCTATGCTGAACGTGGGCCAAAATTATCCCCACTAACCAATCCATTGAGCATCATGAGATCTCAGTCCTTCAAGAAATCAGCCCATTATTGACCTGTTACATTTGGCTTTTGACAAGGGCCACATACATTTAAGAGTCATCTCTATTAATGTGAGTTATAAAATCCTGGAATCTGGAATTAAAGGGGATGTTCGCTCAGGAACTTTATTGGCCCAATGGTTCGTACATGTATTTTTGAGCATTTCTTTTCCAATGCATCTTCAGTTTTATCACATTTACGCATGTGAAACTCACGGGTCAGAACTTACCATCGAATACTAATCTTATCCGTTGATCCATTAATGCAAAACCAGAATGATCAACAAACATGCACAAAGACTAAGCATAAAAGATTACTTTATTTTCACAAAAAGAAGGAAACAACTTACACTTTTAAGAAAATACTAATAGTCAAGAGTTTACCAAGTCATTATATTTTTTAATTCAAGTTAAACATAAGAAAACTACATCCAAGGAACTATTGAAACACTTTGAGAATATAATTATTGTAAAAAAACATAGTTCTGATGTTTAGCTCGACTGTCACATTATATTGAAAGGTTGGAGATTGCCTTCATTGATCTGTACTTGCATTGTGAAGTCAAAGTTCTCTGTAGTAAAATCTAATGCCCTTCTTTTCAATCTTTGTTTTTGTATCGATGCACATGTCATTACATTTGTGAGGAAAAATGGAAATGCAGCACTTTATCATCTGCTCGTATTCATACCATAAACGCTGGCACGTTGCACCATATCACTGGCAGCGCAACTGGGCAGACTGGTGCCTCACTATTGTCCCAGAATATGTTTATTATCTTCCAACTCTGGTTAAAGAGCGCATCCATAAGAAGAATGTATCCATGGCACATGCACATCGAAATGACGTAACTATGTACATTTGGGAAGGCAAATAAATATATATTTATATTCACTGAAAATACTTTGTAACAGGGATGTTATGGTTAAATTGCACTATTAAAACCTATGAAATTCAATGTAAAAACATTATTAAAGGGACTTTATGGTTACAAGTAAAGCTGAAAAACTTCAGGAATGTGCCAGTTATGTAAGCTAAGCAACCATAACTCGCGCAACCACTGTGCAATGCTAAGAGTAACAACCAGGATATCAAAGATAACATCACAAATGTCATTGGATGAAGGCCATTAGTACCCTGGGTTGCCAAAGCTTTAACCTGGGGTGCTAATAAAAAAGGATTTTTCTTCCAACACAGGGACGCGTGCGGCGTCCCACTGTAGGAAGGAACATCGTTGTCCAAGATGGCCACCATGGAAAGGGAAGGGGGGCTCCGTACAAAGGCCCTCTTCCCTTTCGATGGCAGCCTGCAGAAGGGGAAGAGAGAACTCTATGACCATATTACCACAAGCACATTTTTTTCCCTTTCAAACCTATTCCAATTTTGAAAAACTATATCGCATAGCCGGTCCCTGGTGGACATGGCCACTTTATCCCCAAATTTATTCTCATTTCATCTCTAAAACCCAGGACATCCTGTCTACCATCTCGCCCTCTCCTCCCGCTTCTCCCTCTGCTACCTCTCGCCCCCCTGCAGCCGCCTCTCCTCCCTCTTTCTCTTCCTTTCCTCTGTTCTCCCTGATGAGATTTCTAGACAAGTCTGATCCATGAAAGTCTTGTCAAAACAGGTTCTTCCCTGTTCTTCCAAAACCAACAAGGACCATATTGACACCCTCGCTCCTGCCTTGGCTGACTTCTGCAATCACTCCTTCCCCACCAGAACCTTCCCCTCACCCTGAAGCACTCTCTTGTGCACTCTCTTCTGAAGAAACCCTAAGCCTACCCCTCTTGCCTGGCTAACTTTTGCACAATCTCTATCTCCCCTTTCCTGGGCAAACTCCTGGAAAAGCTGGCCATCTCCCAGCTTAACCTCCACATTAACTCTGTTGGTTGTCTCCATGTCCATCAATCTGGCTTCAGGGCATCCAGAAGCACAGAAACTGCTCTCCTGAACATCAGTGAAGACATGTCCTCATCTTACTCGATCTATCTTCTGCCTTTTAAACCACCAACAATGCCATCCTGCTCAACCACCTCTGTGATAACCTGGGTAGAACTAATTAGGCCCTGGCCTGACTGACATCTTTCCTCTGCATCTGACCCTCACAGGTCAAACTTGGGTCCTTCCTTTCACGTATCTCACTCTCTACCTGTGGTGTTCTCCAGGGGTCCAACCTCCCTCCCTGGCATTTCAACCAATACCTGGCACCCCCTGCCCACTGCATTGCTGCTCTCTGCTCCAACTTTCAGTGCTATGTGGAGGACACTCAGCTCGTCTTCAGGCTCCCACCTGCCACCTCTTCTCTCTGACTGTTGCTATCCACGAGTTGTGTGCCACCAACGACCTCTGCCTTAATGCCAGTAAGACAGAGATCCTCCTCATTGGCACATCTAAACCTGTGTTTCCTGTCACTCTCTGACAGGCCTCCCTTGGCCCTCTTCCTGCTCTCAACTCTGAGGCTAAGAACCTCGGGGCCATCTTCGACTCCACACTTTCCTTTTCCCCTCACATCTCTGATGTCTCTAAGAAGTCAAATTACCAACTGCACCGCCTCAGAGGTATTAATCATTTCATCTCCTTCCCCCAGAAGCTCACTGTCTCTAGAGCGCTGGTTCTCTCTAGGCTGGACTACTGCATAAGCCTCTTTCTAAATCTGCTTGCTTCAACTCTCCGCCATCTGCAACTCATCCAGAATAGGACTGCGAGACTTGTCCTTTGTCTCAAGCCCAGGGATCGTATCTCTCCAGCCCTGAAATCTCTTCATTGGCTCCCAGTGGCTGCAAGGATTAAGTTCAAGACCCTCTGTATTGTCCACAAGGCCTTCTGGGGGCTGGGTCCACAATACCTTCAACTCTACCTTCAGAAATGCCTTCCAACTTGAGATCTTCGCTCCTTCACCTCCAACTCCCTCCGGGTCAGTCGCTTCTTCAAGCAACAAGTTAGTGGTAGATGTCTTTCTTCGGCTGGGGCCTCCCTCTGGAACAGCCTCTCTGCCTCTCTGAAACTTGAGAAGAACTATCTTTGGTGCGGAAGCACCTCAAGACCTTCCTTCCTCTTTGCTTCTGCCTTTTCTGTTCCTCTCCCCTGCTGATCTCTGTTTCTTACTGCAGTGGGCACCTGCCCACCCAGCTGCATACCCACACTGCCTCCTGGCAACCCTTGCACTTGGGTCTGTATCTGCAACCCTACAGTCCTCTTATCTGCACTTATTAGACGTCTTTTGTCTGCGCTTAACTCTTGTACTTGCCACCTGCTGGCCACACTACTAGTTGTTTTGACCCCTTCTGCACTTTCCACTCCTCGCCTGCCCCTTGCACTTCCCCCTTCCCTCTCCCCTGCACTTGCACGATCTCAATGTCACTGGGCCTAGTAACATTTTTGCATTGTCCTCCCTTCTACCCCTCCTTTGCCTTGTCACGCCTTGTAGCACTTGTATATAGGTGCACTATAAATAAAATATCATATCATATCATGACCTTATGCCATTACTCTGGAAGATCTGGCCACTGCCCATGGCCACAGGCTATACTTCAGTCACCAAAGGTATATAAATATTTGTGTACATTCATTAAAACACAGACACATTTGCAAAACAATGCTTTCAGGTTCTTGCCAATGCTCCTTACACAAGTTTGCTGGAAATCCGCCCATGTTTTATTTTTTCAAAAGTGTCAAAATATGCGTGCATATGATAGTCATATAACTTAGCCCAACTTGACAAAATCCAGTCAGACTTTGCACAAACATTGAAGGTTGGGTCTCTTATCATTCTGAAAACATTTTTTCAGAATTCGTCAAATGGCAGCACAGTTATAAGCCACATACAAATATTGAGACACCCTTCTAATGTAGCCCCCTCTTGACAAAATCCCACCAAACTTTGTAAAAACATGTATATCTAGATCTAAAACCGTTTGCAAACCTTTGTGCAGATTGGACAAATGGCACCACATGTATAAGCCTTTACAATATTTTGGGATCCCCCTTTTAATGTTGTTCCCTCTTGACAAAACACCACCACACTTTCCATTTTCTGGTGATGCTGTTTCTTTCTTCCTTACTTTAGTTACCCTGTATGTGGCTCTGATTTGTATGGATAGTGGGTTTTTCATATGTATGGTTTGGAATGATGGGATTTGAAGTCCAACACTCCTGGATGGCCAAAGACCCCTGCCACATCACTCAATGAGGATAAGAATATAAGATGCTGGACTGATTGCGAAGAGCCCTTCCGTTACTCCCGTTACTCTCTTTTAAATCCTTACAACCATTTCTCTGTGAATGTTTAATCCTTTGTTTTTTTTAAAAGATCATAGCATATAATTAAAAAAACTTCGGTTTTGGACAAAATCCACTTCAATATAGCCAAGCCCTTGAAATCCTTATTAACATATGTCAAAATGTTCTGGTCTTAAATTCCATCAACAAGATGTCATGAGTTCTCAATAGATGTAAATTTGGAATATAATAAAAAATTGTGCACACTGCTGCTACGATCAAGAGGAAAGATTTCGATTCAGCAAAAATTCCTTTCAAATGTAAGATTAACAAATCATCAATATTCCAACCTAAATATGAAACTTTATTAACAAGAGATATCACATCAGGCAGTGTATCCAAAATAATGACAGGTTGTTGAAACACACATCCAAATCACAAACCAGATCTGTAGTCTCATCAGATGTAGTAGATGGTTGAACGTTTGGCCCAGCCATGTACTAATCAATATCTTGAACTGAAGAAGTACCAACTTCCAGAAAAAAAAAACTTTCTGTGACATTCCAGCTTCAGATAAATCATTGTCAGTGCCAGATGTTACAGGTTCCATAACATTATGGCTGTCTTCCGGATTATGTTTATTTTTTGAACCACCATTCTCCCTTAGTGTTTTTTTCTTTGATTCTTGTTCCCTTAACATTCTCCACCACATGTACTAAATCTTAAAAATGAGTATCGCTACTAATCAAAAACACTTTTAAAGACCCACTATTAATGACATCTGGACAATTTGTCTTCAAACAAACCTTTTTTTACTAGGCCTTTTTCCCTTTATGTGCCTTTTATGGCATCTATTAGACATTCCCTTCCATGTAAGATCTGTGCCAAATGACCAAACCGTCTACCACTTGTCTGAAGATGCTTATGACTAGCTGCAAGTAGTCTTCCACTATTGCATTATTGCATTATTGCATTATTGCCCTTTCACCAACCATTCTACTTTCACTTAAAAATAACAATTATATTGGCATGATACTTCCTTTAGCAGATTCAAATGTGCCTCCTCATGTGCCTGTATAAGGGTCGACCAATAAACGAGTGTCACTGTTCTGAAAAGGTCAAGATGTGACCAAAACATGTTATTTTACCCATTTGTGCATAAGTTAATTGTATCATTTAAAAGCTCTGTTTGAAAACTTAACACTTTAGCTATTGCACTGTACAATTACGCCAAATAATGATGTATATTTTGCATCATGCCCAAAGAGGGGGGCATGACTAGCAAATTATTAGGAGAATTTAGCAAACTCTCCTCGCACTTAGCATGTGGACCCTTACCCTCTGCACCCCATGCAACCCCTGGCACTTGCCCTCCTGCTTTCACCTAAGTACTCGCCTAGCCTCTGTGGCCATAGTTCTCTCCCTCCCCTACCCGCCTTTTACTTGCACTCTCACCTCTTTACCATGAACTTCCATTGCCACCCTAGCACTTTTCATTTCATTCAGACTGGCACACCCCACCCCCTCCCTTGCATTTCATGTTACTGCACTTGCATGATCGTAATGTCACAAGGCCTCCTCGGCGCCATTATTGTTATCTTTCTCCCTTGTTACATTATTGTTATCTTTCTCCCTGGTTAACCTCCTTTTCTGTCTTGTGGCACCTTGAAACACCACTTGTTGTATAGGTGCCTTACAAATACCCAATACATAAATACACAGGGTCTTTAAATTAGGAGATCTCACAACTTCAGTTGAATTCAATTAATAGGCTGTGAAGATCCTGACTTAAACATGAACTGGCCCTGTAGCCCAATAACAAGGACAACACCTCTCCATCAGTACCCACAGTGTCCAGTGTTATGTTACATCGTCCACCATTTTCCTTCACCAGGTCCTTCACCAGGTTTAGACATGTGATCAGGAAAGACTTATCAACAATAAGAGAGGGTGAACAAAGCTGGTGGGACATATTAAAAAAGGAAATTGAGACAACATCAATAATCAATGCAAAAGACATTGAAACTGCATTTTGAGGCACGCTACTGTTTATGCTCTGGAAATAATTTATAATTTAGGTAGGACATTTTTTAATATGAACTAGTTTCCTTGAAGGGGAAAGCCGGAATAATCACTGCTGACCTTAACCACATCTGTTTTGGAGGTAAGGAGGGAATACAATAGATGATTTTAGCTAGTGTACCAGCTTCACTGCGAAGATTGTAGACTTGGTGGCCATGGTTCTATACATTTACTATTCCAGAGTGCAAGAAACCTACCAAAGAAAGAGCTTCAGTCACCAGCAGAGACTGTAGATACTGCGCCACTCATCAGCACTTTGCGCTATATTGCTTGTATAGTTAAATCACTCCAAAATACTGTCCAATGCAGGCACCACAGCACAAAACGAGGAAAACAGACTCCAGGTGGGAGTCTCATGCAGAGATTGCACCACTTGTCAGTGCTTTGCACTTTACTGCTGGTTTAGTAGAAGTGTTCTCTAATGCTGTCCAATGCAGGCAGCACAGCACACAAAACAAGGTAAACAGGCTGAAGAACAAACTCTCCTGTACAGACTGCAGAGATTGCACTACTTGTCAGCACTTTGCACTACACTGCTGGTGTAGTATAAGTGCTCACACAGGCTGTCCAATGTGGGCACCATAGAACAAAATAAGGGCCACATGCCACAAGAGAGAGTCTGCTGCAGAGACACAGATAGCTACCATGTGATTGTAGTCTTTCCTGATTGGGTACCATCCCATAGAACAGTTTATTTAGAATTGTTCGCTCTCAGTAGACGACTGACAGTCACACCTTTGATAACTCTCGAATGCTTGGGGTTTCATCCAAGGTTGGTAAGGGTAAACCTGATGTTGACTTTTTGCTCTCTGTCTTAAAGTGACATGCTATATCTCAGTCTGCTTGACTGATGACATCCAACAAGCCAGAAACATGCTTGGGGCTGCAGTTGGTATTCTTGTTCTGAGAAGAATTCCCTGGGATGTTGGTGCTGGACTTTCCTTGTGGGCATCACCACTGTATGGCACAGAAAGCTAAAACCTGATTGTAGACGCTCCTGAGTGGCACCATCCCATAAAACAGGCCATTTTAAGGTCACTTGCCATGAGGCTGATATGCAACAGCTCATATTTTGTGAATTGCCTCTTTGTCAAGTATCCTTCAAGGAAAGCATGAAGGGATATAATGACATTAGATTTGACTTTGTCCATTTTCAAGATTCTACATTCAGTTTGCTAGAGTACTCATGGAAAGTGACCATGCTGCATACATATATATACTAGCCTGTGGCCAGTGGTGTGACCAGAAGCTATTTGCTGTGCTCAAAACTATGGTTATTTGGTGAGAGGGCAGGGGGACATTTTGTAAGCTTAGTAAGGTTTTAGAGAAGTAGCTGTGCACCAGTTTTGGATTCTCTAAAAATATTTTTCAAGACTAGGAACACATTTGAACCTTTTTGCACTTTTATTAACCCGCTTTTATGTTTAAAAGAAATCTAATGTCATAAACAAACTATAAGATTATTGATGATGTAAGTCAAAATGAGCAACCCAGTTCAAATGATTTAAGACATACCCAAAATTATTTTAAAGATTCAAACCATTTTTGAAGCAGCTCATAGGCATATCAACACCGCTTAGATATAATAACCTCCAGCCGGCAGTTTTATTTTAGTGCTTTCAATTCATTTCTGTTGATTTTATATTGGTTTTATTTGAATGAACTATTTTTATCAAACATTCGTTCTGGTGAAAGATGGCTCAACCTCTTTTATTCAATGCTGATTGGAATTTGTTTGAGCTGATATGAATCACAAATTTGTCAAATCTGGTATATTTGGTTTTATTTTATAACTAATCAATGCGGATCTGCATACATTTTAACAAAACGTTTTTAGATTACCCCCAAAAAATGTTTAACACCGAGAAAACAATGGTAAATTTGAAGCCCTTCTGCCTTTTTTAGTGACTTTTTCATTTAGTTGTTTTATCAAATAACTGTTGGATGACCAATGCCCACTTCATTACACTGAAACTCTAGTGAGGTGTGAGTCTCTAAAGACTTTGAACAGGAATTGGGATTTTGGCTTGTGGCGTTGATTGTTGCTTGTTGCTGAGAAGATATATCTTAGTATTGTTTTGCATTGGCATGGCCTGTTCACCTTTTGAAAGGGACAGACGGCGGTCCCAATTAGCAATAGTTTTAAAGCCTTTTTTGAGCAAGCGGGTGTTCAGAGTTTTCATGATGAATTGCCACCTTTGTCGAGCCTTCTTCTGATCCAATGTATTGCATAGGTGGGGGTGGTGTGCTGTCATAGTTTGTGAAATAAACCAAGAAGCAACATTAATCGGTGCTACTGACAACATAATTAGGGTATAGCTTCTGAAAGCATCTGATAAATGTGCTTCCAAAGTCTTCATAAACAGTACAAAGTGTCTTGAGTGCGTTGATTTGTTGAGTTGTTCTATTGGAAGAAAGCATAGGTCATGCTCGGCCAATTGATTTGGTTCTTTGGTTCTTCTTTAAGTTGAGGTGAGTCTGGGCAACTTATTTTGAATTCTATGGAGGTTTTATATCTCCTTTTGTAATGGCATGGCATACACTATGTAATAGTTGTCTAGTCAACACAATACAAGTTGCAGAGTGATAACTATTTTAATCTTTTTCTCTAAGGTCGCGCCTTGAAACATTTGTGTATTGGCGCATTATACATTACATATCATATCATATCATATCATAAGGTCAGGAGGACCCTTTTTGGCATCAAACATTCATTAAAAATAGGTTGGGAACTCTTCACAATGAATGCAATTTGGTGTGAGAATGATGGGCCTTGTTGAACCAGCACCTATATCTTTTGATATTTTGCATAGAAGAAGAGTTTTGGCCAGTTATTGAAGACACATAAAAAGCTATTGAACTCTTGTTTAATCTGCATCTAATGGTAATCTATGACTTGGAAGTTTTCTGTCAGCTAGTAGTTTATGTGTTTAAGATTATTTGAAATCACATGTTTGTGATTTTCTCCATTGAGAGGTGGAGCTAAGTGTCACCAGTACTGTGGTGGTGATGTTTCCTGGGAGAAGCATCCGGTGCCATATCGATTTCTTAAATTGCAGTTTCAATTTTTACTGGATGTCTCAATTCTGGTAATTATGAACACACAGGCCTGACACTTTGGGATTTCTCCAATTGTTCCAGGTGATTTTGAGATCAATTTGGGTATATGCAATTGAGAGTTAGGACCTCGGGTTATGCCAAGGTTGGATTCAGGGTGTTGAGGAGTCTAAACCCTAACAGGAATATGAAAAGGTGTTTAACTCAATGGTATTTCAAGTAAGTAGTTGGCCTCATCTTTCAGAATTTTGTCAAGCAAAGGGAAGTTGGAGAAATGGCGTTTCACAAAGCTAAATGAAATCAACACAAGTACCAGCCTGATTGATCAGGATTAAACAAGGTTAATTTGAAATATTTAGAATATTTGGACAATGATGTTGATCATGTAAAGCACAACGTACCAAAAATAACCTCCATGTAACAACTGTTTATCCACTTGACCTCCCATGCCTGCAGCACCTGTTTGAGAACGTCACTCAGTTTGCCAGTGCATAAAGGCTACAAATCTCTTTCCTCACAGAGGGATTCTGTAGCTATGTCCTCTGCTTCTCATTATTTATTCATCAGACTCATCCACTCAGATTTGGAAAGCACCAGATGTGCATTTGTATGTCAACCTCTGTATCCCATTCCACATAAATAGAGCCTTTTTGTCACAGGCCAAATATTGTGGGACTGTGGCTGGCTTCAGGACACTTGTTAGGTTTTCCTTCCTCAACTAGTTTGCCACTTCTCTTTCTCAGTGTCCTCTCCTTGTTTTTCACCTCCCTCTCTCCATCTACTTCCTTGATGATTAGCAACATGCTAATTCCCATGGGGAAAGTAGGTACACCTGCTTCTCCTACCTCCTTCCTCTCTTCATCTCCTGCTATTACCACCTTGACATACTGAAACATTTTAATTCCTCGAAATGCCTCTCTCCCCATTATGTGGCTATTCCTTCACAACACTGAAGAGCATGTCCAGAAGGTTTTTAATTAATCACAAACCTTTGGCATTGCTTATGGTAACCTTCCAGACCATTGTTTTTCTGCATGCCATATCATTTCAGGAGGGGCCAGAACATGTGAAAATCAGGCTCTGTCTTTCTGTCTTGTCCGATACTTCTTATCGCTCAAACCCTCATTTTCATGCTCTGCCTCTTCACCTTCTGTCCTCTTGATACATTTCCTGACTCCTCCTGGTCCTCCCCCAACTTTCTCCTCAAGTTCTTCCCAACCTTCTCCTTTGATCTTACTCCTACCTCCTCCTTTATTCTCACTTCACCCCTCCTATAATATCTCTCTAACACCAACATTCTTCCTAGACTGTTTTATCTCCCATTCCTGCAATGTTTGTTTGATGAACTCAATCATAGTCCTGGGGTTTTAAGTCTTTTTCCTTCTTGACAGTTGATTTATGTGGTGATGTCCTGGGCTTTTCATCCTTGAATCTTCAGCATTTTAGATTAAGAGTCCAATAGGCCAGATGGTATACTGTTGTTTGCCATAAGACATTCCTTCATAGTAAATTACTTGAAAGAATTAAGCAGAAAAAACACATTGAATTATACAGGTGGTGGGGTAAGTGGATAAAAGGGGTGGGGAGGGACTTGGAGAGGGGGACTAGTATAATAAAAGGGGTCACTGGGTGCAAACCCCCCAAACTTAAAAATAAAATAAAATTTGATGTGCTTTTTTGGCACAAGGCCTCCAAAGTAATTTACTTACAAGGAATTCAGGTCGATAAAACAACAAAGAACTGCCCAGACATCCACCTGTAAGCTCTGTTCTGTAGCTAATGCCACAAGAATCCTTCTGTCGCAGGGCTAATATGGTGAGGCTGTGGCTGACCTCATGTTTTCTACAAGGAACACAGAGCTTTCCATAAGTTAATCTTCTATCCTGAACTGTCTCAACACATCACTAACTCAGGGTCCTGGAAATGCTTCTCGCCTCCTCCGTGCAACGACTTTCTCAATGATTTGCAACATGCTAATTCATATGGAGGTACGCATTTCACCTTCTTCTCCTAGCACCACCTTCTCCTCAACTCCTTTGATTACCTCTTTCATGTTTCACCACCCTCTCATTTATCCAAGAAACTCCATTCTGCTCTCCTCTTGGATGACTGGTTGTTTATTCCGTGAAACCTCCAATTCAATCTGGATCTCTTCTCTCTGTCTCCTCTTAATACCTTCCCAACCTCCTCCTGGTCTTAACCCATCATTCTCCTGCACGTTATTCCCAATCCATCCTCCTCCTCCTCCAATTTCACTGCAGTCATCTCCTTTAGTCTCTCTCCAACCTCCTCCTTAAATCCTTTGAACCGTCTATTCCAATCACTCTCAAAACTCCTTCAAACATTCTACAGCCTCCTCTGCGTTCTCCTGGCTGCCCCTCATTTCTCCCCCACATCTAACAACCACCTCATCTTCAAAACACTGGCAAGTTTATGCAAACTTAGTATCACCCCAGTGCTTTCCTACCTGTGAGTGATTCCCCTTGACTAAAGTCATGACAGTTCTCTGGGGATTGGGTGGAGCCTGACTGTTTCCAAGACTCTGGTGCTATGAACATCATCCTGAAGTGGGAATCAGTGAATCAGTGATAGAACAATGCAGACTTGGCCCTTTTTGAGTGTCATCTGCATGCTTGGCTGGCTGCAGAGAAGTATTATGTCCCACAGTCAACTGGCCTTTGATGAGTGTGCATCCAGCCTCCTGGACCACCTTGAGGAGAGCCCACGCAGTGATGTAAAGTTCTATCACAGAGTGAATAGCTGTGGCATTAGCCTCTCTGAAGCACCAGTGCTGCAGTACTGTGGAGTTTGTAGTCACAGAATGCCTGTGAATCCATATAAAATGATTGGTCATATTGGTTAGATGTAATCCGTGTCAATCCTCAGCCTCATGTTCAAGGAGAGGTCAATCCATCAATTACCTCCTCAAGGGCCAGATTCATGCCATGGATGGTAGCACCCAGCCCTCAAGTCCAATCCGTACCTCATCTTTAGGCACACTCAGGGGACTGCATTACAGGTAGTTAGTGTAAATTCCATTAAGGTATGTTACCTATTACTTTACAAATGCAGTTGTTATGATATTCATTAAAACCCTGGAAAAAGATCCTATTAAAATTAAGTCAATACAAAATCAGGTACGTTTGATGAATGTAATTGTATAGGGTATTCAGAATCTGCTCCTCACCAAGGAATGGGTAAATCATGGACTACTCCTGGCTACTTAAATAAATGTAGGTTCAATTATTTGACAGGATGTATACTCCTAAAACCAACAAATAATTGAAGCATGTTTCTTTTCTCAAAGAGAATGCCAACTTTGCTAACATTTGTATGATGTTTTGTATGGTCTAGACCATCGACGATGCACTTTAAACTCAGATCAAAGCATAAAATAAATAATGAAAAAAAGCTAATAAAAAAGGAAACTCTCATACTAGTGAATGGAATACTCGTCTCCTTACTCCTTCCCTTATTTACTCTTCTTCCCTTCATCTCTGTAATATTTTGTCCCTTAGTCTTTGCGCTTCCTCCTCTTCTCTCTTCCTTTCTCTTATATCCCTATCTTCTATTGCTCGCTGTCTATTGTCATACTTTCTTTGTTCTTCTGCCTGTTCTTCTTTTTCTCTTGATCCTCCTGATATATCTGTTCTCGTCGCTCCCTGCTCTTTCTTTTCTGCTTGTCTTCTATCAATCACTTCTCTTGTTCTTTGTCTTCTCTTTCTTGTTCATCCTTATCTTCTCTTTGCCTAACTTCCTTGATGCTTTTCCCATCTATTTTAAGTAAAATCTGTCCTCCCATCCATTTGTTCTGCACAAGCGCTATCTCGTCAGATGGATCCTTCTCTCCTTTCCATCTCTTAATCTCCCTGTCTATTTCTGTCGATAGTTTTGACTGCTCATTCCTTTCTTCTTTGTCTTGTATGATGTTATAGATCTCTTCTTTTCTCTTATTCACCTCTGGAAACTCATTGCTACTATAAGCAGGGGGTTCGTATATTGGATTACTATACCCTGTTGCCGCTTTCAACCCCTTTAAAGGATATATCCCTATTTCTACCATACTAGCACCTTTTATTTCAGGTGTGTTAATGGGAGCTGAGGGCTCAACACCTTCCTCCTTACACTAAGCATCGACTCCTCAGGTGGCGGATCTTCCCTTTCTTCTTGGTACATTTTCCAGAGCTCCAGAATCGCTAATCTTTTCTCTAATTTCTTCAACGTGTATGCAGCTTGCAAGTATGTATTCATGTGTTGCAATACCACTTTTGACAATGATCCCCTTGTGGCCACGGCATGAACATTTTATCTGCCGTGCCTTTCACCCATTCCACACTTTACTGTTTAAGCTTGGGCATGTGCTTTGGTAATGTTTTGCATAGGTGCAGAGGAGGAGTGACTCCCATGATGACAATTCTCAATTGACTGTCAATACCTACCAGACTGTTAAATAAACATTATAATAATAAACAAAAAATATGAGTATGCACCATCAATCACTGCTCAAACCTCTAATCTCAACAGTTTACCTATTTTCTTACCCAATATATCTATTCTCTTAATTGGCTGTATCTATATTCGTGATTGGCTATATCTACCTTTCAATTCGCTATATCTACCTTTTGATTGATGCCAATCATGTTTCGCTAAGCCTCAATCACTTTTGCTCCTCAACCTTTTCAATGTTTTCACAACTGCTATCACTCCTTGATATTTTTACTCAACAAACAACATTCAGACTAGTCGGCATTACACATTTTAAAAACAATGTGATCACTTTTTTCTCTCACCTATATTCTATACCCTATACAGGGTTAGAGATATCACCTATGCGTTCATTGTTTCTACTCTTCCCCATTGCGATTTGAAATGTCTGCTTTTGAAACTCCCTTGAGTCAGGACTTCTAGGCGCTACCTTTTCTGCTCTCAATATTTCCCATTACTCAAAACCTATCACAATCATTTTGAAATTTACCAAATATAATGATAGAGTGGAGGTGGTTTACTTAGATATTAAAATCAAGATAGTAAAAGGAATGATCACCACCGAAATATACAGAGAAATGACCAGCACCAACTCTGTTTTGCATGCCAATAGTGCACACCCGACCAGTCTAAAGAACAGTATCCCCTATGGCGTGTTTTTACGTATAATACGGAACTGTAGCGAGGAGAAAATATGTGAAATGAATACCGAAATGGCAGCCGCCAGATTCCATGCCAGAGGATATCAAAAAGAAACCATCAACAAGGCCTATGATAAAAGCTCCAGCGAGACCAGAACTGATATTCTTACCAGGAGCAGATCCCATACGCTGAAATCGCATAAGGAGAAAAACTGTATAAGAAACCAGCCATCAAGAGTGAGAGACAATCCATTAAAGACCTTTCTGGTTGAGTAGGTGAATGTTTTGTGTTAGTCATAAGGGAAAGGCCTTAGGTAATGTTAGGTTTTGGGTGGAGGACTAGATTTTAGTTGTAAGACATCCTGACAAGCAATCTATTTTTTCGCTAGATAGGGCAAAGAACTACCTTAGAAGTAGGGGCAGGATAGGCTTTATTTTATTTGCTACAATTAAACCCATATTAAAAAAAACATGATGTCTTGACCATCTACTGAGACTGCATTACCATAGGTATTACAGTACCTAACAGGCATAACAGACACCCAAACGATTCACTAGGGTGCCAGTACTCTGAGAGGGACTAGAGGTGTTGATATTATATGATGGGGCATTTATAACACCCCTGTACACAAGTGTTTATAGACGCGACAAGACAAGAAGGGGAAAACAAGGGAGGACAAAATAATGATCTTACTAGGCCTTGTGTCATTCAGATCGTGTAAGTGCAGGGAAGAGGTAAGGTGAGAAGTGCTTAGGGGGAGGGGAAGGGGTAAGTGTAGTTAACTCACAAGTGCAGCCAGCGGTTGGCTCATAAGTGCAGAGAGAAGGCACTGTAGGGTTGTTGATACAGACCCTTAAGTGCTAGGGAGTTCGAAGGCAGTATGAGGGCAACTGGTCATGAAGGAGCCTGGGCCTGAGTTCAGAGGCTGAGCAGGTGACCAGTGCATGGAGCAGTCAGGTGCATCAGCAGAGGAGAGGAAGAGAGAAAGCGGAAGAGAAAATGAAGGTCTTAGTTGCTTCTGGAACTGGAGGGGGTTCTGCTCAAGTTTCAGAGAGGCAGGGAGGCTGTTCCAGATGGAGGTCCCAGCCGAGGAAATAGATCTGCCCTCTGCTTGGAGAAGCGTCTGACCGTAAGAGAGTTGGTGGTGGATGAGCAGGGAGCTCGAGAATGAAGATGTTTTGGAAGAGAAAGTTGGAGGTAGGAATCAGTGACTAATTTAACCTGTTTTTAAGTGTTAGACACTTCTCACAACGGCTCAATGGAGCTAGCCTTCTTTGGGTTTGTTCACCATCTTGGTTTTTAAAACCATTAATTCTGCCACTGCCATATTACTTTATTCACAAAGTACTTCCCGACTGGTGTCCCACAAGAAACTGTGCTAAGTGGAATACTACCGGGTATTCATATCTTTGGTGACAGTCCCCTGCTACAACATTGTGGAGAGGTGGGGTGGTCCATGCTATCCTTCATGTACCACCTCCAGACCCAGCATCACAGCGTAGGTGGTGATAACTCACCCCAGTAACCTCCCTATCCATCACCTTCAGGCACATGAAGGGAACTTTGTCTCAATGGTTAAGAAGTGCAAGGAAAAGGTTATGTAAAAGTGCAAAATGTCAAAGTAGGTTAACAGTGCACAGATCAAATAATTGTGTTCAACATTTATTTTTCCCATACAAAGCAAGAGCTATATGTTTTTGACTTTTTCCATGATGTAGTTACAAAGCACTTTTGTCAAAGAAATCAGAGACCAAGACTACAGGTCGATGTCCACCACCTTAATACGAATCAGATCTTTCAATTGTTCACTTGGTACCAAAGGTCATTGAAGTGAGAGTTATCTTTGCACTTTATGAATATCCAGCAGAATTACTTTATTGGTACCTGGCGAGGGGAGGGGGTGGCCTTCCAGCTAATGGAGAGGCTTAAAACGTGGGCATTACCAGATGGTAATTCTACCACCATGAGCCCCCTCAGAGCTGGAGGCCACCATCTCCAATCCCTGAGGAATGAGGTAAGTCTTCTAACCCCCCTCCCCAGCCCCCTTTCCCCACATTTTCCTCCCCCCACACTTACCTGCTTTTCAGGAACAAACACGCTGGAAACACTTCTGTCTCCAGCGCGTCCGCTCCCGATCTGCGAAAGGCCGCCATGAAAAGGAAGAAGGGAATATAGGTAGTCCCTTCTCTCCTTTCCATGGTGTCCATTTTTATGTTTACTTTTTATTGTTTTCAATGGCCACCATGGAAAGGGAAAACAGACTATTTTCCCTTCCCGGGCAGCCATTTTTGTAACTTTTTTTTTCTGTTCCAAAACGCTGGAGTGTTTCAAAACAGAAAACATATGCTTTTAGTCCCCTGGTTTTATGGGCGGGGGTACTAATAGCCATAATCCCCAAGCAGGGGGGCAATACCACTTCAGGCTTGTAACTATGGGACCCGGGGCATTACCTGATGTGGTAATGCCCCCCACCCACTACTAGGGGCTTATTGCTTAAATAGTCTTAGGGCTATAGACTAGTTTTATGTCAAGCAATCTATAGTAGATATCCACCAGTGTACGTCAATACCTTTACTTTTTATGTGACATCAATTAGTCATCTCTCATAGACACGTAGTGCACCATACCATGTGGGATATAGTCCAAATAAAGTGGAAACAAGAAGGTTTGGCACCGTAAATTACTTAGGTGAATGGATCAACTTTAACTACACACCCAATTTAGATGGCAGCATTTATCGCAGGGTTAGGCAGCCAGTTGGCAGAAGAGGCAGAGAGGCAGCGGGATCAGGTTGGCAGCATATGGGAATGTAATCATCCTCATGCCTCTACCTCTACCCACAATATTGTAGCTCAAATTCATAGGGTTGGACTGAGGAAGCGTTGGACACACTTCTTGTTCATGTAAAAGGAGGCTGCTTACTTACACATACGGACATTCCATATACATGTAATGAAACTCTATTCTTGCCAGGAAACGTACTGGGTGGGTCAAATAAATAAATGGGCTGTGACGAAACCTGTACCAAAACCAGCCCACACATGTTTCAGTCCTCCAATATAAGCAGAGTGCAATAGTCGAAGCAGAATATAATATCTAGAGGTATGAATCATCAGCAGAAACCTCCACATTGCTAGCAGGTCCACCTTGGTAGAAATCACTCACACTTCGTTTTAAGGCACATAATATTTAATGAGCATGTGGCTATTTGATTGGTGTAACTTCATGATGAATATTTTCATTAAAGCTGTTACATTTTTCTTTAAAAAGCGAACACTTGCATTTTTCCTAAAACACACACACGTATGGGGGCAACCCTCACGGTATCCTGCTGTGGATTATGCTAACTTCAATGTAGAAAGCACACATTCAGATTCTCATAGCAGATACTTTTCTAGCCGCACTGATATTCCATTGTACTGAAAATGACACATGCGGAGGGACCACTGCATGCTCTTCATTGGATGCATTCATACAGACTCTGAAGATCACCAGTAGATTTGTGGGAAACACCACAGGTAAGTTGACTCTTCCCTTAGTCCGCTTTTTAAAGGCTGCCATTAACTCCTTAAAATATCATCATTAATCAAATTTCTGTAAAGTCACTATACACTATGTATAAGATACATGCACAATGAGGGACCTTTAAACTGTGACATACACGTCAATTGAAATGTAGAATTAACAATTGGGTACTTCACTTGCAAGTGCTTAATATGGCCCTAATTGCCCAAATCAAACTCAAAGCCAAGATCTGGGACAGAAGCTATAATGTCACCTATGTATTGAAACATAAATCATGTAAAGATCTCGTGTTTTAAATGATTCCTGTATTACTTGCGGGTCCAGGAATACTACATGCTTCTAGTTCCATGCGGTGATGGTGTGTTGTGCTTCTTCATTTCAATTTGTTGCCTTCTTCATTAGTAATGGTGCAAGACGAGAGTTCTTGCAGAGTGTGCAGAAGTACTGGACACCTACCAACTTAATGCCCCCAACTTCCGGGCTTTACTTAAAATATGTAATTTTGCGTATGATATTGATATTTTGTCTACTGACACGTAAAGGTATCGATGTATATCGGGGCAAATTCCATCCTTGATTATTGCTCTCAGAAATTTGTGGCAGCACATTTTAATGTCCCTTGATTAAAGATTCTTAATTCTGATTTCTTTCCAATTTACATTAATGCATATTGTGTGGAAAGTTATGTAAATTACTAAACCGCTCTTAAAAAAGTTCATAATGAACAATAACAACTTTCCTACAGCATTGTTACATAGAGAACTGAACTCTAACCATTTTCCAGCATATAATCTCTACACTAATATACTAATGAAATTTCACTATAACTATGCATACATTGACACTATTAAAAGCCAATCCTATTTGGATCATCAATACTTATTTTCTAGATAACTCGGTTCTTAACAATGTAGGCTCCTGATGTTGAGGACAGTCATTTAAGATATATTTCTTTCAACAACAGTTTAAAACCTTGAGATTTAGTGACATGATCAAGCTTGAGCAGGCCAACGGTAATTTGAACAGCAATATTGTATGCTGGTTGTAGTTTTCTGATAAAGGATTTTGTGAAAACCCAAAAATGGCCTGTAGAGGAGGTCCCAGACATGGCCTGCACCCCAGGCCCCCATTTTGAGGTACCAGGAACATACTCTCCAAGGTATGTGACATATGAGGAACAAATGAACCAACAGAGAGCAGCTCTAGGACTCTGCCCAGTACCCATCATAAGAGCAATACCTGTTGAAGTGCCTATAACCAGACAACCTTGGGCAGCCCGGTACCCACTGAGACAACCATACCAGTAGTTAACACGAAATGAAGACTACTTGCAGACTGTCCCTGAAGAGACCCATAGAGCCTTAATGGAAGGCGAGTGGTGACGACACACGGGCCCGGACAGACTCACAGATGAACGAAACAACGGCTAAAGGATGACTCACAAGACGAAAAGTTATGAATAATAGTGTGACAGACTTAAAAGAAGAAACAACGTTGCAGCATGAAGAACGTAACGATGAAGGAAGGATGAAAATACGTAACTGACTAAATGGTTGTAAATAGGCTTGGAACGCAAGAAGCCAAGGAAACGGTACGGCTTGCAATGCTTAGTAGAAGAATAGAGCGGCAAGCGTCAATTATATATCTACCTCAATGAAGCACATTATACAAGTGCAACTCCATTTTGTAAAAGCAGAATTAAGACCAGGCTGTAAGGGGTAAAACAGGCCGAGTTTCATATTCCAGCTAAAGCCAGAAGGGAAGAGCAGAATTGAAAACTCAGTAAAAAGTAGCTTATGCCTGGGAATTCAAGGTCAACTCCAAGAAGGGAGGAGAGCGGCAACTTCGAAGAACCGAAACTTCAGAGCATAGCTGCCAGCCAGTGAAGGTCGAGATAAGGAAGCCCCAGGCAGGTGGCAAGGCTAAGAAAGAATCAAATACATGAAAAGAAGGAAAATGAAGCACATTAACGGTGAACAGACACATGACCAGCCAAGGGCGAAGAGATACCAATGTCTGATACCAATGTCTGATGTCACCCAGAACCAGAGGATGCCATAACTTTTCCTCATAAGAAGCTACAGTTTCGAGGCCATCCTCAGCCAACTAATTGACACATAGCCTTAAAATACTGATTGATGGAAGGGATGCAGGGTGAATCTTGGGGCAATCCGCATCTGGTGTCCATTCTGCATGCTGCCAATTAAAGTGGAGATTTATGTCTAGGGGCGTAACCTACCCAATCCCAATGGACCGAATAATCTAGGGTCCTATAGCTAGTAGAACCAATAAGGCGTCATACTTGTAGTGACTTCTACCACAAGTGTTTTAGAGGGACGGGCGTAGATGCCCTCCCGATAAGAGTTATCCAATCCTCATGCTCTGTTACCATATACAGATATAACACCTATACTTAAGTTACCTTTCCTGACCAATAGAATTGCATGACAAACTTTGAGTGTTAAACGTCAATGATGATGAGAATGTACTATAACTATTGCTGTCTGAATGAAGAATTTGGGAGTTGAAGCGAGACAGGCGATCGCATCACTGTTGATTTCCATTTGTTTCCCCGTTTTTTGTACTTGTCATTAAACTGACTTACCTTTGCCAAACCATTGACTTGTCCTTATTGATTTGTGCTGGAGTAAGAGAATCCTGCACTCCATCCTCCTCAAGGTGCAGCTATCTCGTCTTAAAAGTACTTCAGGGCGAACTCTGATCCCATGGGCCCGTCAGAGGTTGCTCCGCCCTCGTGTACACTTGGTAGCGGTGAGGATGGTTTTGTCCATCAATTAGTGAATATCAATTATTGATAAGACACCTATTGACCATCGACACAAAGTAACTCTAGGTCTTCGGCAATATCACGAGTCCTTCGGCATTCGGCTGAGCAGACTGAGAAGCTTCCCGTGGACAATGATAGTGTAAGTCCATGAAAAACTGCAGTGCTACTGAAGGAACCTGCCTTACAGAGCATAACCCTTCTCATTCCTACGGGCAGCCGATCGGATGAAAAGACTGAAGGAGGCGGTAAAGGAGGGCGGTGATCCTGAGGATCCAGAGAGGAACCATTCGAGCGGTGAGTGAACCAAAAAATTCAATAATTTGGCAAATTTCTTATAGGCATTAGAACAAGTAAGGGAAAAGGTAACGGAGGGTGGCAGAGAAAACAAAAAGTCAGAAGTAGAGAAGACTGTATATAAGGGGATAATGACTCGAGTATAATTGAGAAAACAGAGGTTACCGGGATAGACACCCGAGAGAAAAAAGAGGTTACCGGGATAGACACCCGAGAGAAAACAGACGTTACCCAGATAGACACCCGAGAGAAAACAGAGGGTACCGGGATAGTCACCTGAGAGAAAAACAGAGGATACCAGGGAGGACACCTCAGATAAAAGTGAGAGGTTTCGCGTTGTTCCTGCGCTTTAATACAGCGGCCAGAAGAAACGTGAACTCAGAGCCCACAGAATAGGGGATGATTAGGATACGACCACGTTTAAAGACATTGTTAAGGGACTTTGTTTACACCCCATGTCGGGGTATTGATTAGAAGGCAGAGATATATGTGTCCAGCTGGTGCCTATCCAGTCTGTCAAGTGTCTGATGTAAGTGTTCTGTTGTATGTCACATGTAAAGAATTGTGTATCATTGATTGTTTGAAACAAAGTTTGGGTTTTACGCGATTCTGTAGTTGAGAGGGAATCGCACACGGATTGTTGTTCTTGAGTAAATTGATGATATAAAAACTTGGCGGGAAAGATTGGTTTGGAGCCTGTGGTATTTGGTGCTCGCTCGTATTGTTGGGAGTGCTGAAATTGCATGAATGTATTGCTAGAAACAGAGTTCAAGCATGGAGGAGATTACTCCACTCGCTCACCTATGTAAACAACTGTTACTCACCGGACGGGAAGCAAACCAAATCGGTGGCCGGAAGACACAGGACTGGACTATTGATTGAAGAGCTAGGTCGGGGCCTCCAACCTAGCCTCCTCTCTGTGAGGGCACAAGACCTTTTTAACGATATGACCCTCTGCTGGGTAGGACCAGGCAGATGGACTGATCGCTCAAAAGGGCGGGGAGGACACACCGCCAAGAACCCAGCTGTAAAGGAAAACACAAGAGGTGAGCAATTGGAACTTAAAGAGAATCCCTTTCCCTTGATACTTCTTTCTAGTAGTACCTGAGCTATGCCCTCCCCTTGTTTTAAGGCCACCGGAACCACCTATAAGTAAGAAAGGAGAATGTAACCTATACTAACTAAAATGGTTTAGATACGAGGTATGGAATCATAAGAATAGCAAACCCTTACCACTGCTGTGCTGTTGA
Source organism: Ambystoma mexicanum (assembly GCF_040938575.1). Taxonomy (NCBI): domain Eukaryota; kingdom Metazoa; phylum Chordata; class Amphibia; order Caudata; family Ambystomatidae; genus Ambystoma; species Ambystoma mexicanum. The sequence goes on along the minus strand of NC_090939.1, from coordinate 567,696,979 downwards.
GTCACATTTGTCCCAAAGTGTTCATCAAACGGAAGTGCAAAATAACAAATGGGTAGGTTAGTTAGGGAACTGTACCCGGGTGGAACGAGGGCCGCACTAGAGTCGGGTAGGTGCACTATCTGCAAGGCGTCCCTGTGCACTACTGAAGAATTTCCAAAAGCGGCAGGCAAAAGCAGTCCGTGAAGGAGGAAACAGGTCTGGTACACGGGTAGGTAGTTTTCCGAAGCGGCAGGCAAAAGCAGTCCGTGAAGGAGGAAACAGGTCTGGTACACGGGTAGGTAGTTTTCCAAAGCGGCAGGCAAAAGCAGTCCGTGAAGGAGAAAACAGGTCTGGTACACGGGTAGGTAGTTTTCCAAAGCGGCAGGCAGGCAAAAGCAGTCCGTGAAGGAGGAAACAGGTCTGGTACACAGGTAAGTAAAGTAGGATCGAAGATGGAACTTCTAAACACCGGGATGCAACTTTAATCAGAAGCAGCGTCTTGCCCGGTTCTGAGGTTTAAATCGGGAAGGAAAAAGGCGGAACCGGACGAAACCGAGGTTCACGCATCATCGCCTCTCTGCTGACAGTGGGAGGCGGAAGGCTGGGAATCGTAGTCCAACTCGCCGCAGAGCGCTGCGGAGTGGGCCGAAGCCACTATTTTCCAGGGCAGTTGCCAGTGGGCGTAGAATGGATGTGCAATGTGACGCATGCCCTTACGAAGGGCAATAATCCTCCTCCGGGCCTGCCGAGGCGTAACAGCATCCACCCCCAAAGGCGTCACCACCCCCCTACGGGCATGAAAGCGGCGAAGCAGGGCCGGAGCATGAATATTAGACAAAGGCTCCCAGGATCTATCCTCAGGGCCAAAACCTTTCCAGTCAACTAGGTAAAAAGGACGACCCCTCCGAAGTCGGAAATCCAGGATATCGGCCACCTCAAACTCATCATTGCCATCCACCCGCACCGGGGGTGGGCGGATCGGCAACCGCATGTTGGCCGGACAAGGCTTCAGTAAGCTGACATGAAACACTGGGTGCTGTTTCCAGGACGAGGGCAATGAAAGACGTACCGCAACTGGATTCAAAACCTTAGTGATAGGAAAGGGTCCCACAAACTTGGGTAAGAGCATTCGTTTACCAGGCATTCTCAGGTTGCGTGATGACAGCCAAACCTTCATACCCACACGGTAGTCAGGTGCAGGTGTCCGATGCGCGTCAGCAAATTTCTTAGCCTTTGCCTGAGCATGCAGTAAGTGTTGACGAACGACCTCATGAATGGACTTGATGTCCCGAACACACGCATGAGCCGCTGGATTGTCAATGGGAAGATCAGGATCCAGGGGCAAGGACCGCGGATGGTGTCCGTAAAGTGCAAAAAAGGGAGATACACCAGAAGCGGTATGCAGAGAATTATTATAAGCGAATTCAGCAGGTGGCAGCAACGCCAACCAAGATGACTGGAAACGAAGTGTGAGGCAGCGCAGGTATTGCTCGAGAGTAGCGTTGAGCCGTTCAGTCTGCCCATCTGTTTGTGGATGGAAGGCAGAGCTGAACCTGTCATCAATGCCCAGAGAAGCCGTCAGAGCCCTCCAGAAATGTGATGTAAACTGCGGCCCGCGATCCGAAATCACAATAGAAGGCAGACCAAAGAAACGAAATACGTTCCTCAGGAACAATGAGGCCAAAGTCGGAGCAGAGGGCAAACCCACACAAGGAACGAAGAGCGCCACTTTTGTGAAATAGTCAATTACCACCCAGATGGTATCAAAACTGTCCACCGGTGGCAGATCCACAATGAAATCCATAGAGACCATGTACCATGGCTTGTGAGGAATCGGGAGGGACTGCAACAAACCCACAGGTTTAGACCGGGAGACCTTACATTGAGCACACACAGAACAGGAGGCCAGATAGTTAACCACGTCTTGTGACATAGACGGCCACCAGGCCCAACGACGGAGCAAGTCCAGAGTCTTCTTTTGGCCTGGATGAGCCGCTATCAAGGAGTCATGGGATAAAGCAAGGGCATGGAGACAGGCTTTCCCCGGGGGCACAAACAGGCGGCCCTGAATATAGGGAAGTCCTTGTACCACATCAAGATTTAAGGCTACACATTCCTCTTTATGTGTATTAACCCAGTCCGAGATCAAAGAACGGAGCAAAGGTCGTGGAGTACACGCACATACGACCCTAGACGGCAGCAGAAGAGGGCAGTCGGGTTTGCTTTGCTCCGAGTGAGAGGGCAGGCGAGACAAGGCGTCTGCACAAACGTTGAGACGGGCTGGCCTATACGTGATGGTGAAATTGAACTGGGAAAAGAAAAGGTGCCAGCGGGCCTGCCGGGCAGTGAGACACTTCATCGATTTGAATGCCAATAGACTCCGATGGTCAGAGAAGACAGTAACCGGATGACGGGCCCCCAATAGATGATGACGCCATTCAGAGAAAGCGTCCTTGACTGCCAGCAATTCTCTTTCCGTGATAGGATAGTTGCGTTCATATGGTGTCAGTTTCCTCGAAAAGAACGCAACCGGATGAATCTCAACTGAATCCTGACAGGGTTGCGACAGAATAGCCCCGATGGCCATCCCAGAAGCATCAGCTTCCACATAAAATGGTAGGAGCGGATCGGGATGTTGCAGCATGGGGGCTGAAGAAAAAGCCGCTTTTAAGGCCTCAAAGGCGGATTGCGCTTCTGGTGTCCATCGGTACGGCTGTTTTGAGCTAGTTAAAGCCGTCAAAGGAGCCGAGATGGTAGAAAATGAAAAGATAAAGCGCCTGTAAAAGTTCGAGAACCCCAGGAACGACTGTAGGGCTTTGGTTGTAGTAGGGACAGGCCATTCCAAAACGGCCTTAACCTTGGACTGGCTCATCCGGATACCCCGGTTGGTAAGGTCATAACCTAGAAACTCAACCACCGACGAATTGAAGATACACTTCTCGGCTTTGACGAAGAGATGGTTCTCTCTCAGCCTCTGTAAAACGAATCTCACATGTTGGGTGTGTTCACTCTTGGATGAGGAGTAAATCAGTATATCGTCTAGATAGACCACAACAAACCGGTCCAGACAATCGTGAAAGACATCATTCATGAAGGCCTGAAAGGTGGCCGGGGCGTTACACAACCCGAAGGGCATCACTAGGTATTCAAATAACCCGTACCGGGTCTTGAAGGCGGTTTTCCACTCGTCCCCTTCTCTTATGCGAACTAGGTTGTAAGCACCCCACAGATCAAGTTTGGTAAAGATTATAGAGGAACCTAGCTGATCCAAGAGTACAGAGATCAGGGGAAGAGGGTACTGGTTCTTGACTGTGATTGCGTTCAATGCCCTATAATCAATACATGGGCGAAGGTCACCTTCTTTTTTAGGAACAAAAAACAGAGGAGACGCTGCCGGTGATCTCGATGGTCTGATGAACCCTGTAGATAATGCCTTGTCAATGTACTCTTTTAGCACTTTGTCTTCTGGCAGTGTGAGCGAATAAACCCTGCCAGCAGGTATTTTAGCCCCCGGTACCAGGTCGATAGGACAATCATATGGTCTATGTGGGGGCAACTGATCTGCTCCACCTTTATCGAAGACGTCCCGAAAAGAAGTGTATTCCGCAGGGATGCGAGGTTCAATGGCATTGGTAATGGCACCTATCAAGGCCATTGAGGCCACCAGGGCTTGACAGGAAGTACCGGAAATGCTACTAGTCTGAAAACATCTTTCGTTACAGACAGAGGAAGGAAACTGTACCACCTTCCTGGCCCAGTCAATGTCAGGATTGTGATGTTGTAACTACGGAATGCCCAAAATTACACGAAGCTGGGGGGCCTTAATTAGATCGAATGTGAGTGTTTCGGTATGTCCATCGTCCGTCTGCATACGGACGAGGGACGTGCTTTGAGTAACCAGACCCGAGACCAGAGAAGAGCCGTCTACCGCATGTACGGCTTCAGGTTGTGGTTTAGAAACCACAGGAACGTTATTGCTCATGGCATAATCATAATCCATATAATTCCCAGTAGCACCGGAATCAATTATAGCCTGAGAAGAGAAAGAACAGTCAGTTGTAGTGGTAAATACCACTGGCAGACTAACAGGTACGGTAATTGCCACGTTCGAGTCCAAAGATAATACCCCCGGCATAGGGACTCCTGCTATCGCCGGGTTCTGGCGTTTCCCGCCTTCTTAACGGGTCTTTTTGGACAATCCTTGAGGTGGTGTTCAGACGAACCACAGTACATACATAAATTGTTGGATCGACGGTGTTCACGTTGTGCAGGAGACAACGGACCGCGTACTGCCCCTATCTGCATAGGCTCAGAAGAAGCAGAGGAAGGAGGATTAACGGAATCAAGGGGAAGGGGGACTGGAGTCACATTTTTCCGTTCTCCCTTCCTTTCAGATCTTCTAGCGTCTATTTGTAGTACCAAATCAAGTAACTCCCCGAATGTGGTAGGAATCACCGGCACAGTAGCAAGGATGTCTTTTAACTCCTCAGACAATCCTTTGTAGAACACCGCAGATTTCTTTTCTTCCGGCCAATCCGTCTCGGCTGCCAACTGATTGAACCTAGTGAGGTATGTAAACAAGGAAGACGTACCCTGACGCAAATTTAAGAATTCTAGATCCGTGGCTTGTGACTTGTACCGGGTATCAAATACCCTATTCATGGCTGAAATAAGAGCGTCACAGTCATACAAAACATAGCTATTGGATTCAAGCAAGGGATTAGCCCAAGCTGCCGCCGTCCCTCCGAGGTGCGAAAGGATAAAGGCCGCCTTCGTGGTGGAATTGGGAAATGCCGAAGGGCGACAAAGAAAATGCAATTTGCATTGGTTGATAAACGTCCGGTACTGCTTTGGGTCACCCGTAAAGCGTTCCGGAGGAGCCAATGGGAATTGGGTGGCCATCAGAACGGGGCCCGAGGTGAACCCAGAGGCGGAGGCTGAATGGGCTCCAGAACCTGAGGCAGTAGCACCGGACGGATCGATTCCCAGAGTCTGGGGTGCAGGAAAGGGCCTAATGTTATCAATCCGCTGGTGTAAGGCATCATGTGCGGCAGTCATGTCGGCCCGTAGTTCGGATACCAAATGAACTAAAGTGGTCAATGGATCCGCTTCTTCCATGGCTTCTGATTTTGTTACTCACCGGACGGGAAGCAAACCAAATCGGTGGCCGGAAGACACAGGACTGGACTATTGATTGAAGAGCTAGGTCGGGGCCTCCAACCTAGCCTCCTCTCTGTGAGGGCGCAAGACCTTTTTAACGATATGACCCTCTGCTGGGTAGGACCAGGCAGATGGACTGATCGCTCAAAAGGGCGGGGAGGACACACCGCCAAGAACCCAGCTGTAAAGGAAAACACAAGAGGTGAGCAATTGGAACTTAAAGAGAATCCCTTTCCCTTGATACTTCTTTCTAGTAGTACCTGAGCTATGCCCTCCCCTTGTTTTAAGGCCACCGGAACCACCTATAAGTAAGAAAGGAGAATGTAACCTATACTAACTAAAATGGTTTAGATACGAGGTATGGAATCATAAGAATAGCAAACCCTTACCACTGCTGTGCTGTTGAGTCACATTTGTCCCAAAGTGTTCATCAAACGGAAGTGCAAAATAACAAATGGGTAGGTTAGTTAGGGAACTGTACCCGGGCGGAACGAGGGCCGCACTAGAGTCGGGTAGGTGCACTATCTGCAAGGCGTCCCTGTGCACTACTGAAGAATTTCCAAAAGCGGCAGGCAAAAGCAGTCCGTGAAGGAGGAAACAGGTCTGGTACACGGGTAGGTAGTTTTCCGAAGCGGCAGGCAAAAGCAGTCCGTGAAGGAGGAAACAGGTCTGGTACACGGGTAGGTAGTTTTCCAAAGCGGCAGGCAAAAGCAGTCCGTGAAGGAGAAAACAGGTCTGGTACACGGGTAGGTAGTTTTCCAAAGCGGCAGGCAAAAGCAGTCCGTGAAGGAGGAAACAGGTCTGGTACACAGGTAAGTAAAGTAGGATCGAAGACGGAACTTCTAAACACCGGGATGCAACTTTAATCAGAAGCAGCGTCTTGCCCGGTTCTGAGGTTTAAATCGGGAAGGAAAAAGGCGGAACCGGACGAAACCGAGGTTCACGCATCATCGCCTCTCTGCTGACAGCGGGAGGCGGAAGGCTGGGAATCGTAGTCCAACTCGCCGCAGAGCGCTGCGGAGTGGGCCGAAGCCACTATTTTCCAGGGCAGTTGCCAGTGGGCGTAGAATGGATGTGCAATGTGACGCATGCCCTTACGAAGGGCAATAATCCTCCTCCGGGCCTGCCGAGGCGTAACAACAACTGCCTAAACATGCACCCGAGCTTAAGAAATATAGCAACGAGTGGGTTAAAGGTACCGCCCACAAGATGCTTATGCTGTGGCCACACAATGGGTCCTTATCCCAAGCCGTCTTACAACATATGACGACCTACTTACATGCCACATATACAGGCAAGAAATTAGAAAAACGTCTTGCTGTTCTGTACCTTTGGAAAATGTTCGAACAGCCGAAGGAGGAAGAGCCACCCGCAGACTGGATATTAAACGTATGCACGGAAGGGGGTGAGATGCCTACCGCACCACCAGCCCCACCTGAGCCAGAAATCGAGGGAAGTAAGTCAGAGGCACTCTACCCACTAAGAGAACTATAGGCATTACGGGGTATAGTAACCCCGCATATAAGTCACCTACGTACAGTAGTGACAAAATTAAGGGGAAGGATCAGGAAATTAATCTTGCCTCTGCAATCCCGAGGGAGAAGGAGAGACGCGATGATGAAAGGAAGGATCAGGCACAGATTAGTGCACCTCTCGATAAAGAGAGAGAGGGAAAGAAATGGAAAGGAAGTGAAGACAGAACTGATGAGATAGCATTCGCAAAAGACGAATGGATGGGAGGACAGATATTGTTGAAACTCCATGGTAAAGGAAGAGATGATGTGAGACCGAGAGAGAAGTCTGATGAGGCACAGAGAAGGGAAAAGAAGAAGGATAAGGAAATAAGGGATGAGAGAATAAAAAAAAAAGATAGACTGAGGCGAGAACAGCTATATCGCAAAGAGCAAGGAAAACCGCTCAGTCGCAAACAGTGCGCAGCCTATGATCAGTATAGACAGAACCTGCAAAGGTTGGAAGAAGAGCAAAGAGTATGTGAAAAGAGAATAAAGAGACAGGAAGATGAGGAAGTTAGAAGGGCAAATGAACGTAGAAATGAAAGACGAAGGGAAGAAGATAAGACTAGAGAAGAAGCGAGGAAGCGCAAGGAAGTTGATGATGATATAAAACGTAAGCGTAGACAGAGGGCTCGGGATCTCGAATATTTGGAGCGTGAAGTTAAATAACCCAATCCTCTTGTAGAATGGGAAGACATTGAAGAATTCTTTCCTGCATACGACTCAGTACCATGCACGAGTGGAGAGAATATCGAAGATGACTTCGACACCAGAAGCATCGGGGAAACGATCGAATAAATATATGATGAAATGGGGTTGGAGCCAACATCCCACGGGGAAAGGGAAGGCGAGCGCTTGGAAAGCGCTCAGTTGTATGACACAGAGAATGTCACCGAAGTAGTGGGAGCAGGGGACTGTCCCTAGACAGGCTAGAAATTAGTAAGAAAAACGAAGATGCAAGGAGTTGCGTGAATTGGGAACAATCAGTGTCTGACTCCAGGGAGGAGACGGAGGACGAGACAAATGAAGAAGGGAGACGGCACGGAAAGCGGCTCCCAAGGGACAAAGGGGTATGATGGTCAGACGCTAGCGAGCCCGCACCCAGGACATCAGAGTATGCCGCGCAGCCTGACCGACATGTGGGAACACCCCACGGTCAGAGGGGGTGTCAGCACACGCCTAAGTAGACAGATTGAGGACATTGCAGGTAGATGGCGATGCAGGAATGTTACCCCGGCGATAGACAGGAGAGCCATGGGGAAAGAGAAGGAAGACTGCGCATTCCAATTCCTGCTGCGATAAAAAGGGGGAGTGAGACCACAATATATTCCATGGCCACACATGGATCGAGAGAACCTGAAAATCAAGCTTCCAATGCTGATATTGGGAGCTGTGAAGTGGATACACGAGTTTGAAAAGATGACAGGGTGTGTCACGTTAGCTATAGGGGACATTAAGGGCCTCCTAATTGCTATACTTGGTAAGAGAGCAGACGATGTGTGGAAACGGGCAGGGTACCCTGGTGTAACCATAATTAACACTACCCATGACGGAGCACCCTTTAATAACTGTAGAGCATCAGTATGGAAAGCGCTACGAGTGCTGTACCCAGACACTTCCGATATGGGAGCTATAATGACTTGAAAAATGAAGGAGTCAGAAGATCTGTTAATTTATATCCAGAATTTCCAAGACGTGTGGGTGCTCGAAACGCATGAATCTTGGACGAAATCTATCCCTGTATTCTACCATATATTGTGTTAAGGGTTGCCAGAACCGGTGCAGAAACAGCTCATGCTGACAAGCCCAGCTGAACCGAACGTACAACAGGCGACTAAACTGCCGCAGAACAACCAGGGTAACGCGGGATTTCACCTGAGGGGAAGGGGATTTAGAGGAAGAGGGTGGCAGAGTAATCAGGGAGGGTTTCAGAGTAATCAGGGACGTTTCCAGAGTAACCAAGGAGGCTTTCAAAATGTGCAGATGGCCAATCCAGATATGTCAAATGGACAAATAGCCCGACCACCGCCAGTGTGTTGGCTGTGTGGAATGACAGTGCATGTGGCGTGCTCGTGCAGAAGCCAAGGCATGTGGCAAAATGGACAAGGAATGGGAGCAGGCATGGTGAATCCGACTGCTATCCCACAACAGGGTGGTGCACAGAATCACACAGTGCAGCAGCAAGCACCAGGCTTGCAGCAAGGTGCACAACAAGGGGTTCAACCCCCGAGCATGGGGAACCTGCCACAAGGGCAATCCCAACAGGCACCACTGCAAGTGTCTCAGGGCACAAACTCCGGAAGGGGAGACAACCCTGGGAATGGAGAAAATCCACAAGTATACAGTGGACCAAACCTATATATGAACTAGGACAGCTCACTGGGAACCCTGATGGGCTCTATCCTATTAGTGACACCAGACCCTAACATGGAACCAAGGATGAATGTCATGATATCAGAGAAAGAATATTCCTTCTTAGTTGACACGGGTGCAACACGCTCGTGAATACTAGAAGGCAAGTTTTACTTGTCCGGCCAGGCCATAGATACTCAGAGTTTTACAGAAGCTCATAGTCGAGTTCCCTTTACAGACAATCTCCCAGTCTCCGTAGGAGAATGTGAGATGAATGTGCCTTTATTATATTCACGTCAGACCCCAGTGAACATTTTGGGTCGAGACTTAATGACAAAATGTAATATGATAATCTCGTTCACAGAGGAGGGCATAGTATGCTCCACTCCAGGGATGCATTATTCAAACGTGTGCGAAATGATCAGACCATACTCTGGACGCATAGCCATGAGAGCTATACCGTTAGAACCAGAAGTCTCCGCATATGGCATACGTGTGCTTATGGTCGGATTGCCAGGCCTTGCAGATAGGACCATGAGAACCCCTGACAAGTTTCTATTCAGACCAAGAATACCTATGCATGAAGAAGGGGGACAAGTATTTCCCTTGACGATACATATTGCAGCAGTACGAGGGAAAGTGGCATGGGTCGAAGGGTACGATGACGAAGGCAGGCAATGGTGCGCGATTATCGCCATTGAAGAAGGGTATCGAGTGACTGATGTCACTGATGACGATCTGTTCGAAGAACACCCTGACTTAGAAGAGACGAGGGTGGAAGTAAGTCTCATATTCTGGGTCAAAATGATCAAACGAGAAGTGCCTCAGAGAATGATGTTGGCACTGAAACGTCCGTAATATTTTGATGACTACATGGCCCAAGTGCCTCTCTCAGTATGGACTGCAGGACCCTATGACGTAGGCCTCCTGAAGGGGGTGGCAGAAGTAAAAATTAAACTGAAACCAGGAGCAATTTTACCAAGAGCGCGACAATATCCCATGTCCAGAGAAGCGGATGAAAGGACTGCGAAGAAAATTTCCGCCATGATGGATCAGGGCATCCTAGTGACGTCAGAGTCACCCTGTAACACGGTGATATATCCTGTCAAGAAATCAAAAGGAGGGTCTTGGCCTTTAATCCAAGATTTAAGAGCATTCAACAATATTGTTGAAGCCGAGTTCCCTCTGGTCCCTAATCCATCTCCGATCCTGTGTAACACACCGATCGAGGGGAAATATTTCACGGTGATTGACTTGAAAAATGCTTTTTTCTCAATCCTGTTGCACAAATGCTTCCACTGCAGGTGATCATAGATGAACACGCTTTTCTTTCGTATCATAGAGGAATGCCCAGCACTCGTCGGGAGAACCACGGACACGCTTACATACATTAGAGATCCAAGAAACACTGAACATTTGAACTAGCTGTGGAGAAGCTCAACTGCTGCCTGGTCGCAATCCACGCAACAGGAAAGTGTAGATACTGTTCACGTCAAAGAAAGGCCTGTAATCCGGAACCCAGCAAAGCAGGACAAATGTCCCTGTCACCCGAGGACAGCCGACTCACGCACAATGTCCTGTTCCGTCTAGTCACTGACTTTCCAGAAATGATGGGGAGACCTGCCGAGGTTGACGTCATCACCTTCATCAGAGATCCAGCTAATGTTGCGCATATGGGAACGCTCTTCCATGGCATAATGTTGCAAGTGCGGCTGTCTTACTTTCAGAAAGACTATATGAGGAGATTCCAGTGAAACCTTCCACCGAGGGACAGATCCAGGAAACAGAGACAAAGCATTTCATCTTTCCGCCGAGGGACAGATCGAGAGAGCTGAGACGAGAACTTCACTGTCTTATTTTCTTATTTTTATTTTTTTACTTTGATTCTGATTGATTGCTATTTTTTCAATTTTTACATTGAACAGGATCCAGCATGTCTTCAGGACTGAAGCAAATTCGGGGGATGCACTGGAATGGACCTATTTTGAATATTCATAATGAATGTGACTTACCAAAGGTGTTAGTCTAATCTTTCTCCATAGTCTAGCAAGGGAACTGTTTCGCACAACCAGAGACCATCGTCACCCGCAAGGGGGGGACACTTACGAAGCGCAAGACACTTTATGTTACAAACTTTCTGAGAGACAATAATGGATTAAGTGAAAAGAATAGAACTTTAACAGTTGATATGATTGAAATGGGGGCCCAGAACAGTAACCTGGTCCTCCCACAAACAGAGGGATGCCCCCGCTTCCCTGGAAGGAAATGCTGCCAACTTTCATGCCGCTTGATTGTGTGTATATGCATAGTGATTATTATTGTTTTTCTGTCATTAACAATCAGAACTGCATTCTTTATTGGTGCCCGAAACATTCCCCCATCAGATAATGTACGCATGGGTGCAACGGAAGCACCTAGACCCTATATAGTTCTTCCGGTTCCAAGAAAACCTGATGGTAAGGTTAACGAACTAAAATTGAATGTAATTAGTAGTGATTCATACACACTTGAGGTAACGAATGAAGAGTAAAGCTGGAGACAGGGTCAGCGCGGAATGAATGAAAACGTAGCACTACTACTACTAGCTTTTTTCTCAATCCTGTTGCACCGTGACTCACAAGATCTAACGTCATTTACTTTCAGACAAATGGACCTAAGCAATATTGTAGAAAGACAGTGCTGTTTTTACAGTATGTGGATGACATTCTGATCTGCAGCACCACTGAAGAGCAATGCAGGTTTGATTCTGTCCAGCTACTGACTATACTGGCTGAGAAAGGATATAAGGTTGACAAGGAAAAATTGCAATACTGTCAACAAGAGGTGCTGTAAAAATAGGCCAGTTAATTTCGCATGAGGGGAAGAGGTAACCCCGGAAAGGGCTGAAGCTATCATGAACACGGCTCAACCACTCACGATAAAGCAAATGCAGAGCTTCTTAGGCCTGTGCAATTATGTTAGAGTATGGATCTTTGATTACAGCTCATATACCAAGCCCTTGCTCCAGGCCCTAAAGAAGGCCCAGGCGACAAAGGAAAAGATTGAATGGACTGAGACAATGTTAAAGGGGTTTACGGAACTCAAGAGAGCGATTTGTATGGCTCCAGTTTTCGGGATACCTAATTATGCAGAGGAATTCTACCTGTTCTCTCACACGAATGGCAGCGTTATGACGGCAGTGCTCGCCCAAAGAACCTTGTTGGGGTACAAACACCTGGCGTATTACAGTGGGAATCTGGACCCAGTAATGAGAGGCCACTTCCCATGCGAACAAAGCTTAGCTGCCGTAACGTTCGCCATAGAGAAGGCGACAACCATTGTAATGGGATGCTCCATGACGTTATACGTCGAGCACTCATTATTCGCCATCTTAGAGAAACCAAAATGCACATTGACATCTCAGCGAGCTTCTGCATATGAAGTGATCATATCTAATCCATCTATCAAAATAGTTCGATGTAAAACAGTAAACCCAGCTACGTTCATAGCTGAGCCAGTCACTGAAGGCGAGCTGATACATGTGAAGTGGGAGAATGGAAGAACAGGCTCCCGCCCTTCACCTCTCGCGCTTGGCCTAGAGGATCACGGCCTAGACACCCGCCACGAGAGGAGTTTGCCTATCTACCAGACGACCAAATACCCTGGTACAGGAACATACGGATGTGCCCACCTACCTGCCCAGCAGCCCGCCCTGCCCATGCCGACACCTGCGGCATGGATCAACTCGACTAAACCTACACGTCGTTAGAGATGCCATGACGACCTAGCCAACGGTCAGCACACCTGTGCAAACATGCACACCGGACACTCCCACACCAATCCACACGAAGAACATACTCAGTGCTATGACGTAGGCGACAGACATACCCACGGACGTGCATCTTTATTATTTTCCACATAGGCTCTCAAAATGCAGAAACGCAAGACGCATAATGAACTTATCTAAAAAGGCTTGCTCACGCTTCTTCTAAGAACCATGTACTATAATGAAGAATATAACGGAGACACGATACTGGGGATAGAGCAATATGATACCGTAACCTAAAGCGCTCTGCATCAAACGGTTCCACCTATGCACCAGGCCCAAGTAGGCCGCAAGCAAAAGCTTCCATGAACATTGAATAAGCAAGAGCTCGGTTGCTGACCCTGCAGAATGAGCCCGGCGAAAGCACACAGCCAAGGGCACGATGTTGCAATCTCGCACGCCGCAAGCCGACGCCAAGGTCGCACCTGCAAGATAAACCAGGCACACAGTGGGAAAAACAATATTAATTGTGCTGAATTCTGCCTCAAACACGGTCCCACCTCACGTGACAAAGCCAAACCTGACAGGATGCCAAGCCCAGGAGGAAGGAGACGCCTGAATCCCACGTTTCAAGACACAGGCAGATACAATTAAAAGACTCATTGGACATCTGCAGCAGTGGGAGTAGTCGACCTCCCAACATATGAATAAATCCTCACATTGTTTACACCTACCCATAGCAAAACATTGTTGCAAATGACAGGTGCACCGCGAGCTGGGAACAGCGATAGTCCCAGACTGGGAGGCTCGCGAGCGGACCAATCAGAACATGGGGCTCTTATCACTGACGCCATTAACATTGACCAATCCTCAGAGGTCTTCATGTAACAATTTTCATGTATCAAATTGAAGGGACAGCCCAAGTATATCACCTGACTAACCCTCAACCACTAACACCGTTCTCTATATGTATGCTATACTTACCCTACCACTCGAGTAACCAATCCAGAGTGGAAATAGGTTTTTTGCTAAACTTTCTAAAGTGACGCAAGTAGCGCGTCATACTAAGGTAAAAAGGGCCTGCGAGCCCCACGATTGTGTGTGTGTCAGGACGGACGCGTACGATCCTTGACCCATCCCTGCCGTTTTGTCTAATAAACACCACCTTGCTTCTTGCGTGTGTCTCATACTCTATCTCTTTTGGGATATACGGGAGGAGTTGGGGCCTCCCTGTCCGGAGGTCTACGGACGGCCCGGCCGACCCCGGCAGAATTTCCCCCCGACAAATTGGAGGCACTGCTGAGATCTGTTTAAGATCTGCTTTTTTATTTTATTTTTTCCAGGTACTCCCTTTGCGAGGAGGCCCGGCGGCGTGGCCCCCTCTGCCGTTGCCCCCTTCTGAGGACTACAGGACCATCGCGGAACTGCGAGACGACCGGACAGCGCAATCCGGATATTGGCCTTCGGGAGCCGGTTGAGAAGTATCCCGCCCACGGTTGGCGAGTGTCCAGACGTGGTCCAGACGAGGGGAGGTGGCGAGCCGCTTGAAGGGGTGCACGCAGTCGAGCGGCCCCGCATCAAGAGAACTTGGTGAGCATGCCACGCACAACAAGCAATGTGAAATTGTGAGGGAGGGGGGAGGAATTAAATACGGGAGGTGGGAGGTGTTGCACAGGTGCGCGGCGAAGGTTTGACAATTTAGTGTTGGCAATGAAATGAATGGTAGCCGAACGAGTGCAAGAGCAGTCGGCTACGTTACGCGAGAGAGGGAGGTGGAGCACGAAAACATCACGTGCGGCCGCTCGTAGACACTGATTGGCCTAGGTCGCGACTACGTGTAAGGGTGTGTGTGTGTGGTTTCCTACGATTTGGCATTTATTGATCAATGAGTAGATGAGGATCCCTATTGTTTGAGCAAGAAACTCGATAGGTAGATGACGTTTCCCTGTAGGCGGTAGCTAGTTAGTTGCCCAATAAGGAAGATAATTGGCTGGTTAAGCCCTCCTGTCGAGGGCGACGCAGCGTGCACAGTCCGATTATATTATTGATTACCTTGTTCCAGGAGTGACAGGAAGACAGCTGTGAGGTTAACGGGGGTAGATTGCAAGTGTATTTTGGACTTAAAGAATATATGAAGAACTTACCAGTAGTTCGAAGAGATCGGTGACGTCACCAGTAGGGCTTTCATAGGATATCCCGAGCACAAGGCATCTTTCTTTCTGAGAGTGGTGGGGAAGAGAACTGTGGTAAGGGAGTGGAAACGGAGATAAACGGTAATGAGTTGATCGGGGAAAGGCGAAACGGGGGACGTGGCTGCGCACGGGGAACGCCGGCCACGGTAAGTGTAGAAGAAGGAGGAGGAGCAAATGAAAATAGGACGACTGTATAAGAACGTCACAAGGGGTACGCAGCCGCAGGGGGCTACGTGCGCCTCGGCCGCAGGGGGCTGTAAGGGTGTTGTGTAAAGGAAGAAAGAAAGAAGAAAATATACAAATGTAAATACTATATTTTAATAATTTTCCTTAGCGGACTATCGCAAGTCCCCAAATTTACGGGGGCAGGTAAAGGTATATGACTGTGTATTGTAAGTGTTGGTAAGATAATAGCTACCAAATAGGGGAATGATAATAAGGGAAGCGCTACTATGTCATACGGGACAGGATCGGGAGGGTGGGGGAACACCCTCACTACCCCACTACAACACATATGTACAACACTGTCACCCCATAGGGAGAAACTGATCAAGTATAGCATAGAATGGACACAGGGGACGGACAACAAAATGATAACACCATGGCCGCCTAATGGTAGCTTCGATCCATATACCCAACATTCACTATTAAACCATCTGCATAATACATACAAAGGGAAGAAGTTGACACACCACGTGGAGGTGTTTAACTTATGGAGGATGTTCCAAGGGTCCCGACCAGGACCAAATGGAATGTTCACTGTGGGAGAAATACCGGAAGAAAAAGAGATTAAGGAGGAAGGAGAGAATGGGGAAAAGGGGAGTGAAGACCCAAAGAACACGGGGAACGGACAAGAGGGAGGAGAAAAGAATAATAACTCAAAAGAAAATGAAATAAAAAAGGAACAGAGCAACGATATACCCCTAGCAAAGGTAGTGAAAACAGAGGGAGGGGGGTTGTACCCTTTAAGAGAATTAGAAGAAATAGAAAGAGGACAGTTAAGGGCGGCTGAGGGGTACTCGAAACCGGCATACAGCCCGCCACCATATGTGGCTCATAGGAAGATGCCAGCAGGGGGGGGGGGACTGGAGAAGAACAAACTGTGGAAATAGGACACGATGAGTGGGTAGCTGCGCAGATACTATTAAAATTACGAGGTTCATAAACAGGAGACGAGAAGGAGGTAGTAAGGAAAATAGACGAGGATAATACCAGGGAGAGTGGAATGAGAGGGGAAGAGCTGTTACTACAAAAGGAAGAGATTTTGGAGGAACGACTAGCAGAGTTAAGGGATGAGCAGAATGAACTGATCAAACAGCTCGAGAGGGAGGAAAGAGAGAGAACGAGGGAAAGGAAAGAAGGTAAGAACGAATTGGAAAAAATAAGGGAACGAACTGAGGAGCAAAGGAGAGAAGCTGAAAGGGTAAAAGCAGCAGCAGAAAGGGTATCAAGAGCAGTACTACGAGAGAGGAAAAAGGAAGAAGAAGAGAAAGAAAAAGAAATGGCAATGTGGAAGAAGAGATTACTATCAGAAACGACTAGGAAATACGAAGAAGGGAGGGTGATAGAGAGTATATTAGAAAGGGAGAGGGTGAGATGGGAAAGGAAGAAAGAGGATGAAAGGATTTTGGAAAAGATGAGTAGTGAAGTAATGGAGGAATTAAAAAGGAAAAGGGAGGAAATTGGTAGAGAGATGGAGGAGAGAAATGGAGGGGAAAGAGAAGATAGGAGAGGGGAGAGTGAAGTAAGGGGGTATGTATATAGAGACACAGAAGTAGCAACAACATCAGCGCAAAGGGGAGCGGTTGGTAAAGGAGAAAAGGGAGAACCGGACCTAATAGACTTAAAAACAGTAACAATCAAGGGGAAAAAGACAGAGTGGGGCCTGCCATTTACGAATGACTTTTGTAGTGAGGAAGAAGAAGGAATGGAGAAGGAAGGAAGAAACAGTGAAAGGGAAAGCCTAGATAAACTATACACCACCCGGACCAATACAGACTCACCATGGATCTGTACGAGAAAGGATGAACTGGAGAGAAGTGAGGAGGAAGAGCAAGGAATAGCGGAAAGACAGACACATGAAGCCACACCGTCACCATCACACCCTCTCCCATCCCACCCTACATGCTCAACCACCTCACGCTCATTACGTACAATCAAACTTGCGCCCTTCACAAACGAACTGACACCCTATGCAGGTCGGCTTAGAGACCTCCCTAGACGCAGGCAGGAAGGACGAATACACACGCCCACATTAAATACAGGAAATGATGGAATAAGGGGAAGAGATGGAGAAGAAAGAGTTACGAACAGGGGAAATACGGACGAAATTGACGATGTAGGAGAGAGGGAAGAAGAGGAGGGGTGTGAGGACTCGGTTTTATGGAACCCAAGGGGTAAAACGAGACACAACTTAATGCCACTTCTGGAGAGGGGAGGGGTTAGACCACAATACGTCCCGTGGAAGCATATAGACAAAGAAAATATAAAGTGCAGGCTCCCATCATTAAGTGGAAGTGCGGATAAATGGATATATGAAATGGAAAAACACACCGCAGGACAGAAACTGGCAGTGGGAGATGTAAAGGGCCTTCTAATATCGATATTAGGGGATGCAGCGGATGACATTTGGAAGAGAGCGGGATTCACTGGGGTAACAATAGCAAACACATCGCACGATGGGGCACCATTCGCAAACTGCAGACATGCACTATGGCAGGCACTGAGGGTACAGTACCCAGACACATCAGACATAGGAGCGATTACCTCACGCAAGATGCGTGAGAACGAAGATCCTGTTGATTATATCCAGGAAATCCAAGAGAAGTGGCGCATGGAAACTAGAGAACAATGGGACAAAACACCAGCAATATTCTATCATATACTAGTACAAGGGCTCCCAGAAGGAGTTCAGAAACAACTGAAGAAAGTAGTGGGAATGGAAGCAAAAGCATGGCCAGAAATACAACTGACAATAGTGCATCATTGCAGGACATGGCAAGGAAAAATGAAACAAAAGGAAGAGGACAGGAAAACGGAAGAGGCTAAACTAGTACAGAAAAAACTTACTAAATACACAATGGAAGGGGAACTAATAACTACACCTACAACAATGACCCAAAGCCCCACACAAGTAGTGGCTGCACAAGATCCCTCCCAAATACCACCCTCACAGACTATAACACAACAGGTGCCGCCACTCCAACCATACACGACCAACATGGGAGGAGGATACTCAATGCCAGGAGCTGGGTATTATAATTACAACAGGGGAAGAGGAGGAATTATGAGAGGGAGAGGATACGGATATAACACACAACAGCAGGTGGGAGGACTTAGAAATTCCTACCCCACCGGGCAACCAGTATACCAGGACAACACAGGAAGCTTCCCATGGCAGAGTAGGGAACCACCGGTGTGTTGGAGTTGTGGATTAGTAGGGCACATGTCACGCACGTGTAGAGTACGACCAGGAACACCATCATGGAGTGAACAGGGACAACCAAGGCCAACACAGGAACAACAGGGCATACAGCAACAGCAGACGTTGCAACAGGGAAATGAACAGCAACAACTAACAACACAACAACAGCCACAGACATATTCACTGCCACAACAACAGGTAGGGATAACACAACAACCCCAAGCACAACAAACACAACTGGGTAGGGTGACGGTCCTGGGACACAACCCTTACACAGGAAATGGTCAATCGTTGTACCCTCAATAGGACAGCCCACAGACGGCCTTGGTGTGTCCCATCCTGTCAGTAACACCTAATAGTGCGGAGGAACCACGCATAGAGGTAACGATAGGTGACAAAAAATTATCATCCCTTGTTGACACCGGGGCGACCCGGTCTTGCATAAGGGAAGGTAAATTTAAGATGTCGGGCGAAGCCATGAACACCCAAGGATTCTCTGGGGCTAGAGGGTTGGTTCCCTTTACTGATAACATTCCCTTATCTATAGGAGATTATGACATGTCAGTCCCACTTTTATATTATAGTGCCTCAAAAGTAAATATACTGGGGAGAGACATCATGAACAGGTTGAATATGACGATCTCCTTTACGGAGGACGGCATAATTTGCTCTACTCCAGGAATTAACATGCTCAAAGCACGACAGATTATGCAAGCATACTGCGGACAGACAGCGATTAGGGCTGAGCCAGTAGATGGCGAACTATTCCAGTACGGGACAGACATGGCATTTGCATGGATGCCAGGGATAGAGGGAAAGATCTGGAGGAGGCCAGCAGCCTATTTGTTCAGACCAGAAACACCAGCCAATGAACCAGAAGGAAAGGTGGTTCCAGTGGACATTGAGAGCATTATAGCAACAGCTGATTACATTGCGGTACATGCCCAAGACAGAGAAGGAAGAGCATGGAGGGCAGTGATAGCACTAGCAGAAGGATGTAGGCTCACCCAGGTGTCAGATGAGCAGCTGTTCTCAGTAGAAAAGGAGGAAGGTGAAATGGTGTTTATGATGAGTGTGGAAATATGGCTAAGAGTGGCGTACAAACAAGTGGCACAGAAAATTGCAATGGCACTTGAGACACCCACATCCACCCCAGTTCCCTTCTTTGAGGGGGATATGACAAAAGTACCCACATCATTATGGACTACTAGCCCCTATGACGTGGGGTGCATAAAAAGTATAGGGGGAGTAAGGATAAAATTGAAAAAAGGTGCAATACTCCCCAGAGTGAAACAGTACCCACTATCAAAAGAGGCAGATGAGGGCATATATGAAACCATAACGGCCCTTATAAATAATGGCATATTGGTCTCCTCAGAATCACCATGTAACACGGCTGTATACCCAGTGCGCAAGGCTAGAGGGGGGTCTTGGCGCTTCATACAGGATCTCAGGCCCTTGAACAACATAGTAGAAGCAGAATACCCCATAGCCGCAAACCCGGCCACAATATTGTGTGGCATTCCAGCAGAAGCATCACGATTTACAGTGATCGACCTTAAAAATGCTTTTTTCTCAATACCATTGCACCCAGACTCACCAGATCTGACAAGCTTTACTTACAGAAACACAAAGTGGAAACACACCAGATTGCCACAAGGGTACTGCGAATCACCCTCAATCTTCAACAGAGTAATACAGATGGATTTGGGTAACATTGAAGTGGAAAGCACAGTGTTGCAGTATGTCGACGACATAATAATTTGCAGTACAAACAAAAGAACATGCAGAGAGGACTCATTAAAGATGCTGACAATATTGGCTGAAAAAGGTTACAAGGTAGACATGGAAAAGTTACAGTATTGTCAAGAACAGGTACTTTACATTGGTCAGCTCATATCCCAACGTGGAAGAAAGATTGCACCACAAAGAGCACAGGCCATTTCAAAAACGCCAGTGCCACAAACAGTGAGGGAACTGCAGCAGTTCCTGGGTCTGTGCAACTACTGTAGAGCATGGGTATTTGATTACAGCTCATACATAGGACCCCTGCTTGAGGCGTTAAAGGAAGCTAATAAAGGGGAGAAAAAGTTGGGGTGGACAATGGAAATGAAAGAGGCTTTTGATGAACTGAAAGATGCGATATCAACTGCTCCGGTACTGGCAACCCCAGACTATGAGCGACAATTCTTTATATTTTCACATTGCGACTCAGCAGTAATGAAAGCAGTGTTGGCTCAAAAAACAAGCATGGGCTACAAACCAGTAGCATTTTACAGCGGCCACTTAGATCCTGTGATGTTAGGTCATTTCCCTTGCGAACACGGTCTCGCCGCAGCTGCTTTTGCGGTAGAGAAAGCATCAGCAATCACCATGGGGTGCCCAACTACACTGTTTGTGGAACATGCACTATTTGCAATATTGAATAAACCTAAGTCCACCCTAACCACGCAAAGGGCATCAGGTTATGAGATCATCTTATCCAGAGCTGAACTATCAATTGTTAGATGTAGCACGGTCAACCCTGCAAGGTTCCTAGCAGAAGTAATTGAGGAAGGAGATTATGCACACGATTGTACGCAAATCACTGAAATGTACTCATGTACTAGAAAGATTGAAGAGAAC
The DNA here is from genome assembly GCF_040938575.1 of Ambystoma mexicanum. Taxonomy (NCBI): domain Eukaryota; kingdom Metazoa; phylum Chordata; class Amphibia; order Caudata; family Ambystomatidae; genus Ambystoma; species Ambystoma mexicanum. Next base: position 567,675,988 of record NC_090939.1, on the reverse strand, counting down.
ACACTAGAGGGAGGTGAGCTCCTGTTCATTGATGGGTCATCAACTATCGACCAAAGGGATGGTATAAGGAGGACTGGGGCAGCAGTGGTAAAAATGATGGAGGTACCGGTGTGTGTGGCAATGAAATGTGTACAACTACCACAGCATTATTCCGCTCAAGCAGCAGAATTAATTGCACTAATCTTGGCGTTGAAGGAAAGCTTTGACAAACGAGTGACCATATATTCCGACAGCGCATATGTTACGTCCACTGTCCACTCAGGGCTGTCGAAATGGAGAAGAAGAGGGTTTAGGAGAGCTGGTGGCACTCCAGTGCAACACGCCCTCCTATTGGCTGAACTAATTGAAGCAATAAATGACCCCCAAGAATTAGCTTTGGTCAAATGCACCGCACACACCAATGGTGAAGACCACATTTCAAAAGGGAATGCAGCAGCAGACGCACATGCGAAGTATGCTGCATATTTTGGTGAGATATGGAACCCCCCAGAGTCAAAGAGAGGGAGAGGGAGGGGAATGGCTAAGGAGATGTTGATAAGAGAAGGGTACACCCATCTCCCAGCCACACAGATAATGGAGCTACAAGCGGCTGCACCAATGGCAGAAAAAGAAATATGGGTAAAAAGAGGATGCACAATGTCACCAACTGACCCACTATGGCGCCAGGGTGACACTGGAAAGATTGTAATACCACTGGCACTATTGAACACCGCCCTGAGCCAACTACACCACCCAGCCCACACAGGCAAGGAAGTAATTGCAGCACGAATTAGGGAAGACTGGTCCTGCCCCGAGTTAAATTCTCATGTGTCAAATTTTATCACAATTGTCTCACATGTCAACAGTTTACGGCCGGTCACACTCTGAAGGTGATAAGAGGTACTATACCCCGGCCAGAGGGACCCTTCCGACATCTCCATATTGACTATGTTGATATGATCAACGTATGTCAAGGAAATAGGTATATGATTGTAGTAGTATGCCCATTCTCGAGGTGGATTGAAGCAGGGCCCTGTTCACACCCAGATGCATTCAGAGCAGCTAAATTCCTAGTGAGGGAGGTCTTCCCCAGTTGGGGAGTGTGCGAGGTACTACGGTCAGATAATGGCCCACATTTCGCAAACGAAATGTTCCAGCACATCACATCCTTACTGAACATCAAGCATAAATTTGCATGTGCATACCACCCACAGGCCAACGGTATATGTGAACGCCTGAATGGCCTATTAAAGGAGGCAATTGCAAAAATACAGCAAACAACAAAGAAGAGTTGGTTGTATTGCCTTCCACTAGCCCTATTTGAGCTAAGGAATAGACCAGGTTCCGACCACCACCTCACCCCTCACGAGGTGGTTACCGGACGTCAAATGCGCCTTCCCCTAACGCCAACATCAAGAGCATTTACCGACCACGAGAGTACTGCAAATGTCCTTGGTGATGAAATGTACCAATATGTGTCTTCTTTGATTACTAGTGTAGTGTTTGTGTCTCAACAGCTCGAGCGCACGCGGGGCGGGTCTAACAGCAATCAACAAGAAGACGCGGATAAAGAATTGGAAAAGGAAAGACTGTGCAAAGTTGCTAAAGGTGACCACGTACTACTTCGCAATTTCAACAGAAAGTGGAACAGCCCACGCTTCACTGGCCCCCATCTGGTAGAGGAGGTATCAACGAGAGCAGTAAAGCTACAGGACAAACGTGCCTGTAACCACCTACAAGACGTAAAGATCTACAAACTCCAGACCCGCCCCAGTGCCACCGACAGGGCCACTGGAAGAACAACAACAGCGTCACCAACGGAGGAAGAGACTTCTACCACAACTAACGGCCTAAGTGTCCCCATACCCTGCCACCCCTCAGATTCCCCAGAGACAACTACTAGAAAAGAAAGGGGTGATCCCCATACCGCCCACCCCATGGTTACACGATTAAAGAGTAAAGAGACTTCCGCCAGTTGAGCCTCAAACCCTCTGCCCATTGACCCCCTACCCACTGCAGTAATAACTGAACTGAAGGACATTGTCTTGCACATATACACATGTAAACACCTGAATGTTTTCTTTCTTTTCTCTCGCACATGCAGGTACAGCGTATTATTGTACTACTAAGAAAGTAGATAACTAACAAATTCACTGCCCAGGAGTAGATGGTACCCTCAGACGATAATTACCCGGAAGAATTGTCACACCAATTTGTATATGAAAGAAAAAGGCCAACGTACCTGAAAAGAAGGAGGGTACGTGTCTACTACACAGCATTCCTCTTGGCCATAGAACATTCAATGCCCCACCTCCAACCATACTTGCCTGCCCTAAAAGATAGATCGCTTAGATTGGCGTGGGAACAGCTCTTCGCCTGGGCACTGAATGACTACTTGATAGGGAGAGCTTAAAAACGACAACTAACACTAATAACAAGCATATTAAGAATTTTCAGGGGGGCAACTGTAACGTCGCAAGAATAAGCTGCCGGACTGCAGCAAGGTAAGAGCAAAATGCCGGTGAAATTAGCATCTGTAATAAAATTGATAGGGATTTTAATGACCACCGGGTTCTTGGCTGCCTCTGTATGGCAGTACAGCTATGCTATCAATATTATTGCTGTACCCAAACCTAATACACCCCCACCCCCAGCTGCAACAGGTGTTACGTCAGGTGGTACTAGTAAAATCCCACACAAGGAAAATAGAGTTAAACGCAGCACATACTCAGATAATAAAGGTATTGACAACTACATACAAGATTCAGCACACATCTCAAACAACATATGGTACCAACACATGACCCACATAGGTAAGCAGACAACAGAAGACAGCTGCTACGTTTGCTCATTAATCCCATACGCCATGAGCGCTTCTCGAACATTTGTTGCCACGGAGATAGATGAAAAAATAGCACGATGTATAATATACCTGGCACTGTTCCAGACGAAAGGAAGATTTCAAGGGACAGTGGTGCAACTGTTGTGGAAAACACGAGATACATATCCATATGAAAACAACTTCCTCAAGACTTATTTGAGTTACCACAAGAGCAGTTTACATGCTGAAGGATTCAGATACATAACAAGTGGTCCTGAAAAAGGAGAAACAAAGAAAGTAACACTACAGTACCTACCATGTGATTGGTACGCCACTGAAGTCCCTGGTAAAAACGGATGTTGGGAAAGACCACTGGTGATAATAACAGGGAAGGTGTACATGAACAACAAATGGGACATAGGAGTGGTTGGCAGCAACATGGTAACAAGAGAAAATATTTCAACTATTGATGGACACAACCATAGATGTTGGATGACTTGGGTCAAGTACGTACCCATGCTCACGTGGATGGAGAAGGATGAAGACCCAATAACAATACTGCCGCTAACTGCGCCTAAGGTATGCTACCAACATAAAGGGAAGGTGGACGTAGGATACAACACCAACTGTGCAAGCGTGATGGAGTTACCTGAGGGGGAGCAGGAACAGCAGTAGTAATGGACCATTACTGGGCCTGTGGAGAAAAAGCATACCACACACTGCCCCCTCTGTGGAATGGTATATGCACGATGGTGCACGTTAATGTACCATCACTAGTGGTACCCCAGAAACATGTCAATGTGGCGAACTTCCCCAAAATGGATGAAGGGAACAAGAGGAAGAAGAGATCTGTACAACCTCAGAAGGGGCCAGAGAGCAAAACCAACGGCAATAATACTGTCCTGAATGAAAAGAAAAGACAAGGAGAACCTCTGACAGGAAATTACCTATGGGGAAGGTCGGAAACAGCACTCACTTCAATTCCACCAGACCACAGACTATTCAGCAGAGCAGCAATGTTCTTCTCCTCAATAATACATCCAGGACTACAGGCTTACGCAAACGCAAAATGGCTCCAGATAACTCGATGGGAACTAATGATGACTATTAATTCTACGGTAAATGGATTCAACGCAATAAAAGAGGAACTGCGAGCTGTGAGGATGGTAGCACTTCAGAACAGATATGTACTGGACCTCCTCACAGCAATGGAAGGAGGAGTTTGCGCTAAGATAGGACAATCATGCTGCACATTCATCCCTGCCAACGATGCTGACAATGGTACACTGACAGAAGCAGTATTACAATTGGCCCAGATGCACTCAAAAATGATGTATGAAAGTAAAGGTGTGAAAAAGGATGAGAGCTGGTTTTCAATATTATGGTCATGGATGCCATCTTGGCTGTCAGATGGACTGAAGATTATAGTTGGATGTACTATTTTGGCTGGAGCTACACTGATCATAATAAGATTTTGGAAGGCCCGGAAGGCACGCACCGCAGACGAGATGATCAAAATGGTTGGTATGCACCTCTTGATACCAACAGATGACGGCCAACACACAGGCACAATCATAAAAGAGAGAGAGAAGTTGCGCAACCAGATCATCACCAACCACCTGGACCCACCATCTGTGAAGCTCGAAAACCCAAGAAACCCAAGGAGCTACATAGGGAAATGGGTATACTGCACTCCTGGAGGAACCTGTGCATATATGTATTGGTCATTTGAAGACCATGTTAACCACTATGGACATTTGGGAGGAATAACTAAAATATGGAGAGCGAGAGGAGATAAAGAAAAGGATATGTTTGTGGTCAACAAGTCGACCAGAGGGGGGACTGAAGTGGGAGAATGGAAGAACAGGCTCCCGCCCTTCACCTCTCGCGCTTGGCCTAGAGGATCACGGCCTAGACACCCGCCACGAGAGGAGTTTGCCTATCTACCAGACGACCAAATACCCTGGTACAGGAACATACGGATGTGCCCACCTACCTGGCCAGCAGCCCGCCCTGCCCATGCCGACACCTGCGGCATGGATCAACTCGACTAAACCTACACGTCGTTAGAGATGCCATGACGACCTAGCCAACGGTCAGCACACCTGTGCAAACATGCACACCGGACACTCCCACACCAATCCACACGAAGAACATACTCAGTGCTATGACGTAGGCGACAGACATACCCACGGACGTGCATCTTTATTATTTTCCATATAGGCTCTCAAAATGCAGAAACGCAAGACGCATAATGAATTTATCTAAAAAGGCTTGCTCACGCTTCTTCTAAGAACCATGTACTATAATGAAGAATATAACAGAGACACGATACTGGGGATAGAGCAATATGATACCGTAACCTAAAGCGCTCTGCATCAAACGGTTCCACCTATGCACCAGGCCCAAGTAGGCCGCAAACAAAAGCTTCCATGAACATTGAATAAGCAAGAGCTCGGTTGCTGACCCTGCAGAATGAGCCCGGCGAAAGCACACAGCCACGGGCACGATGTTGCAATCTCGCACGCCGCAAGCCGACGCCAAGGTCGCACCTGCAAGATAAACCAGGCACACAGTGGGAAAAACAATATTAATTGTGCTGAATTCTGCCTCAAACACGGTCCCACCTCACGTGACAAAGCCAAACCTGACAGGATGCCAAGCCCAGGAGGAAGGAGACGCCTGAATCCCACGTTTCAAGACACAGGCAGATACAATTAAAAGACTCATTGGACATCTGCAGCAGTGGGAGTAGTCGACCTCCCAACATATGAATAAATCCTCACATTGTTTACACCTACCCATAGCAAAACATTGTTGCAAATGACAGGTGCACCGCGAGCTGGGAACAGCGATAGTCCCAGACTGGGAGGCTCGCGTGCGGATCAATCAGAACATGGGGCTCTTATCACTGACGCCATTAACATTGACCAATCCTCAGAGGTCTTCATGTAACAATTTTCATGTATCAAATTGAAGGGACAGCCCAAGTATATCACCTGACTAACTCTCAACCACTAACACCGTTCTCTATATGTATGCTATACTTACCCTACCACTCGAGTAACCAATCCAGAGTGGAAATAGGTTTTTTGCTAAACTTTCTAAAGTGACGCAAGTAGCGCGTCATACTAAGGTAAAAAGGGCCTGCGAGCCCCACGATTGTGTGTGTGTCAGGACGGACGCGTACGATCCTTGACCCATCCCTGCCGTTTTGTCTAATAAACAGCAGAGTCACCTTGCTTCTTGCGTGTGTCTCATACTCTATCTCTTTTGGGATATACAGAAGGAGTTGGGGCCTCCCTGCCCGGAGGTCTACGGACGGCCCGGCCGACCCCGGCAGAATTTCCCCCCGACACATGACTGCGCAAACTACGAAGAATTCTATGATGAAATCCCCAGGGTGAAAAAAAATTCCCTGGCGGTAGGTGAGATTGTCTTTATTGACGGGTCTTTGAGAATCGACCAAGAAGACGGACAAAGATATACAGGCGTGGCCATAATAAAACACATAGCAAACAGAGAATTTCAAGTACTCGTCAGTGCACAGGCTGCAGAACTATTGGCGTTGATACTCGCCATCGAGAATCACGCAGACCAGGAAGCAACAGTATACAGTGACTCCGCCTATGTGACGTCCACAGTGCACGCAGGCTTAGCGCGCTGGAAAAGGCGGGGCTACCTCCGAGCAGACGGAACGCCAGTGCAACATGCAGCCTTATTGGACAGGCTTATTAAGGCACTACAGCTCCCAGTGGGGATAGCGGTCGTGAAATGCGTCGCCCACACAAAGGGGACAGATTTCGTGTCATGTAGAAACCATGCAGCAGACACGGAAGCCAAGCATATGGCATCTAAAAGGGAGACGATTATGGAAGTAGAAGTGGCACGCACCCATGAACGTATGATGGTAGCACGAGCCACACCAGAGGCCTATAGCAATATGAAGCAGACTCAACTGATGGAGCTCCAAGGGGAGGCACCTCAGGATGAAAAGAACCTATGGAAGCGTCAAGGGTGTTCTTTAAGCCACTCTGATGCATTGTGGTGGCAAGACAGCACTGGTAAACCAGTAATGCCTGTATCCCTACTAAAAATAGCATTACAACAGTTGCATTACCCATTTCACATGACAAAAGAAAATCTAGCTGCAACGCTCGCAGAAGACTGGTTTATGCCGAATTTAGCTGACCATGTTGCATTCGGTCAAGTGGCACAGCGAGTAGAGCGCTCGCTTTGACATCGGTGCAGAGTCTGCTAACGCAGGTTCGAATCCCGGCGGGGCCAAACTCAGCCTTTCATCCTTCCGAGGTCGATAAATGAGCACCACACACTGTGGGTAATAATAAGCAGCGCTCAGATACCTGAGGGTCCGTAGCGCTATATAAATGCCAAATTATTATTATTATGGTGAACTGCATAATCTGCCAGCAATTCACCGCTGGGCACACATTAAAAGTAGTGAGAGGAGTCATCCCCAGGCCAAATGGACCTTTTCAGCACTTACATATCGACTATGTCGACATGATTCAAGTGTGTAACAGGTACATGTACTTAATTGTAGTGGTGTGTCCATTCTCTAGATGGATAGAAGCAGGTCCCTGTACACACCCGGACTCAACCTGTGCTGCCAAATTCCTAGTGAGGGAAGTGTTCCCCAGATGGGGGTTGTGTGAGGTGATGAGATCAGATAACGGGGCTCATTTTGTTAACGCAGTCTTTGAGCAGATCAGCTTGCTGCTTGGTAAAGCACAAGTTCTCGTCGGCGTATCATCCAGAAGGTAATGGTATTTGTGAGGGGCTCAACAGATTGTTAAAGGAAAGGATAGCCAAGTTGAAGCTTACTCTAAAGAGGGGATGGTTGCACTGTCTACCACTGGCATTGAAGGAGAATGAACACCTACCTTACCCCCCGAGATAGAGCTAGATGTGATTCCCAGTCAAACCGAGAGGTCTTGGGCACCGAGCTGCAGTAATACCTGAACTGCATGACATCAAGCCTTTCTGTCATTTCAGACCAACTACTGCGACAACGAAAAGGGTCCAGTGCAGCACACAATGTAGCAGGAGATGCTGAAACAGACGCAGTTCAAGGTCTATGCATGCCACTCATCTTCCCTGGACACGCCGTGTTGGTAAAAAACCACACGAGGAAAAGGTGGGATGAGCCAAGATTCAATGGTCCCTTTATCGTAGAGGATTGCACTCCGTCAGTGGTCAAACTGCAAGGCAGGCAAGCATGGATCTTTCTAAATGACATTAAACCCTATATCAGAGAGATCCCTCTAGCTGCACCCCACCGCGAAGAAATCACAGACAACGGGGAAGAACCTCAGCACATGCAGACAAGATCCATGACGAAGAAGAAAGACGCATGCGCAGCAAAAGCCAAGACAAAAGAACTGCTTTGCAAGTTGTGGCATAAACTGGACATTTCCTCTAAGCAAAAAAAGGGGATAAGGACATAACGGACACTCTGTGCATCATAGTTGCAGGGTGAAGAAGAGATTTGTGCATCTAAGCCACAACACACTGATAATACAAACTTTTGAACCAAGCCACGTCTAAGTTTTGTTGGAAAACAAGACTCTGATAGTCTGTGAGCAAAGACTTCCCTTTTAAGAGCTTAACACAGAGTCCTGAAGCAACCAAAACCAAGACTTTGTTTTTCACAGAACACAGAACACAGATCACAGAACTTATGGTATCTCCCAGCAGAAATCTCACAAGGGATGTACTCACTTACTTTCAGTTAGTAGTAATATCATATCCGTGACTTGTAGGGAGAGTAACCTGTGTCACAGACTTTTTTCAAGACCCTGCCAACAAGAAAGTAATCCAGCAACTGCTGACTGTCATCGCGGAAGCCTTTGCTGTGTTACCCGAATACAGTGATAAGGACACAAATGCTTCCACTGCAGGTGATCATAGATGAACACGCTTTTCTTTCGTATCATAGAGGAATGCCCAGCACTCGTCGGGAGAACCACGGACACGCTTACATACATTAGAGATCCAAGAAACACTGAACATTTGAACTAGCTGTGGAGAAGCTCAACTGCTGCCTGGTCGCAATCCACGCAACAGGAAAGTGTAGATACTGTTCACGTCAAAGAAAGGCCTGTAATCCGGAACCCAGCAAAGCAGGACAAATGTCCCTGTCACCCGAGGACAGCCGACTCACGCACAATGTCCTGTTCCGTCTAGTCACTGACTTTCCAGAAATGATGGGGAGACCTGCCGAGGTTGACGTCATCACCTTCATCAGAGATCCAGCTAATGTTGCGCATATGGGAACGCTCTTCCATGGCATAATGTTGCAAGTGCGGCTGTCTTACTTTCAGAAAGACTATATGAGGAGATTCCAGTGAAACCTTCCACCGAGGGACAGATCCAGGAAACAGAGACAAAGCATTTCATCTTTCCGCCGAGGGACAGATCGAGAGAGCTGATACGAGAACTTCACTGTCTTATTTTCTTATTTTTATTTTTTTACTTTGATTCTGATTGATTGCTATTTTTTCAATTTTTACATTGAACAGGATCCAGCATGTCTTCAGGACTGAAGCAAATTCGGGGGATGCACTGGAATGGACCTATTTTGAATATTCATAATAAATGTGACTTACCAAAGGTGTTAGTCTAATCTTTCTCCATAGTCTAGCAAGGGAACTGTTTCGCACAACCAGAGACCATCGTCACCCGCAAGGGGGGGACACTTACGAAGCGCAAGACACTTTATGTTACAAACTTTCTGAGAGACAATAATGGATTAAGTGAAAAGAATAGAACTTTAACAGTTGATATGATTGAAATGGGGGCCCAGAACAGTAACCTGGTCCTTCCACAAACAGAGGGATGCCCCCGCTTCCCTGGAAGGAAATGCTGCCAACTTTCATGCCGCTTGATTGTGTGTATATGCATAGTGATTATTATTGTTTTTCTGTCATTAACAATCAGAACTGCATTCTTTATTGGTGCCCGAAACATTCCCCCATCAGATAATGTACGCATGGGTGCAACGGAAGCACCTAGACCCTATATAGCTCTTCCGGTTCCAAGAAAACCTGATGGTAAGGTTAACGAACTAAAATTGAATGTAATTAGTAGTGATTCATACACACTTGAGGTAACGAATGAAGAGAAAAGCTGGAGACAGGGTCAGCGCGGAATGAATGAAAACGTAGCACTACTACTAGATGCACACACACACACTGAATGCACACGAACAGGGGCAAGTGTCAATGGCTACAGAACCTCGAACGAAGACAACAGATAGTGCGAGACTGCCTACCGAACAACCAGTCCCAGAAAATAGTAAAGGTGACCGAAAAGAATCAAATGAAAAGTCAACTAAAGAAGATATAGCAAAAGCCCTCAAGAAGACAGAAGCGGCTACGGGAGAATTCACTGCAAGGACGCAAATACTGATAGATCATTTATTCCAGTTTATAGCTAAAGCAAGGAAACTACATGAAGAACTGAAAAATAGAACCACAGAGACTGCAGTGATAATCTCACCAGTTCCAAGACAAATAACAAGCACCAGGCCCACGATGCAGCCTTACATTGGGATGATGTCAAACGAATGGTGGGTAAAGGAACTCGACAAAAGAATACAAGATGAGAGGAAGAGAAATGCAAAACCGCCTCTTAACACATCGATGCAGATAAAGAAAACTGCTTCAACGACCAGAATTTCCTGAGAGTCCTCCAGCAAGGAAAAGTCACACTGACGCATTTAGAGATGTAGTCATAGCTAACTACAGAAAGACACTAAGAATCAAGAGAAGCCCACACAAAGATAGCAATGAACTAAACGATTACCTGGACAGCACAGCACATCTAGGAAACAACATTTGGTTCCAACAAATGAAGGAGGTCGGAAGAAGAAAATCAGAAGGGGAATGCTTCGTCTGTGCACTTCTACCATACATCATGGGAAAATCCAAGATCGTTTTGTCTGTAGCAATCGATGTCCCTACAGCACACTCTATGTCACACTTAGCAATGTGCAACACCAGAGGACAGTTTATGGGGATAGACGCCTCCTTGAAATGGGCAACTGAAGCAACTGATCCTGACGAGGATGGCTATGTTCAGGACATAAAGACAAGAAATAGAGCTCATACTAGGAATCATGTGATCCAGTATGAGAAGTCTGAAGTTAAAGGATCAGGAACAAGATGGGAGATAAACCCAAGGCTGAACATCCAAGGAAAGACTTCAGAAGATGCTCAAATTTGGAAGAACTAGAGGCCAAATGCAGATCGGGGGACAGTGGTTTCCCCAAACGGATGGGAAGAAGGAGTGGTGATCTGCCGAACTTGGATGGTCGTTGGAGTCTGCCAAGAAGCAATAGAGAACTCACAGAGGTTATGCAAACCTCTATGGCCAAAATTGGTAAAGTTACTAACCTGGGTCGGAATGACTCAGGGAACCGCAGTAATTATGGATCATTACTGGGCGTGGGGACCCAGGGCATACATAAGACTGCCGAAAACCTGGGGAGGCATATGCACAATAGTGAACATCCACATTCCCGCACTTGTGATCCTGAAAAGTGACTTGAATATTGACAGTTTCCCAAAGGCAGATGCTCACCTAAGGAAGAGGAGGTCTGTGGAACTGGCATCCCGAATGAAGAGAGAGAATTACTTTTCTGCCAAATCAGAAGTATTTCATGCAATCCCATATGAACACAGACTGTTAATCTCACCTCATCAGTATTCACAACGGTTTTCATGCCACACATCCAGGTTGGAGTAAATACAAAATGGTTGCAGATAACCAGATGGGAGTTATTGCAGACCATCAACATCACCATAAAAGGATTCAAAGCGATCAAAGAAGAACTAAGAGCAATCCGATTGATGACCCTCCAGAACATAGATGTACTTGACATGATCACCGCATTGTTTGCGCAAAAATCAGAGAATCATGTTGCACATTTATACCTTCGCATGATGAAGAAAATGAAACCTTAACAGAAGCCATATGTATGCTGACAAACCTACAGAACCAGAAGATTGATGAAACTGACGAAGTACATGATGACAGCTGTTTTGGAGCATTATTCTCATGGGTCCCACAATGGATGGCAAACATATTCAAGTTTCTGGGAGCCCTGCTATTGATGATACTACTAGGATTTTGTGTCATCAAGATAATCATCACACAATGCCAGAAAACTGCGAAGAAAGCCATTGGGATGAAGACCATGATCAATGTCAAACCAGGATGGAAGCCCAGAGACCACTTATGAAGAAATAAGAGACTTTGTGAAGGCCAGCGAATTTGCGCCCGAAGGAACAAAGTTTGTGTATCCCAGAAAATGAAGACAATATGAAGGAAAGTGGATCTACTGCAGCCCAAATGTACAATGCCAGTTAATGACCGGGAAAAAAGATGAGCACATAAAAACAGGTGGAAGTCTGAAAGGAGTGATAAAAATATGGACTCCAAAGACACCGGTATTCGCACCATCATGTAAAAACCCAGAATACGATGAACAAGATACGGAAGAACAAAGTAACAAGAATTCAAAGGAGGAAGCAGAAGTGTTCGATGAACCGACCAGAGGGGGGAGTGTAGAGGAGGTCCCAGACATGGCCTGCAACCCAGCCCCCCATTTTGAGGTACCAGGAACATACTCACCAAGGGATGTGACGTATGAGGAACAAATGAACCAACATAGAGCAGCTCTAGGACTCTGCCCAGTGCCCATCAGAAGAGCAATACCTGTTGAAGTACCTATAACCAGACAACCTTGGGTACCCACTGAGACAACCCTACCAGCAGTTAACACGAAATGAAGATTACTTGCAGACTGTCCCCGAAGAGACCCATAGAGCCTTAATGGAAGGCGAGTGTTGACGACACACGGGCCCGGACAGACTCACAGATGAACGAAACAACGGCTAAAGGATGACACACAAGACGAAAAGTTATGAATAATGGTGCGACAGACTTAAAAGAAGAAACAACGTTGCAGCACGAAGAACGTAACCATGAAGGAAGGAAGGATGAAAATATGTAACTGACTAAATGCCTGTAAATAGGCTTGGAACGCAAGCAACCAAGGAAACAATACTGCTTGTAATGCTTAGTAGAAGAATAGAGCGGCAAGCGCCAATTATATATCTACCTCAATGAAGCACATTATACAAGTGCGACTCCATTTTGTAAAGGTAGAATTAAGCCCAGGCTGCAAAGCGTAAAACAGGCCGAGATTCATATTTCAGCTAAACCAGAAGGGAAGAGCGGAATTGAAACTCAGTAAGAAGTAGCTTATGCCTGGGAATTCGAGGTTAACTCCAAGAAGGGAGGAGAGCGGCAACTTCGAAGAACCGAAACTTCAGAGCATAGCTGCCATCCAGTGAAGGTGGAGATGAGGAGGCCCCAGGCAGGTGGCGAGGCTAAGAAAGAATCAAATACATGAAAAGATGGAAAATGAGCAGATTCACGGTGAACAGACACGTGACCAGGCAAGGGCGAAGAGGTACCAACGTCTGATGTCGCCCAGAACCCGAGGATGCCATAACTTTTCCTGATAAGAAGCTACAGTTTCAAAGCCATCCTCAGCCAACTAATTGACACATAGCCTTAAAGTACTGATTGATGGAAGAGAGGCAGGGTGAATCTTGGGGCACTCCGCATCTGGGTGTCCATTCTGCACGCTGCCAATTAAAGTGGAGATTTATGTCTAGGGGTGTAACCTACCCAATCACAATGGACCAAATAATCTAGGGTCCTATAGCTAGTAGAACCAATAAGGCGTCGTACTTGTAGTGACGTCTACCATGAGTGTTGTAGAGGGCGGGCGTAGATGCCCTCCCGATAAGAGCTTTCCAATCCTCACGCTCTGTTACCATATACAGATATAACACCTATACGTTACCTTTCCCGACCAATAGAATTGCATGACAAACTTTGAGTGTTAAACGTCAATGATGACGAGAATGTACTATAACTATTGCTGTCTGAATGAAGAATTTGGGAGTTGAAGCGAGACAGGTGATCGCATCACTGTTGATTTCCATTTGTTTCCCCGGTTTTTGTACTTGTCATTAAACTGACTTCCCTTTGCCAAACCATTGACTTGTCCTTATTGATTTGTGTTGGAGTAAGAGAATCCTGAACCCCATCCTCTTCAAGGTGCATCTATCTCGTCTTAAAAGTTCTTAAGGGCGAGCTCTGATCCCATGGGCCCGTCAGAGGTCCCTCCGTCCTCGTGTACAGGCCATTGAACTAATATAGTCTTGCTCTACTGGTGGCTTCAACCCACATTAATGGCCCTGGGTATTAGGCAGGAGTCATATATAGAGCGGCTCAAGTGACTGAAAACAGCCTTTGCACCAGGGGAATGGCCCTCAGCCAATCAGGTGGCTGAAAATGCAGATGAGAACACACAGTGTACCACCCGAATTTCACCAGCTACCCGAGGCCCCACGCCGGATGTCGCCATTTTGGTTAAATGGAGACATCAGGGAGTCACTCCCTGTTGCCTTCCGATACCACCACTTCTCCAAGACATCTCTCACCCTTCCCTTACTCCCCACTTACCTGCTGGTCCCAGAGCTCCGTTCCACCTCTGACACCCGCCATAGAAATAGAAAATAGACTAACTCCCCTTTCTATTTCTATAGCAGCAGACATCTTTTTTTTTACATGAGGTTGAGCTCACGCAATGTGTGTGGGCCCTTTTCAGGGTAACACAATACTATCCATACCCCGGATGAACCCCAGGGTGCGAATAGCAATCACCATCGCTTAGGGGGGTACAGGGCTGGTAACAACCCTGTACCCTTGCCAATGCCCTCACACATTACCGGCCCTGTACACCCCCCTAAGCGTGGGTGATTGCTTCACTGTTTGTTATAACCACAGCAGGACGCCATGGGTAGTTTTCATGCATGTGGCAGGAAATTGAGTTTGCTCTTGGATCCATTGAAGGAAACTATGTCTAATCAAACAGTGTTTCCTTCTAAGGCAGAATATAAAATGTGGAAACACATGTACAAAGGAAGCGATCGATACTTAGATTGAAATTTGGTTAATTGATGCAGAGAAAGCCAACACTGTTTGGACTTCCACTTATATAAGAATTCATCTAATTTCCACTGCATGAGGATGTTAATACTTGCTGAGCTGCATGCTAAAGTTATCATTTCTAACATTCGTGATCAGTCCCCCGCACATCTGTAAAATATTCTTTAGCAGGCTTACTCAAGAAAGGGCCATATGCTATATATGCCATTGTCCAGGGGATGAAGGACGGGGTCTTGTGTTTGCCTGTACCTTTCACTTCCTTGAGGCTTATCCCCCATAAAGGTAGAGACAAAATGCTTATGGAGACATCTAATCTGGCAAAGTACTTAAAATTCCCTGATTGCTTTCTAAGCTATTCATGCCCTTTGCACTTGGTGCGCGCACCCAATTTAAGTTTAGTAGTTTCCATGGCTTCCAAGCGTTATTCATTTTGTTTAATAAATATCGATGCAGGAACTCATCTTTCCAGCAGCCAGGCAATTTTAGCCAAGTGAGCCACACAATGGTTTCTGCAGCCTGGCTTAATGTGATTCTGGAGATTAATTTCCCATGCAACTTCTGCCATTAGTGGTGAAGTGGTTACATGCTGAACTGATTCAGAATGGAGTTCGGAACTCCGGTCCTGGCCCCACTTACAGGCATTATAATTGTAATTCGCTAGTAATAAAAAAAAAATGCTGCAGAAGTATGAAGTCTTCATATGTTTAAGGATCAATTTTATCAGATTTTCTTATGGGTGGTAAAGTCTGATCTTATCCCACTCGAGTAAAAAAAAAAATAATAATAATAATAATACATTTCCAGCCGGAAATAAATTCATCACTTGGGGATTACAAATGCCAGATAAATTTGAAATCCGCTTTTTCATGCTAAAACGTTTTCTCAATTTCCTATGTCATTATCTCATAGTTTACAATGCCTACCCACACAGAAATGCAGATTCAGACTTATTTTTCAAATCCAGGTGGGTTATATCTGATGTTCCATTTGCTGAAAGTATCGCACGGTCTTTCCAAGTTTCAAAAACAAACTGCTGTTAATAACGCATCAGTATAAGTTAAGACTAGTAACGTGTTTTCTCATGACTATGCTATTAGCTGGAACATGTTCAAATCGTTCAGTAGACTGACACCATTTCCAAATTGCTTACAGACATGTTTTCGTTAGAATAGCTTGTGTACTGCCATGCTCCAGTAACATATATGCTGAGTTTGGCTACATATTCCTACTAGTATGCTGCCCCTACAGCATCAAAGACAGGAGATAGTGTCCCAGTGCAGCTGGCACACAGAGGGGCACATCATCCCACCAAAACTTCACAACGTGCATACTCAGGGAGTGAAAGGGAGCCTGTTGCTCAGCTTTCAACCACTTTATTGTTAATCACCAACCAAGACTAAACTATAACAGTTCTTTGAGATGGGTAGTTTTAAAAACCCGAAGGAGGAGTAGGAATTAGCTCCCGGGCGGGGGGCACAGCCAATCAAGATCTGCAGATTGTGGGATGAAACCTCTAATCTCAGCCTGCATTCCACGGAACCCGACGCCTTCCTCCCTCACACCGCAGCACCAGTCCCCCAGCCGTCCCGTTTTTAGAAAAAAATATTCTCCCACTCACCTGTTGTTTGCAGCAGAGCACCCTTCCGCTGCTGTTTTGCTATTCAGGCAGCTATGGAGACAGAAGCGGGCCTCTGTATGGAACCCTGCCTTCTCCAACCATGGCAGCCATCTTAGTAAAATATTTTCATTCAATGAAAGGGATGCAGCACGTGTCCGGTTCTTTGAATGGGCATATATATATATTTTTTTTAACAACGTGGGTTACCGCTTTGGTAACCCATGCTGTTAATAGCCAAATCACCCTGTTCCAAGGGCTGGAATGGGTGGGTGGGGCTGTGACATCCCGGTGCCCTCATTATAAATCCTTGATTCGCTCGGGCTTATAACTTGGGCTGGTAGGGCGTTACCCCTGTTCCAGCCCCTGGAACGTGATGATAACGCTACATTCTATACCCCACAGCATTTGGCCTCATTCCGAGTTGGGCGCAAAGGGATTACCGGCACCGGTAAGTACACCGGTGCCGGTAATCCCTTTGCGCCCTATTCCGAGTTCCCTTAGCGGGTCCCTTCCTTAACGCCTGGTCTGACCAGGTGTTAAGGACGGGACCCGTTAAGGGACTTTAGAGCTAATAACGGTACCACAATTTGCAGTACCGTTATTAGCTACTTCCCCATTCCCATTGAGTGCTATGGGGGCTCAAATGGGTATAGGGAATCGTTTGGTGAATGGGGACTTACTGTTCCCGCCAAGGTCGGACTGGACCGGTAAGTCCCCCTTTCACCAAACCAGAGTCAGTAACGGTATGGGAGGCAGTCATGGCGCAAATAGCGCCATGACCACCTCCATACTCGGAATGAGAGCCAATGTCTTGAGCAAAGGGAAATAGTCTCTCAGACACTTGTTTCCAAGGGGTTGAACCTGTTAATGGAAGACTTTGTTGGTGATTAACAAAAAACATGGCTAAAACTTGAGCAACAGGCTCTGCATCTTCCTTTGGCTCCCTGAGTCTGCATTACCTGATATACGTTGATTATGCTTTCTATAAAACAAGTCTGACAGGTAGAGAAAACCAGAGGAAGGTGGTATATTAGAGTCAACTAATACATTTGTGTGAACACTATGGCATGGGAGTCAGTTAAGGAGGCTAGGGATGCATGGAGGTAGATGTGGGCCAGCCAGAGAGGGCTTGGACTGTCTCTGTCGAAGTGGCTGCAGTATTAAGTCATTAACGCCGAGAGCAGAAGCTGATCCCCACCTGCTCATTTCGAACAAATAATCATCATAACATACTTGCCTTGCTGGGGACATGCTGCATCTACACAGCACAAAGCCACAGCGAGCCCACTAAGAATTGGATGGGTGAACTTGCACCAGAAAGCCGTACCCGCAAATACAGGTAAGCACCAAATGTATGCCTTATTCCCACAAAGAGTCATAAAATGAACCCCTCTTTTTTAACTATGCACTTTATTTCCATCATTGTTTGGTACGTACAAAAAAGGTTTGCTTCTCTAGACTGCACATATTATGCATGTGAACAAGCTGCATGCATCAAATGTTGACTATGCGCAGGTAGCCATGCCACATTGGGTTGTTTCGAGCAATTACTGTTGCAAAGACCAGAAGAGATTTTTTAGGCTGACATTACTTTGCATTATGTTATTATTAGTCCTGTTTACACAAAAAACACAAAGCTACAATCATACTTTGTTGTGGGTTGGGTTAAGTGGTTGCTTGTGTGCCAGGTGTCCTATATTCAAAGCAGTTAAGGACTGGTGCTCACTTTCGCAGTGCGTATGGTCAAAGAGGGCTCCCACCACCTTTTGTTACACAATAGATACTGATGCCACAACACAGTGTGCGCCAGTTGAGACTGAGTTTATTTGTTAATAATAAATAGTGTCCGTTAGTGTCCAGGTTTTTGCTGCCAGGTGGGAGAAAGAGTAGCCCCCTAGTTTTTTCCTGGTGTATGGTTTTGGTTCAAGACAGTTTTCATTGCTCGATCTGAGGAGTATTGTTGGCTTGCAGATTGTTATTTTCTTTGTAGGAATTCTGCTCCCTGTCCGTTGATTGCCCTGTGTGTTATGCACATATGGTTATCTAACTGTCTAGCAGCAATATATTTTTTTGTCTGCAATATTACATAAATGCACATGTTCTAATCAGTACCAAACTGTACATTTTATACTTTACATTTGCTACTGACCATACTGGGCATTCAGACTAGTGCTCTAATGCCACGGATTCAGGGCATTGAATAAATTGTATGTCTAGGATATCTTACCAATGGTACCTAACTGAGACCTATCTTAAGCGTCTAACAGACCCCCAACGCCATCCACAGCTCTACAGCACATGTCCATTCCATGGCCACCCATGACTATGCATGCCCCCACTGGAAGGCCAACCTTGGTGTGCACCCTTACCTTGACCCCCTCATTAGTACAAGAATTATCCTTACCTCACCCCAACTTACTAACAACAACCTACAACCCGACATGCCCAGGAGACACACATTCATGGCCGAACACCCTATTTGCAAGAACCATATCAAACCTGCCTACTTTCTGCCTCCCTTGAACTTACCTACTCCTATCAAACCAACCCCATTCCTGCCATCGCTGAAAACATTGAAATCCATTCCAAGGCCTAGACCCCTCGTACTGCCCTCAGTGGCAACACAGAACCCACCATCCATTGCAACCCAACGGAGCCCTCCTCCCCAAACCCTCACTGCACTGATGACCAGTCAACCATGTCCCTCCTTGATCCAAAACACTAAACTTGGCAATAGACTCGGAAAATCCTACAAAATACCTTCTGTGCCATTTTCAATTAAGAATTGTTCACCACACTCTCCCAAAATAAAACCCAACCCCCCAAAAAAGACAAGACCAGCCAAGGCTATACCGTCACTTCCTGACCATAACAACAACCCTAATACCATACTAGGTGCCTTGATCAATGCCAGATCTCTAGTCGCCCACACAGTTGATATCTATTACCTTATCCTAGATAAGAATCTGGACTTCCTCGCCATAACCGAGACATCCCTCCTTCTAGCGACCCCTAATAATAACACAGTCCTTAGAACAGATAGAAACTCAGCAAGAGGAGGTGGGGTGGCTTTTATAGTCAAAACCACACTGGGTCTGATAATTGCCACACACATTCCTACCAAGTCATCTGAACTAGTGACTGCAAAACTCTCCCTCACAAACTCCAGAACCATAACAATGCATCTAATTTACAGACCTCCCGGACCGCTAGGTTCCTTTGAGGAAAATATTTATGCACTCCCTTCTACCAACACGAAGCCTAACTCTCAAATCCTCAGGCTAGGTGACCTTAATCTAGGTTTCAATGACTCATCTGACACCCAGGCCACTTCCATCGCCAACACACTAGTGGAATTCGGTCTCACTCAAAGAGTCGTTCTCCCCACCCATAATAAAGGCTGAATCCTTGACTGGATAGCAGATATTAACTGCATTGCAACCATCACCTCCATCGAGCCTTTACCCTGGTCAGACCACTCCCTCCTAATCTTTAAACTTGAAGATTGTACCACTCCCAATACCAATCACTTAATTGTCCCATCCATACCCACCAGAAACAAAAAGAACATTACTGTAGACAAACTTCTTCCTCTTCTCCAACCTCTACTCCAGCCCCCCCCACCTTCTCCGACCCTTCAGACATGGTGGACCTTTACAACCTGTCCTTGACTAAAGCACTAGACAAAATTGCCACCTTAAAAATGCACAAAAGCAAACCTAAAGCACATCTTAACTCGTGGTTCACACCGGAACTGAAATCCCTAAGAAACGAAAAAAGAAAATGCGAAACGTTCTGGAGAAATAACCCCTCCAGAGTCAGTTAAAACATCTTGCTTAAGATTTCAACCCAATACAAAGAGGAAATTCTATCAGCTAAACGAGAAACCTATAACAACAGATTGAAAATGCTAGTTCGAGTTCCAGAGAAATATTCACCATCTTAAGAGAACTCAAATCTCCCATCCCCTCAATTAATCATTGCATCAAAGACAAGTTTTGGCGCACCAAAATTCAAGAAGCCTTATCTAACAAAATCACTCGGCTTCAAAAGAAAATAGCAGCAAAAAAACAGTAGTTGACATCTCAGCAGGCCTCAACCAAACCTACTCCAATCTTGCCGAACCTTCCTTAACAATTCAAATTTACCCCAGTATACACCCTAGAAGTAATGAACATTATTGCCTCGCTGAAACCCTCAAACTGCCAAGGTGACTCTTGTCCAGCCTCGGTCATCAAAGACTCCGCTAAAGTACTGGCCCCTTTTATAACTACCCTCATCAATGCCTCATTCCGCACAGGCATAGTCCCTACTAATTTGAAGATCTCATGGGTACTCCCTCTACTAAAAAGCTGACCCTCAACCCTAGCTTCCCCACCAACTTCTGACCTATAACCACGGTACCATTTGTTCTCAAAATCATCGACAAGACAGTCTATAACCAAATCCAAACCAACCTTGAGAACCACAAGTTACCCAGAATTACACAATCAGAATTCAGGCCCCAACATGGGACAGAAACTGCCCTGATCGACCTAAAGATCCAAATCGATTACTTGAAGGACAAAGGTAAATCTGCTCTCTTGCTCCTGTTGGATCTGTCAGCCGCCTTCGATCTAGTAGATCATAAAATACTATGTGGACACATATCCACTGCAGCTACCTTTTCAACAGAAGCAACAACCTGGATCCAGTAATTCCTTAACCATTGTACTATGAGAGTCTTATCTGCTCTGCTGCAGCTTACCCCATCCCCATCACCTGCAGTGTTCCGCAAGGTTCATGTGTTTCACTGACCTTGTACAATGCATTCACCACATCTCTGTTTGACGATCTGGACTATCTGGGTGTCACCTACACCAACTATGCAGATGACACCCAGATCCTCCTGCCTTTGTCAGCAGATTATGCCAGATAAATTTGAAATCCGCTTTTTCATGTTTTCTCAATTTCCTATGTCATTATCTCATAGTTTACAGTGCCTACCCACACACAAATGCAGATTCAGACTTATTTTTCAAATCCAGGTGGGTTATATCTGATGTTCCATTTGCTGAAAGTATCGCAAGGTCTTTCGAAGTTTCCAAAACAAACTGCTGTTAATAACGCATCAGTATAAGTTAAGACTAGTAACATGTTTTCTCATGACTATGCTATTAGCTGGAACATGTTCAAATCGTTCAGTAGACTGAGATAATTTCCAAATTGCTTACAGACATGTTTTCGTTAGAATAGCTTGTGTACTGCCATGCTCCAGTAACATATATGCTGAGTATGGCTACATATTCCTACTAGTATGCTGCCCCTACAGCATCAAAGACAGGAGATAGTGTCCCAGTGCAGCTGGCACACAGCGGGGCACATCATCCCACCAAAACTTCACAACGTGCTTACTCAGGGAGTGAAAGGGAGCCTGTTGCTCAGCTTTCAACCACTTTATTGTTAATCACCAACCAAGACTAAACTATAACAGTTCTTTGAGATGGGTTGTTTTAAAAACCCGAAGAAGGAATAGGAACTAGCTCCCGGGCGGGGGGCACAGCCAATCAAGTTCTGCAGATTGTGGGATGAAACCTCTAATCTCAGCCTGCATTCCACGGAACCCGACGCCTGCCTCCCTCACCCCGCAGCCCCACCCCCCCAGCCGTCCCGTTTTTAGAGAAAAATATTCCCCCACCCCCACTCACCTGTTGTTTGCAGCAGAGCACCCTTCCGCTGCTGTTTTGCTATTCAGGCAGCTATGGAGACAGAAGCGGGCCTCCGTATGGAACCCTGCCTTCTCCAACCATGGCAGCCATCTTAGTAAAATATTTTCATTCAATGAAAGGGATGCAGCACGTGTCCGGTTCTTTGAATGGGCATATATATATATTTTTTTTAACAACGTGGGTTACCGCTTTGGTAACCCAAGCTGTTAATAGCCAAATCACCCTGTTCCAAGGGCTGGAATGGGCGGGTGGGGCTGTGACATCCCGGTGCCCTCATTATAAGTCCTTGATTCACTCGGGCTTTTAACTTGGGCTGGTAGGGAGTTACCCCTGTTCCAGCCCCTGGAACGTGATGATAACGCTACATTCTATACCCCACAGCATTTGGCCTCATTCTGAGTTGGGCGCAAAGGGATTACCGGCACTGGTAAGTACACCAGTGCCGGTAATCCCTTTGCGCAGTATTCCGATTTCCCTTAGCGGGTCCCTTCCTTAACGCCTGGTCTGACCAGGTGTTAAGGACGGGACCCGTTAAGGGACTTTAGAGCTAATAACGGTACCACAATTTGCAGTACCGTTATTAGCTACTTCCCCATTCCCATTGAGCGCTATGGGGGCTCAAATGGGTATGGGGAATCGTTTGGTGAATGGGGACTTACTGTTCCCGCCAAGGTCGGACTGGACCGGTAAGTCCCCCTTTCACCAAACCGGAGTCAGTAACGGTATGGGAGGCAGTCATGGCGCAAATAGCGCCATGACTACCTCCATACTCGGAATGAGGGCCAATGTCTTGAGCAAAGGGAAATAGTCTCTCAGGCACTTGTTTCCAAGGGGTTGAACCTGTTAATGGAAGACTTTGTTGGAGATTAACAAAAAACATGGCTAAAACTTGAGCAACAGGCTCTGCAGCTTCCTTTGGCTCCCTGAGTCTGTATTACCTGATATACGTTGATTATGCTTTCTATAAAACAAGTCTGACAGGTAGAGAAAACCAGAGGAAGGTGGTATATTAGAGTCAACTAATACATTTGTGTGAACGCTATGGCATGGGAGTCAGTTAAGGAGGCTAAGGATGCATGGAGGTAGATGTGGGCCAGCCAGAGAGGGCTTGGACTGTCTCTGTTGAAGTGGCTGCAGTATAAAGTCATTAACGCCGAGAGCAGAAGTTGATCCCCACCTGCTCATTTCGAACAAATAATCATCATAACATACTTGCCTTGCTGGGGACATGCTGCATCTACACAGCACAAAGCCACAGCGAGCACACTAAGAATTGGATGGGTGAACTTGCACCAGAAAGCCGTGCCCACAAATACAGGTAAGCACCAAATGTATGCCTTATTCCCACACAGAGTCATAAAATGAACCCTCTTTTTTAACTATGCACTTTATTTCCATCATTGTTTGGTACGTACAAACAAGGTTTGCTTCTCTAGTACTGTACGTATTATGCATGTGAACAAGCTGCATGCATCAAATGTTGACTATGCGCAGGTAGCCATGCCACATTGGGTTGTTTCGAGCAATTACTGTTGCAAAGACCAGAAGAGACTTTTTAGGCTGACATTACTTTGCATTATGTTATTATTAGTCCTATGTTTACACAAAAAACACAAAGCTACAATCATACTTTGTTGTGGGTTGGGTTAAGTGGTTGCTTGTGTGCCAGGTGTCCTATAAGGTTAAGGACTGGTGCTCACTTTCGCAGTGCGTATGGTCAAAGAGGGCTCCCACCGCCTTTTGTTACACAATAGATACTGATGCCACAACATAGATTGCGCCAGTTGAGACTGAGTTTATTTGTTAATAATAAATAGTGTCCGTTAGTGTCCAGGTTTTTGCTGCCAGGTGGGAGAAAGAGTAGCCCCCTAGTTTTTTCCTGGTGTCTGGTTTTGGTTCAAGACAGATTTCATTGCTCGATCTGAGGAGTATTGTTGGCTTGCAGATTGTTATTTTCTTTGTAGGAATTCTGCTCCCTGTCCGTTGATTGCCCTGTGTGTTATGCACATATGGTTATCTAACTGTCTAGCAGCAATATATTTTTTTGTCTGCAATATTACATAAATGCACATGTTCTAATCAGTACCAAACTGTACATTTTATACTTTACATTTGCTACTGACCATACTGGGCATTCAGACTAGTGCTCTAATGTCACCGATTCAGGGCATTGAATAAATTGTATGTCTAGGATATCTTACCAATGGTACCTAACTGAGACCTATCTTAAGCGTCTAACAGACCCCCAACGCCATCCACAGCTCTACAGCACATGTCCATTCCATGGCCACCCATGACTATGCATGCCCCCACTGGAAGGCCAACCTTGGTGTGCACCCTTACCTTGACCCCCTCATTAGTACAAGAATTATCCTTACCTCACCCCAACTTACTAACAACAACCTACAACCCGACATGCGCAGGAGACACACATTCATGGCCGAACACCCTAATTGCAAGAACCATATCAAACCTGCCTACTTTCTGCCTCCCTTGAACTTACCTACTCCTATCAAACCAACCCCATTCCTGCCATCGCTGAAAACATTGAAATCCATTCCAAGGCCTAGACCCCTCGTACTGCCCTCAGTGGCAACACAGAACCCACCATCCATTGCAACCCAACGGAGCCCTCCTCCCCAAACCCTCACTGCACTGATGACCAGTCAACCATGTCCCTCCTTGATCCAAAACACTAAACTTGGCAATAGACTCGGAAAATCCTACAAAATACCTTCTGTGCCATTGTCAATTAAGAATTGTTCACCACACTCTCCCAAAATAAAACCCAACCCCCCAAAAAAGACAAGACCAGCCAAGGCTATACCGTCACTTCCTGACCATAACAACAACACTAATACCATACTAGGTGCCTTGATCAATGCCAGATCTCTAGTCGCCCACACAGTTGATATCGATTACCTTATCCTAGATAAGAATCTGGACTTCCTCGCCATAACCGAGACATCCCTCCTTCTAGCGACCCCTAATAATAACACAGTCCTTAGAACAGATAGAAATTCAGCAAGAGGAGGTGGGGTGGCTTTTATAGTCAAAACCACACTGGGTCTGATAATTGCCACACACATTCCTACCAAGTCATCTGAACTAGTGACTGCAAAACTCTCCCTCACAAACTCCAGAAACATAACAATGCATCTAATTTACAGACCTCCCGGACCGCTAGGTTCCTTTGAGGAAAATATTTATGCACTCCCTTCTACCAACACGAAGCCTAACTCTCAAATCCTCAGGCTAGGTGACCTTAATCTAGGTTTCAATGACTCATCTGACACCCAGGCCACTTCCACCGCCAACACACTAGTGGAATTCGGTCTCACTCAAAGAGTCGTTCTCCCCACCCATAATAAAGGCTGAATCCTTGACTGGATAGCAGATATTAACTGCATTGCAACCATCACCTCCATTGAGCCTTTACCCTGGTCAGACCACTCCCTCCTGATCTTTAAACTTGAAGATTGTACCACTCCCAATACCAATCACTTAATTGTCCCATCCATACCCACCAGAAACAAAAAGAACATTACTGTAGACAAACTTCTTCCTCTTCTCCAACCTCTACTCCAGCCCCCCCCACCTTCTCTGACCCTTCAGACATGGTGGACCTTTACAACCTGTCCTTGACTAAAGCACTAGACAAAATTGCCACCTTAAAAATGCACAAAAGCAAACCTAAAGCACATCTTAACTCGTGGTTCACACCGGAACTGAAATCCCTAAGAAACGAAAAAAGAAAATGCGAAACGTCCTGGAGAAATAACCCCTCCAGAGTCAGTTAAAACATCTTGCTTAAGATTTCAACCCAATACAAAGAGGAAATTCTATCAGCTAAACGAGAAACCTATAACAACAGATTGAAAATGCTAGTTCGAGTTCCAGAGAAATATTCACCATCTTAAGAGAACTCAAATCTCCCATCCCCTCAATTAATCATTGCATCAAAGACAAGTTTTGGCGCACCAAAATTCAAGAAGCCTTATCTAACAAAATCACTCGGCTTCAAAAGAAAATAGCAGCAAAAAAACAGTAGTTGACATCTCAGCAGGCCTCAACCAAACCTACTCCAATCTTGCCGAACCTTCCTCAACAATTCAAATTTACCCCAGTATACACCCTAGAAGTAATGAACATTATTGCCTCGCTGAAACCCTCAAACTGCCAAGGTGACTCTTGTCCAGCCTCGGTCATCAAAGACTCCGCTAAAGTACTGGCCCCTTTTATAACTACCCTCATCAATGCCTCATTCCGCACAGGCATAGTCCCTACTAATTTGAAGATCTCATGGGTACTCCCTCTACTAAAAAGCTGACCCTCAACCCTAGCTTCCCCACCAACTTCTGACCTATAACCACGGTACCATTTGTTCTCAAAATCATCGACAAGACAGTCTATAACCAAATCCAAACCAACCTTGAGAACCACAAGTTACCCAGAATTACACAATCAGAATTCAGGCCCCAACATGGGACAGAAACTGCCCTGATCGACCTAAAGATCCAAATCGATTACTTGAAGGACAAAGGTAAATCTGCTCTCTTGCTCCTGTTGGATCTGTCAGCCGCCTTCGATCTAGTAGATCATAAAATACTATGTGGACACATATCCACTGCAGCTACCTTTTCAACAGAAGCAACAACCTGGATCCAGTAATTCCTTAACCATTGTACTATGAGAGTCTTATCTGCTCTGCTGCAGCTTACCCCATCCCCATCACCTGCAGTGTTCCGCAAGGTTCATGTGTTTCACTGACCTTGTACAATGCATTCACCACATCTCTGTTTGACGATCTGGACTATCTGGGTGTCACCTACACCAACTATGCAGATGACACCCAGATCCTCCTGCCTTTGTCAGCAGATTATGCCAGATAAATTTGAAATCCGCTTTTTCATGTTTTCTCAATTTCCTATGTCATTATCTCATAGTTTACAGTGCCTACCCACACACAAATGCAGATTCAGACTTATTTTTCAAATCCAGGTGGGTTATATCTGATGTTCCATTTGCTGAAAGTATCGCAAGGTCTTTCGAAGTTTCCAAAACAAACTGCTGTTAATAACGCATCAGTATAAGTTAAGACTAGTAACATGTTTTCTCATGACTATGCTATTAGCTGGAACATGTTCAAATCGTTCAGTAGACTGAGATAATTTCCAAATTGCTTACAGACATGTTTTCGTTAGAATAGCTTGTGTACTGCCATGCTCCATTAACATATATGCTGAGTTTGGCTACATATTCCTACTAGTATGCTGCCCCTACAGCATCAAAGACAGGAGATAGTGTCCCAGTGCAGCTGGCACACAGAGGGGCACATCATCCCACCAAAACTTCACAACGTGCATACTCAGGGAGTGAAAGGGAGCCTGTTGCTCAGCTTTCAACCACTTTATTGTTAATCACCAACCAAGACTAAACTATAACAGTTCTTTGAGATGGGTAGTTTTAAAAACCCGAAGGAGGAATAGGAATTAGCTCCCGGGCGGGGGGCACAGCCAATCAAGATCTGCAGATTGTGGGATGAAACCTCTAATCTCAGCCTGCATTCCACGGAACCCGACGCCTTCCTCCCTCACACCGCAGCACCAGTCCCCCAGCCGTCCCGTTTTTAGAAAAAAATATTCCCCCACCCCCACTCACCTGTTGTTTGCAGCAGAGCACCCTTCCGCTGCTGTTTTGCTATTCAGGCAGCTATGGAGACAGAAGCGGGCCTCCGTATGGAACCCTGCCTTCTCCAACCATGGCAGCCATCTTAGTAAAATATTTTCATTCAATGAAAGGGATGCAGCACGTGTCCGGTTCTTTGAATGGGCATATATATATATATTTTTTAACAACGTGGGTTACCGCTTTGGTAACCCAAGCTGTTAATAGCCAAATCACCCTGTTCCAAGGGCTGGAATGGGCGGGTGGGGCTGTGACATCCCGGTGCCCTCATTATAAGTCCTTGATTCACTCGGGCTTTTAACTTGGGCTGGTAGGGAGTTACCCATGTTCCAGCCCTTGGAACGTGGTGATAACGCTACATTCTATACCCCACAGCATTTGGCCTCATTCTGAGTTGGGCGCAAAGGGATTACCGGCACTGGTAAGTACACCAGTGCCGGTAATCCCTTTGCGCCCTATTCCGATTTCCCTTAGCGGGTCCCTTCCTTAACGCCTGGTCTGACCAGGTGTTAAGGACGGGACCCGTTAAGGGACTTTAGAGCTAATAACGGTACCACAATTTGCAGTACCGTTATTAGCTACTTCCCCATTCCCATTGAGCGCTATGGGGGCTCAAATGGGTATGGGGAATCGTTTGGTGAATGGGGACTTACTGTTCCCGCCAAGGTCGGACTGGACCGGTAAGTCCCCCTTTCACCAAACCGGAGTCAGTAACGGTATGGGAGGCAGTCATGGCGCAAATAGCGCCATGACTACCTCCATACTCGGAATGAGGGCCAATGTCTTGAGCAAAGGGAAATAGTCTCTCAGACACTTGTTTCCAAGGGGTTGAACCTGTAAATGGAAGACTTTGTTGGAGATTAACAAAAACATGGCTAAAATTTGAGCAACAGGCTCTGCAGCTTCCTTTGGCTCCCTGAGTCTGTATTACCTGATATACGTTGATTATGCTTTCTATAAAACAAGTCTGACAGGTAGAGAAAACCAGAGGAAGGTGGTATATTAGAGTCAACTAATACATTTGTGTGAACGCTATGGCATGGGAGTCAGTTAAGGAGGCTAGGGATGCATGGAGGTAGATGTGGGCCAGCCAGAGAGGGCTTGGGCTGTCTCTGTTGAAGTGGCTGCAGTATAAAGTCATTAACGCCGAGAGCAGAAGCTGATCCCCACCTGCTCATTTCGAACAAATAATCATCATAACATACTTGCCTTGCTGGGGACATGCTGCATCTACACAGCACAAAGCCACAGCGAGCCCACTAAGAATTGGATGGGTGAACTTGCACCAGAAAGCCGTACCCACAAATACAGGTAAGCACTAAATGTATGCCTTATTCCCACACAGAGTCATAAAATGAACCCTCTTTTTTAACTATGCACTTTATTTCCATCATTGTTTGGTACGTACAAAAAAGGTTTGCTTCTCTAGGACTGCACGTATTATGCATGTGAACAAGCTGCATGCATCAAATGTTGACTATGCGCAGGTAGCCATGCCACATTGGGTTGTTTCGAGCAATTACTGTTGCAAAGACCAGAAGAGACTTTTTAGGCTGACATTACTTTGCATTATGTTATTATTAGTCCTATGTTTACACAAAAAACACAAAGCTACAATCATACTTTGTTGTGGGTTGGGTTAAGTGGTTGCTTGTGTGCCAGGTGTCCTATATAGTTAAGGACTGGTGCTCACTTTCGCAGTGCGTATGGTCAAAGAGGGCTCCCACCGCCTTTTGTTACACAATAGATACTGATGCCACAACACAGATTGCGCCAGTTGAGACTGAGTTTATTTGTTAATAATAAGTAGTGTCCATTAGCGACACGTGTTTCGGCCCATGGCCTTCTTCACATGGCCATGTGCCGTCCCAGGAGTTTCGTTTTGAGGGTGAACGAAACTCCTGGGACGAGGCACGGGCTTATACCCATTGATTGGTTTCTACAAAAACTGTGGCGAAGGGTTATCACTTATCATCCATTAGTATATGTCCAGCTGTGAAGAAGGCCATGGGTCGAAACACGTGTCACTAACGGACACTATTGATTATTAACAAATAAACTCTGTCTCAACTGGCGCACACTGTGTTGTGGCATCAGTATCTATACAATCATACTATTATTAAATTATGGAAACTATGGTAACTGGGGAAGACATACAGGATATGATTATTCAGATTTTGGGAGAATTTATCAGAGGATGTGAGCTCCCTAAACACAAGGTAGATGTGATAGGCAAATCCCTGTGTGGATGTTTCACTAGAGTGTGATATGAAATTCAGAGGCCAGAATCACTGAAATAGCATCTGAAAACTCTCTGGCAAACCAAACGAATTGGAAAACCTTTGAATAATGGTTAATAACTCTTAAGACATTCTCCAGAGGAGAAAGCCTACCTCCAAGCTCTAACCTGATTGAAAGGGCTTGCAGGAGCGGTGTACAAAGAAATCGTAAACCGTGGCCATTCATACTTACATTGATGTTACATACAGTGGGATGTGACATCCTGCAAAAAGCAAGTGAGAAAAAAAGACTTTTGGAGCGCTCAGAGATCCAGAATGTCAATTTATCAGTAGCATTGCTGATGAAACTGAATGTCCTGGTGGACACATGGGAGTTGGTCTTGCTTACTCGATGGGGAATTGTGCACAGTTTCCAAATGATGGCCTTCCAACAATGACTTAACAGACATCCCTACTGTATACATGTCC
This sequence comes from Ambystoma mexicanum, assembly GCF_040938575.1. Lineage (NCBI taxonomy): Eukaryota > Metazoa > Chordata > Amphibia > Caudata > Ambystomatidae > Ambystoma > Ambystoma mexicanum. The sequence goes on along the minus strand of NC_090939.1, from coordinate 567,645,415 downwards.
AGAGTGCTATTGTAGAAGCTTTGGAAATAAATGAATCAATGTTGAGTCTGAAGAAGATGCAACTGGCACAGAGAAGTGTGATTTCAATCTTCCAAATATTGAGGTCATAACATTCAGCTGCAGTGCTGCCGTGTAGAGGAGCAGACGTGTGCATCACTGATAGAGCCCCCCCCCCACCTCCAACGAATTGGATGAACAACAGGAAGAAATTGAGCATGATAACAGGTATTATTCCAATACAGCATCAAGTGAATGAGATGCGGGGTGCACTCAGACAACCGTACCGAATGTACCCCTGCACTGAAGTGGTAGTTGTAAAGAAAATCTAATAGGGTGCAAAATGATGCCATGAGGAGAAGATGCAATGATGCACTGAAACAATATAAGAATACTTAAAGAATGAAGATATAACTGAAGAAGTAAAGTAACATACATACAAGTGAGAAGAAACCATATATACAAAGAAGATAAGTAACTAGATGAGTGGTAAATGTATATATGAAGAAACACAAGATAGATGACTTGCATAGAAGCTTGCTGCAGTAGAAAATATAACACGAATAAAGTGCCCATGTTAAAACGATGGATGCCGGCTTAGAATAATAGTAAGCAAAGAGATCAAAGGAGAGATACTAGGGCTGCACAGCTGACAGAAACTGAAAATACAAATTCATGTATGAACAAACAATAAGTGGCCAAAGATAAAGGATTTCACAGCAAGAAGTAACTGGAGGGTACAAAGGGAGTCAACGAGGATAAGCAATGTATGCAGGACATGTTTCTCTTAGATAAAGTGAATGAGCAAACATTTGCGAAAGCCAAGTATTGACAATTAAAGATGCAGAAAAGCATATGTGAGATGGAGCAACCGAGTCTATAGAGGGTAATGACACCTTCCATAATCAAATTAAATAGACTAGATAGAACGTGAAATCGACAAAATCATGGTCTCTTCAAACATGGTACAAAGACCAGAAAACATGGCCTATTCATAAAGCCCTGGATGAAGATAACAATATACCTTAACTCCCCTTAAAGTTCCAGAGAATAGAACATCCAGCAAGGTCAAGAACAAAGGACAAGCCTTGGATGAATGCTGGGTTGATGAGAGATGGTAGACTAATTGGTCAAGTGGGCAATAGTTTGACGTTGTTCTCTGCACCTGGTTTTCAATTTATTTACGTGCTGCTAGTGAGTGTCCAAGGTTGTGAGAAGAGGCCAACCTATCATGAGGGCATATGCAATGATGAGTATACAATGTTGCAGGGGCCAATACGCTGCTGTTATCCTGTTATAATCTGTATTACACATAGTCAGAGGGATGTTTGAGGCTTGCCGGCCAGATGAGGGGCAGCCAATAATGTTAATTAAAAATTACATAACATATAGGTAGAAATGTTCCCCTAACCAATCGCTCCATCCAATAGGTTTTTTTTTTTGCCACATAAAATGACGTCATAGCTGACGCACACTGAGGCATAATGACTCTGTGTACCTGAAATATAACTGAGAGTTTGTGAACCTAGATTAGTTGTTTACCAGATTTCCCTACTTTATTGAGCTGATGATAAAGTAGTATTTTGCCATATTCTTTGAGTCTGTCCGGTTATTTGGGTCCAAGATTGTTTATTATGGTAATCCCATTCTGCACATAAGAACGCTCAAAAGTGCGACTGTACAGCAGCAGGCTAGGTAACGGGGGGAAGAAGGTGAGGCTGGGCCCCATATTGGGTGACAGTGAAGGACGACTAAGCCAATGGCAAGTCAAATGTGCAAACTCTAATTTTGGCAAGGAGACAATGAAGAGTGGTATAGCTGTCTTACATCAGATTTATTCGTTCTCCAATCTTGGAAACACAAAGGACAAAACTGGGCTGAAAAGCAAGAAATTAGCTAAAAGGGGAGAGCATCAGGCAGAAGGGGCAAGGGAGTAGTGTGATGGATATGACTGCTGGTTTAGGATGAAGTGAAAAAAAATTATAACATGGCCCCAACTGAAAACAAATTGTACTCGGAACTGATAGAGAGGTGTGTTAATGTTAATGTGAAAGGATATTTGTACCACACACTATCACCACCGGAGTAGTCCCCTGGCGCTCTGGTGAATCTGAAAGAAAAGGAGGGTAGGTTAGGGCGTGTTAGTAGGGTAAATTTTGGAGAGGGAAAAGGGAGCTCTGATGTACTGTTGGCAGCTTCAGTTCAGTTAACACTGTTCGCTGAGCTTTTTGGTGTTGTATACAGTCCAAGTCCGTTGTGTGCTGTTGTGTGAGGGTCTGTGTGGTGTGTTTGTTGTTGTAGTGTTTTGAAATGCATGCAGGTTGCCAGTGTTTTGAAATGCATGCAGGTTGCTGTCATTTATGAGGTGTGGTTGTGTTTAGTTAGGGTGTAAGAGGTGTGTGAAGAGTTGTGAGCTTTTAAGAAGTTTTGGTAGGGTTGGTTAATACCATTGGTGTCCCGAGAACTGTACACTTCTATTGTGCGTCTTTCAGGATTCAGACAAGGCTGTCCCCCTGTCAGTGATCTAGGTTCAGCATGATAAGGCTGTCTCTGATCGCTCTGTCATTATCATAGTCTCTGCATTTCTATCATAGGTATTTATTTATTTTTTTCCTTTTTTTTTCTTTTCTTGTTTTTTTTTTTCAGCCAGCCCCTACATTCCAGTCTGTGGTTGGTGCAAAATGATCCTCTCAGGACAATCTACTTATGACCTACGCCCGTACCCAATACCCTGTCTGAGTGGGTAAGGTCGGTAGTTGTGCTTGTTTGTGTTAGGCTTGTTTGATATTGTTATGAACTGATTGGGTTGTCGCTCGTGGTCAGTTCCACCTAGCATTGTTTCTCTTTTTCTGGCGGGAGTTTCCCTTAAGTCGGTTCTAGGTGTTGTCTGTGCCATCATGGATTCTGTCAGCCTGTTCTTTTGTATTTTCTGATTGATTGTTTCAGTTGTTTCTTTCTGGTTCTGAGGTGTGAAGAGACAGGTTGTTAGTAGTTTTCTAAATTGTAGTTGGTCTTTGGTATTCCTTATTCCTTTTGGGAGGTTGTTCCAGGTTTTTGTTGCCAGGTGGGAGAAAGAGTAGCCCCCTAGTTTTTTCCTGATGTATGGTTTTGGTTCAAGGCAGAATTCATTGCTCGATTTGAGGAGTATTGTTGGCTTGCAGATTGTTATTTTCTTTGTAGGAATTCTGCTCCCTGTCCGTTGATTGCCCTGTGTGTTATGCACATATGGTTATCTAACTGTCTAGCACTAATATATTTTTTTGTCTGCAATATTACATAAATGCACATGTTCTAATCAGTACCAAACTGTACATTTTATACTTTACACCACTACATTTGCTACAGACCTTACTGGGCATTCAGACTAGTGCTCTAATGTCACCGATTCAGGGCATTGAATAAATTGTATGTCTAGGATATCTTACCAATGGTACCTAACTGAGACCTATCTTAAGCGTCTAACAGACCCCCAACGTCATCCACAGCTCTACAGCACATGTCCATTCCATGGCCACCCATGACTATGCATGCCCCCACTGGAAGGCCAACCTTGGTGTGCACCCTTACCTTGATCCCCCTCATTAGTACAAGAATTATCCTTACCTCACCCCAACTTACTAACAACAACCTACAACCCGACATGCCCAGGAGACACACATTCATGGCCGAACACCCTAATTGCAAGAACCATATCAAACCCGCCTACTTTCTGCCTCCCTTGAACTTACCTACTCCTATCAAACCAACCCCATTCCTGCCACCGCTGAAAACATTGAAATCCATTCCAAGGCCTAGACCCCTCGTACTGCCCTCAGTGGCAACACATAACCCACCATCCATTGCAACCCAATGGAGCCCTCCTTCCCAAGCCCTCACTGCACTGATGACCAGTCAACCATGTCCCTCCTTGATCCAAAACACTAAACTTGGCAATAGACTCAGAAAATCCTACAAAATACCTTCTGTGCCATTGTCAATTAAGAATTGTTCACCACACTCTCCCAAAATAAAACCCAAACCCCCAAAGAAGACAAGACCAGCCAAGGCTATACGTCACTTCCTGACCATAACAACAACCCTAATACCATACTAGGTGCCTTGATCAATGCCAGATCTCTAGTCGCCCACACAGTTGATATCGATGACCTTGTCCTAGATAAGAATCTGGACTTCCTCGCCATAACCGAGACATCCCTCCTTCTAGCGACCCCTAATAATAACACGGTCCTTAGAACAGATAGAAACTCAGCAAGAGGAGGTGGGGTGGCTTTTATAGTCAAAACCACACTGGGTCTGATAATTGCCACACACATTCCTACCAAGTCATCTGAACTAGTGACTGCAAAACTCTCCCTCACAAACTCCAGAACCATAACAATGCATCTAATTTACAGACCTCCCGGACCGCTAGGTTCCTTTGAGGAAAGAATTAATGCACTCCCTTCTACCAACACGAAGCCCAACTCTCAAATCCTCAGGCTAGGTGACCTTAATCTAGGTTTCAATGACTCATCTGACACCCAGGCCACTTCCATCGCCAACACACTAGTGGAATTCGGTCTCACTCAAAGAGTCGTTCTCCCCACCCATAATAAAGGCTGAATCCTTGACTGGATAGCAGATATTAACTGCATTGCAACCATCACCTCCATCAAGCCTTTACCCTGGTCAGACCACTCCCTCCTGATCTTTAAACTTCAAGATTGTACCCCTCCCAATATCAATCACTTAATTGTCCCATCCATACCCACCAGAAACAAAAAGAACATTACTGTAGACAAACTTCTTCCTCTTCTCCAACCTCTACTCCAGCCCCCTCCACCTTCTCCGACCCTTCAGACATGGTGGACCTCTACAACCTGTCCTTGACTAAAGCACTAGACAAAATTGCCACCTTAAAAATGCACAAAAGCAAACCTAAAGCACATCTTAACTCATGGTTCACACCAGAACTGAAATCCCTAAGAAACGAAAAAAGAAAATGCGAAACGTCCTGGAGAAATAACCCCTCCAGAGTCAATTAAGACATCTTGCTTAAGATTTCAACCCAATACAAAGAGGAAATTCTATCAGCTAAACGAGAAACCTATAACAACAGATTGAAAATGCTAGTTCAAGTTCCAGAGAAATATTCACCATTTTAAGAGAACTCAAATCTCCCATCCCTTCAATTAATCATTGCATCAAAGACAAGTTTTGGTGCACCAAAATTCAAGAAGCCTTTTCTAACAAAATCACTCTGCTTCAAAAGAAAATAGCAGCAAAAAAACAGTAGTTGACATCGCAGTAGGCCTCAACCAAACCTACTCCAATCTTGCCGAACCTTCCTCAACATTTCAAATTTACCCCAGTATATACCCTAGAAGTAATGAACATTATTGCCTCGCTGAAACCCTCAAACTGACAAGGTGACTCTTGTCCAGCCTCGGTCATCAAAGACTCCGCTAAAGTACTGGCCCCTTTTATAACTACCCTCATCAATGCCTCATTCCGCACAGGCATAGTCCCTACTAATTTGAAGATCTCATGGGTACTCCCTCTACTAAAAAGCTGACCCTCAACCCTAGCTTCCCCACCAACTTCCGACCTATAACCACGGTACCATTTCTTCTCAAAATCATCGACAAGGCAGCCTATAACCAAATCCAAACCAACCTTGAGAACCACAAGTTACCCAGAATTACACAATCAGAATTCAGGCCCCAACATGGGACAGAAACTGCCCTGATCGACCTAAAGATCCAAATCGATTACTTGAAGGACAAAGGTAAATCTGCTCTCTTGCTCCTGTTGGATCTGTCAGCCGCCTTCGATCTAGTAGATCATAAAATACTATGTAGACACATATCCACTGCAGCTCACTTTTCAACAGAAGCAACAACCTGGATCCAATAATTCCTTAACCATTGTACTATGAGAGTCTTATCTGCTCTGCTGCAGCTTACCCCACCCCCATCACCTGCAGTGTTCCGCAAGGTTCATGTGTTTCACTGACCTTGTACAATGCATTCACCACATCTCTGTTTGATGATCTGGACCATCTGGGTGTCACCTACACCAACTATGCAGATGACACCCAGATCCTCCTGCCTTTGTCAGCAGATTATGTTGCAAACCTAGCCTTTGTCAACAAAATGTACCTCATCATTCAGGCCTGGATGGCCACCCATGGACTCTGCCTGAGTGGTGAGAAGGCTGAGCTACTCTTATTAGCCTTCCCTGCCAACATGAAGAAATTGAGCAACCTATACTGCTCTTTCAACATAGACAGCAATGACATAAATGTGGCTAACGAGGTTAAAACATTGGGTTTTTACCTGGATTTCACGCTGAGTCTGTGCAGACAGGTGAGTGCTACCACCTCATCCACCGCTCACATCTGCAGGTTTATCCATTCATGCAAACTCTTCCTAACTTCGGATAGCTTTATGACCCTAGCATGGGTGCTAGCTCTATCCAAAATCGACTAACGCCCTTTATCTAGGAGCCAACAAATCCATTACCAAAAAACTCCAAATCCTGCAGAACAATGCCATCAGAAGAGCATTGAGCATCCCCAGGCAGCAACACATCTCTGCAATTAGACGGAACAACAACTGGCTCTCCATCCAAGAAAGGATCCAACTGAAACAGCCTCCCTCACCTATAAATGCCTCAACAACGCTGCCCCCAATACCTGGCAGAACAATTTGGCAACACAACCCTTCCAGGAATACCAGGTCAGCAAACTCTAGCCTCCTAAGGGTTCCTTGTTACAAAGCAAAAGAGCAGGAGGCAGCAGCTTCCCAGTGCTGGCCACCCAACTGTGGAACTCCCTCCCCCCGACACTACGTATTGAACAACCCTTCCACAAATCCAGAAAAGATACCAAACTCTGGCTGATCACCAAAACCAGCCTAGACAATACCTCCTTCCTGCACCCACTTTTATATACTTCCCCTCTGCAGCCAGTTTGCTGTAGCATGATGCTGCAGTATGTATATACCTTACCCGCTCAAGTGTGTCATTGTGCTCTTACCACACACCCATGTATGTAATTTCGGTTTTGTGTAAGCAACATATTGCTCTGTAATCATTGGGCCTCATTCCGAGTGGGGCGGTAAGGGTTACCGGGCACCGGTAAGGAGTTTTGCCGGGTAGGGAATGTTTGAAATCGGCCTGTAGTTGGAGAGGTCTTCCACATCGCCAAGTGTGTTCTTGAGAAGTGGTTTAATATATGCTGATTTGAAGGATCATGGTACGGTCCCTGTCGTGAGCGACAGATTCAGGAGATTTCGGTAGTATTCAGATGGTGTTCCTTGTAAGGATTGATTTTTCGATGTCTGGGGGGTAGGGATCCATGGGCAATCCTGCTTTCTTGCTATGTTTTACCAGCTTGATGAGGTGTGCACGAACAGACATGTATACATGAGTAAGGAAACAACTCTCAACTGAAAACACAGTGGGGAACTGAATTAGGGCACACAATACGGCAGAAAGTAAGAAATGATTCTGAATGACATCTGTGGCCACTGATGAGGTCTGCCACTGTCAGTACAATAGTGAGCCATATTAAGGCAAACAATGCCCTACTGTAAGAAACTTTTGTTCTTTCAATGTGCTTCTACATTAGGATAACGGTTGCCCTAGTGCTAATACCATTCCCCATTAGCACTATCGAACTATGTGCTCGGGTGCAAAAATGAATTGAAAGAATATGTATTTTACACTAGTACAGTATTTAACAAATGCCATGAAAAATTGCACCTGACGGCTGGTGAGTTTTTGTAATGAGGCACCAGGAAGAGACCTAGCATTACAAGAAAGTATTTATAGTATACTGGATGTGAGATAGAATGCTCAAGCTGAAGTATTTGTTACCTTGCTGCACCAGACGCAAACATATTTCATATTTTGTAGGTTTGCAGAATGGTGTCAGGGTTCTGGAGAAAGGTGTCACTGAGAACTGGTCTGGTTTTAGGAATGGATTTTTAAATTGGCATCATGGTGGCCACACAGAGATTTACATACTCTCTGGGATGATTGGAAACTGAGTATGTGGGAGGTCTACTCTTGAGTTCTCTGACTCTGCAGCCTGTAGTTGGAGAGTGTTGGTTAAAACCCATATAGCCTGCTTTGCAACCAATGTATCTCTTTTGTTTATTCATGTTAACATTTGTAAAATGCACTAAACCTGTTGGCATCTAGGGGCTGGTTACAGTTGTAAGCAATTCAACTGAATAGTGGCAGGGGGTTCATGTGGAAAATACAGACATAAAATAGCTGGTGCACATTACAAATGAAAAGACGCACATTCTGGCAATGGGACGTTTTAAAATGGTCCACTTCAGGGTAAACAGGTCATCTGTTCGGTTTGCATTGTGTACATATTAACCTGAACTAATCAATTAACTACTATCCTCATAATTTGCAACCTGCCATTAACAAATCAGTGCAAAGTAGGCTCAGGTGAAATGTCAGAAGTGAAGTGCTTCTTTACAATGGAGAGAAAACGTGCAAGCACAGTTTACTGGCTGTGATGTCATTACACAAACTGCGAGGAAAAAATGCACTTTTGAGAAAGCATCATTGTATGCAGGAAGTAATTGTTGCAAATGTCTTTGTAAAACTATCTTTCAAGGGGAAAATTACTGAGACCAGCTTGGGTGATGGTGCACATCACAAAGGGGGTAGGTCCTGGTGATTGATAAGGACAGCACTTAAATTCAAGTGAGAGAGGGGGTGTAGTCAGACGAACAGCAGGAGCAGGAGACTGGCAGAGCAGAGCTGCAGAACTGGGAGATAGCAGGGGATGGACGATAGATGGAGAACAGTTATCCTGGCATAGAACTTGTGTCATCCCTGTGGGGCTGGAGTGTGCGGCGGTCGCGGCACTACATTTGCTGCCAAGCCGAGCCAGAGGGGTGTTTCAGAGATAGAAGTGCAAGAATCTTCCCGTGCGCGAGTAGATATGCCAGTCCATAAGTGAGGGCATGCATGTTTGAATGGATAGAGTTTTGTTTTAGTTAGCCAGAAGGGGGCTATTTTCATGTATAAAGTTAAATGTCACAAACAAATGGTTTTCTAAAAATTACAAGATTTTGTTATTAAGCGTGGCTTCTGCCAAGTCCCATGACCCAAGGTCGGGGTGAGCTGAATAAAGTTAATTCTATTATCGAGTGGTGTTTATTTTTTTTAAAGTTTATTTTCTCTTCTCTTCTTTCTGTCTTTCTGCTGGCACACATTTGCACTGGCAAATATAGTTCATGTATTAATTGCTGTGCACAAGTTGTAAGTTATCTGTCAAAATAAATACACATTATAAAAATAATTTTGTGTCTGAAACATTTCATCGCATTTGGGTCATTGTATTCAGTTTGTTCGCAAAGGCAAGAGTGCAACAGTAAGTTTCCATGAAAATGATATATTGTGGGATCTGTGGTTAGACTGAGTGTGCAGGATTTCAGCTGTGCATTTTTGCAGCTGAGCAGATCTGCCATCAAGGCAGTAGCTGTTAGGCGGAAACCTGTGCAGTTCCCTCTGGGACCACTGCAAAAGATTTAGGACTACAGGTGTTTGGCAGTAAACCCACTTGGTAGCAGTCTGCACCACACGGATTCACTGTTGGTAGCTGTGGCTGAGCAGTCAGACTTCTCTCAAGAAGAGTTAAGCAGTATGTAGAGTATACAAGATAGGGCAATTCTTCACAGTAAGACAAGCAAACACGCAACGAGGCTCAGTGTAAAGATATTAAGGTATTTATTTATAACGAAACATCTATCAAAAACACTATGGCACTATCACGGCAAACAAATCAAACACAATCACTCTACGAAGAAGAAACGATCAATCCCCCTAGCAATATTTCGACAAGTCTAGGTTTTACCGGCACCACTTATTTACAGACAGAGGTGTATGCCTCAACCTAGATGGCACTCTAATATTAGTTAGGATGGGAGAGAAAAATAGGCAGGTTATGAAAGCAACACAGTTCAATACTTCACAGGAAAAAATGCAAGGCAAGAAGGCAAGAATCACAATAGATCATAAAGTTCAGAGGCCAGGCCCACTCAGAGAGAGGCAAGGTGATATGTCCCAAAAGTCTCTAGGGGAAATGCGTTCGAGTCTTTGTGGCAAATTGTTATCGGCAGATTGAACCAGTTCAGAACAATACGTGAGAAAGCTTGGAGGCGACCCAACGGAAAGGAGAGGATTATGACACCTCACTCGAACCGATTAAAAGGGAAGCCAGGTGGACACGGTACCTTGTTGTGAAGGGCAGCTCCGGCGGGGGCAGTTGTTCCTGGTGGTGGATGCACGTCGCGTCTTTGCCAAGAGTAGAGATGTTCTCGTCGTCGAAGAAAAGTGAAGTCCGGTGCACCACCAGGGAAGAGACCAGCCGCGGAGTGCTCCGTCACAAGGCACCACCTTTTGGTCGCGGTACAGGGGTAGTGGCTATCTGGTTGCCGAGGTGCTCTGCACGGGCAATTCGACCACTGCGTCCTGAGGCGAATAAAAAGCAAAGGGGACTGGTTGTTCCCACCAGTCAGGGGAAGAGACTCTCCGGCAGGGAGATCTCCTCTGTTGTCGGGAAGTGGTGAGTCGGTTCCGCAGGGCTCCACCGGAGGTGTCGTCGTGCAGGTCGGCTCAGCGTTACCCTCATCGGATTCTTAGGTCTTGTGGCAACTTCTGAAGATCCAGTCCCAAAAGCCCTGCTTTTATATAGAGAACCCCCATTCATTCAGCCTAGCTGTCAATCAACACATGCCAAGTGGTGAGCGGGGAGGCTCACCACTTGGGCCAATCACTCCAGAGTGCGGCCGGAGTTGGCAAGGCAACTCGGTCCAGGGTGCCAAAACCCCTTCCCACACCCCTGTGGTAACCCAGACAGAATGGCACCACTTTGGAGGGTCTCTGTACAGAGCCCGCCAAAAGTGGAACAAAGGGCTCAACCTTTGGTTTAGGAGTCACAGAGACGAACACAGACGCCATTTTAAAAACGGAGCTCTGGCAGAAAATACCATCCGATAAACTTATTTACGATAAGTAGACCGGTGGTACGTTAGAGATTAACGAGGAAAAGTATCAATCTCCAACAATGGGACGAATCCCATAGGGTTATGTTCGGGGTCGAACATAACAAGTAGTTTCCACTGCCACCAGCCAAAACTCGACGAGGGGGGATGGGACAGTGCCCCCTCGAGTAACAGATCCAGGAGTAATCGAATTACCCCTACTAGTACGTCCACAATAAGATGGTTTGTACTAGTTCTGTTAGTAAATTTAGGTCTAGTAAAGCCAATGGTGACTTTACATGCCCGGGGAGACAGTAGTCAGTCCCCGGGTATGGAGTCTATGGTGGGTGTCCGCTAGGACGCCCCAGTGCTACGGCACGTAGGGTGCGGTGTAACACACATAGAAAAACATATGAGACCCTATGGAGTAAAAGACCCCATAGCCCATAGAACACATTGACATTCAAAGGAATTACACACATACATGTCCAAGAGCGGGAGAAAAGAGTCCCACTCTTGGCAGGATGGAAAAAAACAAACTCCAGAAATCCAGCAAAGCTGCTGGGGGACTCACTAGGTTAGGAAATTCAGCCTAAACAGAGAATTCTCCCTAACACTCGCCCCCCCCCCAGACTAAGGGACAGGAGGATTTAATCCACTCCTGGATGAATCTCATACCTCTAGTCGATGACATACATCCTAGAGAGACCATCAGCATTTTGGTGGTGACACCCTGACCTGTGCTCAATGGTGAAATCAAACCCTTGCAGGCAGATCGACCATCTCAATAGTTTTGGGTTTTCCCCTTTCATTTGCATTAACCATCTCAAGGGTTGGTGGTCAGTCTGAATGACAAAAGTAGAACCATACAAGTACGGCCTAAACTTCTTCAGAGCCCACACGATAGCAAAGCACTCTCTTTCGATTGTTGCCCACCTTGTTTCAGGATCCTTCAGCTTGCGGCTGATGAAGCAAACGGGGTGCTCCCTACCTTTCCCATCCAGTTGACTGAGTACGGCACCTATTCCTACATTTGAAGCATCTGTCTGCACAATGAAGTGTTGGCGGTAATCAGGAGCTCTGAGTACTGGGGCTTGGCAAAGAGCCTTTTTCATGTTTTCAAAAGCCTGATTGCACTCCTCGTTCCATCTAACCTTCTTAGGAAATTTGGGCGAGGAGATGACATTCAGTGGAGAAGCTATGGTCCCATAGTTCTCTATGAAATTCCTGTAATACCCAGTGAGGCCTAGGAAGGCTCTCACTTGGGTTTGAGTAGTCGGTGTTGTCTAATTTTGCACAGCTTCAATTTTACTGAGCAAAGGCCTTATTTCTCCACCTCCTACCTCATGTCCAAGATAGACTACCTTACTCTGTCCAATTTGGCATTTACTCGCCTTTATGGTCAGATTGGCTCGTCCAAGAGCCTGCAAAACATCTCTCAGGTGGGTTACATGTTCTTCCCAGGAATTGCTGAACACTGCGATGTCATCCAAGTATGCCATGCAGGAGTCCTCCATCCCATTCAGAACCTGGTTTACCATCCGTTGAAACGTAGCAGGTGCATTCTTCAATCCGAAAGGCATTACCTTAAATTGGTATAAGCCAACGGTGGTAGAAAATGCAGTTTTCTCCTTGGCATGGTCTGTCAGGGCTATTTGCCAATAGCCTGACGTCAAGTCAAATGTGCTGAGGAACTTGGCGGCGCCAAGTTTATCCACCAACTCATCTGTTCTTGGCAAAGGGTGGGCATCAGTCTTGGTGACTGCATTAAGGGCTCTATAATTGACGCAGAATCTAAGTTCTTTAGATCCAGCCTTTGGTATTAACACAACTGGGCTAGACCATGGACTAGTAGAGGGCTCTATTACCCCGAGATCAAGCATCTTGCTGACCTCACCTTTGATGTGGGTTTGTACGTTCTCTGACATTCGGTATCCTCTGCTTTTGACTGGCAGACAGTCACCAGTGAGTATGTCGTGCTGGCCCCAAGGGGTCAAGCCTGGTGAAAGCGAGAACAGAGAGGCAAACTGATTCAACATAGATTTGCACTCTTCTTGTTGCTCGGGTGTCAGATTGGAGGAGAGATTCACTCCTTCAATTTTTTCATCTAAAGGTAAGCCTCTGAGGAGATCCGGAAGAGCTTCACTCTCTTCTTCTTCCTCGGATGACGCTAGAAGCAACGCTCCTACATCAGGTCGTGAGACATACGCTTTAAGTCGGTTGGTGTGAAAGACTGTCGGAGCCTCCTTGGGGTTGCCCAAGTCCACCAGATAGTTGACCTCTCCGAGTTTACCCACAACTCTGAAGGGTCCCATCCACTTGTCTTGCAAGGCCCTCTGTCTTGTTGGGATCATAATGAGAACGAGCTGGTCTTGAGTGAACTCAACCATGTTAGCCTTTTGATCGTGCCAGTGCTTGACCAATGCTTGTCCAGCTTTCAAGTTATCGCTTGCTTCCGTCATCATGTGTGACATTCTCCTCCGGAGACCTATCACGTAGTCAGTCACTCTGACTGGCTTGGGGGAAGGAGCACTCTCCAACCCCTCCTTAATCAGGGCCAATGGACCTCTGACAGGATGACCATAGAGTAGTTCGAAGGGAGAGTAACCTATTCCCTCCTGAGGGACTTCTCTATAAGCAAAGAGAAGGCATGGCAGTAGAAGGTCCCACTTACGCTTAAGAGGTTCTTCTAAAGCACCTATCATGCTCTTCATGGTTCGGTTGAACCGTTCTACCAACCCATTGGTTTGTGGGTGGCACGCTGTTGAGAACTTGTAAGTAACTCCACAGGTTTTCCATATGGCTTTCATGTAGTGGGACATAAAGTTTGACCCCCTGTCAGAGATTACTTCCTTAGGAAACCCGACCCTAGTAAAAATACCAAGGAGGGCCTTAGCCACCGCTGGAGCTGTAACAGTCCTCATAGGAATTGCCTCAGGATACCTAGTAGCATGGTCTACTACAACAAGTATAAACCTGTTGCCTGAGGAGGTTGGAGGATCAAGGGGACCAACAATGTCAATCCCTACTCTCTCAAAAGGGACTCCCACGACTGGGAGAGGCACTAAAGGTGCCACATTCTTGGAGCCAACCTTACCAGAGGTCTGGCAGGTGTGGCAGCTCCTGCAGTGTTTTTCTACTTCGGCCCCCATCTTTGGCCAATAGAAGTAGAGCGAGAGCCTTTCCTTAGTCTTCTTGAAACTCAAGTGACCAGCCAAAGGAATCTCGTCGGCTAACTGCAAGAACTGTGGTCTGTTCTCTTGGGGTACTACAAGTCGTTTGTAGTCTCCAGGTGCAGACTCGGTCGGTTCACTGTAGAAGAGGCCATCTTCCCAGTGCAACCTGTATTTCCCAGGCTCTTGCCCTTAAGCCTGAGCTTCTGCCTGGTGGTGAAGACCTTCTAGAGTTGGACATTCCCTCTGTCCCTTACTGAAGTCTGCCCTGCTGGGTCCACCTTCTGCCAGTAAAGATTGCAGCTCAGGATGGTCAACAGAATCCAGATCTCCAATGAGTTCCTGGCCTTTCATTAGCTCTTCCTCAGAGTCTAATTCTACCACACAGGGTTGTACCTCCCTCTCAGCCTCAGCTGGAGGTGGAGTTACGGGTGTAACTTTGGACAACAGCGGGGAAGTCCGTGTTGGCTTCACTGGAATGCTGGCTGCTGGTTTCGGGATAGAAGTCTTAGGTTTCCCTTTCGCTTCTGATTTCTTGGAGATAGCGGCTGACAATTCCAGTGGAGCAGGAGTGATTTCTTTCTTCATCATCTCCTGGAGAGTACCGCGCATGGTCCTCTCTCTTGCGGGTCTGGTTAGCTCCTGTAACCATTTACTAGGAGGTCTGGGAGTATGCGATACAACTCCGAGAGTTTTCAAATCGTTACCCAACAGTACGCGTCCTGGTACCTCACTCTGTATGCTGACAGGTATCTTCGCAGTCATGTCGTTACACTGGATGAGAACTGGTAATTGGGGAAGCATCTGCACAGGCCCTCCAGCTAACTTGGTGAGGCGTTTGGGTGCCTTAGCAACATCCTCAGACTGAAAAAACGATGTATCCACCACAGTTATGCTGGCCCCAGTGTCCCTAATGGCATGAGTCTCCTGACGATTCACCTGGACACTGTCCTTATGATACTCTTTAGTATTATCGGGGATAGAATTATAGACATCTAAATTCTGTTGTTCCCACAACCCCAGAGATACTAAAGAAACGCTGGCTGAGACTCCAATGGGTTCATCAGCTAGCAGTAGAAAGTTTCCACTTGCCATTTGGACTTCCTCCTCTGGAGCGAAGGCTAAGGAGACAAGCTGGACCCCTGACGGTTTACCCTTACATCTGGGATCTCCTTTCACGTGGTCAGTCGAGCCACAAACAAAGCATTTACCGAATGCTTTCTGGAATGGTGGCTTGTTCTGACCTCCTTCCGGTTTGGCACCAGAAGACACACTATTCTGCTGTGGTTTTCCTTGTGGCTTACCCTTCTGGTTTTGTTTGGGGCCCTCTTTGGAATTTGAGTTATTAGAATTCTCTTTTGAGTCTTTTTTAGGCTGTTTGCCCTCATCCTTTTTCTGAGTTGCCCCAGAATCCTTATGAGTAGCCCGGTTGGCAACCCATAAGTCAGCAGCCTTAGCTAGCTTCTGGGAATCCAATTCCTTCGAATCAGCCAAGTGCTGTCTGAGCTCAGGAGAACAGGCATCATAAATAGACTCCAACATAAAAAGATTCCTCATACCCTCATAAGTGTTCACTTTGTAAGCCTTAATCCATCCCTCTAAGTTTTTCAACCCTTCACTCACCCAGGTAGCCCAAGGGGTACCATCATGCGTTTTGAGGGTTCTAAACCTCTTAAGATACTGGGAAGGGGTCTTCCCGAATCTAGCTATCAAAGCCCGTTTCACACTTTCGTAATCCGTCTTATCCGCCTCCCCCAACTCCATTACCACGTCAGTCGCAACAGGAGGGAGCCTAGAGAACAACCAGGGAAGTAAATCATTCCCGGTGATGTCCTGGAGCCCATGATTGTACTCAAACAGTTTCAACCAATCCAACATATCCAATCTCGGTTCATACATACCCACTAATTCCTTCGCCATCCGTGGTCTTTTGGGACTGGAGCTCCTAGAGGAACCAGAGGAGAGAGAAGCATTTTCCATAGACAACTTTTTCATCTCTAACTCGTGATTAAGTTCTATTTCCCTGAGTCTTAACTCAGCTTGCTTCTGCTCAGCCTGGGCATTCATCCGTCTGAACTCGAGCTCTTGGTTTCGTTCAGATTGAGCCAAGAACCGTTTGTGTTCTAATTCGAGCTTCATTTTTTCAAGTTCAAAATAAGCAGGGTTACTTGTGGGACCTGGTATGGGCCCCGTAGGCACAGCTGGTAAGGCAGGTAGAGGAGCAGGGGAGACAGTTTCGTTAGCCTCTCCTTCCTCTTCAGCCTCTTCATCGCTATCATCAGAATTACGATTTAGATCAACACCATCACTGTTATCTACATTTGCTGGCGTAATTGATTCCTCTGAACCAGTACCCAGACTTTGGTTCGCCAGCAATCTCTCTATTAGTTCTAACTTCTTGCCTCTTACAGGAAGATTCTCTTGCCTACAGAGAGCTCGCAAACTCTCAGTATTTTCACCTAACAAGGACTCTTGACTGTAAGTTTCCATCGTAGACATGTTTTTGAAAGTTGCTTTTTGTGCTAAGTTTTGTGGTTAGTTATCCTAAAGTGTCGAAAAGCACTCTAAACTGTATACTCGATACAAATCCCACCACTGCCACCAGTGTTAGGCGGAAACCTGTGCAGTTCCCTCTGGGACCACTGCAAAAGATTTAGGACTACAGGTGTTTGGCAGTAAACCCACTTGGTAGCAGTCTGCACCACACAGATTCACTGTTGGTAGCTGTGGCTGAGCAGTCAGACTTCTCTCAAGAAGAGTTAAGCAGTATGTGGAGTATACAAGATAGGGCAATTCTTCACAGTAAGACAAGCAAACACGCAACGAGGCTCAGTGTAAAGATATTAAGGTATTTATTTATAACGAAACATTTATCAAAAACACTATGGCACTATCACGGCAAACAAATCAAACACAATTACTCTACGAAGAAGAAACGATCAATACCCCTAGCAATATTTCGACAAGTCTAGGTTTTACCGGCACCACTTATTTACAGACAGAGGTGTATGCCTCAACCTAGATGGCACTCTAATATTAGTTAGGATGGGAGAGAAAAATAGGCAGGTTATGAAAGCAACACAGTTCAATACTTCACGGGAAAAAATGCAAGGCAAGAGGGCAAGAATCACAATAGATCATAAAGTTCAGAGGCCAGGCCCACTCGGAGAGAGGCAAGGCGATATGTCCCAAAAGTCTCTAGTGGAAATGCGTTTGAGTCTTTGTGGCAAATTGTTATCGGCAGATTGAACCAGTTCAGAACAATACGTGAGAAAGCTTGGAGGCGACCCAACGGAAAGGTGAGGATTAAGACACCTCACTCGGACCAATCGAAAGGGAAGCCAGGTGGACACGGTACCTTGTTGTGGAGGGCAGCTCCGGCGGGGGCAGTTGTTCCTGGTGGTGCATGCACGTCGGGTCTTTGCCAAAAGTAGAGATGTTCTCGTCGTCGAAGAAAAGTGAAGTCCGGTGCACCACCAGGGAAGAGACCAGCCGCGGAGTGCTCCGTCACAAGGCACCACCTTTTGGTCGCGGTACAGGGGTAGTGGCTATCCGGTTGCCGAGGTGCTCTGCACGGGCAATTCAACCACTGCGTCCTGAGGCGAATAAAAAGCAAAGGGGACTGGTTGTTCCCACCAGTCAGCGGAAGAGACTCTCCGGCAGGGAGATCTCCTCTGTCGTCAGGAAGTGGTGAGTCGGTTCCGCAGGGCTCCACCTGAGGTGTCGTCGTGCAGGTCGGCTCAGCGTTACCCTCGTCGGATTCTTAGGTCCTGTGGCGACTTCTGAAGATCCAGTCCCAAAAGCCCTGCTTTTATGCAGAAAACCCCCATTCATTCAGCCTAGCTGTCAATCAACACATGCCAAGTGGTGAGCGGGGAGGCTCACCACTTGGGCCATACACTCCAGAGTGCGACCGGAGTTGGCAAGGCAACTCGGTCCAGGGTGCCAAAACCCCCTCCCACACTCCTGTGGTAACCCAGACAGAATGGCACCACTTTGGAGGGTCTCTGTACAGAGCCCGCCAAAAGTGGAACAAAGGGCTCAACCTTTGGTTTAGGAGTTACAGAGACGAACACAGACGCCATTTTAAAATCGAGTTCTGGCAGAAAATACCATACGATAAACTTATTTACGATAAGTAGACCGGTGGTACGTTAGAGATTAACGAGGAAAAGTATCAATCACCAACAATGTGATGAATCCCGTAGGGTTATGTTCGGGGTCGAACATAACAAGTAGTTTCCACTGCCACCAGCCAAAACTCGACAAGGGGGGACGGGACAGTGCCCCCTCGAGTAACAGATCCAGGAGTAATCGAATTACCCCTACTAGTACGTCCACAATAAGATGGTTTGTACTAGTTCTGTTAGTAAATTTAGGTCTAGTAAAGCCAATGGTGACTTTACATGCCCGGGGAGACAGTAGTCAGTCCCCAGGTATGGAGTCTATGGTGGGTCTCCGCTAGGACGCCCCAGTGCTATGGCACGTAGGGTGTGGTGTAACACACATAGAAAAACATATGAGACCCTATGGAGTAAAAGACCCCATAGCCCATAGAACACATTGACATTCAAAGGAATTACACACATACATTTCCAAGAGCGGGAGAAAAGAGTCCCACTCTTGGCAGGATGGAAAAAAACAAACTCCAGAAATCCAGCAAAGCTGCTGGGGGACTCACTAGGTTAGGAAATTCAGCCTAAACAGAGAATTCTCCCTAACAGTAGCCAGCCTCGTAGATAAGTTGCTGGGAACAACAAGTGACACTTTTAGAATCAATCCAAGTGTAATATGTCTGGTAACTTTTCTTTAGAGAAGACCCAGGATGAAATACAGATTTTAGAATATTCTGAGGGGAGCAGTATCATTCTATATAGGGCATTACCACAATAACACTATACCAATGTATCCCCATAAAAATACCACGAGATTAGGTATAGATCCCCAGACAAAATCTCTAAAATATTTTGGTGCATAGGCCGGGAACGTTAAAGCAGTTACTGGGCGTGGCAGTGAAGTCTATTGCGCATAGCCATTCTGTGCACTTAATCCTGTGAAATAATAGTGTAGCATTGCGCACAGTGTCAATGGGCCAGATTCATGGAATTAATTGCATGGAAAAGAGGGAACTTGCGCACAAAATCACGCACAAGTGCCCATTTGTCTATTAATGCAACACAATGCGTGGGGCTTACCAGGGACTTCTGAGGAATCCACACCGGTTCAACACGTAACTGCGACACCACGAACGCCTTGCACCAGACTCCAAGCGAAGGGCCGCCCGTGTCTGCGCAGTCACCTAAAAAGGGGGCGAAACACATGGAATGGGGAACGACAAGTGAAATTATGGGCGTAACAAGTACCACAGTAAAATCCTTGCAACACCCATACGCGCACTAAAAACCTGTATTCATGGAATCGAACAGGGCACACCGGCATGGAAAATTACGTGCAAATCCTGAAACGCGTGCGCCACGCGACAGCTGGCAAAAACATCAACGCGCACAAAAACAAATGCATAAAAAGCCCTCGCCATCAACAAACGCGTGTTTACAGCGACAATGAATGTACCATTTCTTGCAGCAGTGATCGTGGAACACCACAGGAGGAGGAGGATGGCCAGGGCCCGGATTTTTCTACCTAGGATCAACCTTTTCTGGATGCCTGATGACCAGGTCTATGGCAGGTATAGGTTTCCACCTCATATCATATTAGACCTGGTCACGGAGTGGGAAGATGACCTTACATCACCCACCCTGTGCTCCCAAACTCTGAGCCCCTTGGAAAAGGTGCTCAATGTACTGCATTTTTTGGCCACTGGGTCATTTTAGAAGACAACTGTCATAGTTGCGGGAATTTCACAGCTCACGCAGTCACACTGCCTACACCAGGTGTTGGCAATATTGACTGCACACCCCTCAGTCCGCAGGCACATCTACATGCCCAGAACACCTGCAGAAAGGCAGGCCATGGTCCAGGACTTTTATGGGTTGCACATTTCCCTAAAGTGCTTGGTGCTATCGATTGCACCCATGTGGCACTATGTCCAACTAGGGCTACAGAGCACATATATTATAATCGTAAGCACTGGCATTCCATCAATATGCACATTGTATGTGATGCCAAGGGCATCATTAATTCTGTATATGCCAACTATCCAGGACCACCTATGATAGTTTCATATTCAGAATGTCACCCCTACTCCGGCCCCTGGAAGCTGGAAGGCATGGCAACACATTGATGACAAAGGGCCAATCATCTGTGCCCACCTAACCACTATGAGAATGTGTCCTTGGAAGTGTAACATTGTGTGCATCCCTTAAAACTAAAACTAATTTCATTTTGTGTTTCCAAAAGAAACACATAGACGAGGGAGTATGCCACTACCACCATGCCAAATCGCCTGTGTCACATAAACCATCCCATATGTCATGTAAAATTCTCACCAGACTGTTTTATGTTATGTAATGTCAAAGGAGACAGATAAATGGCCAACACATATTACAAGTGTCTGAAAGCGCTCAACGATGTATGGAACAAGTGCAAAAATAGCACTTGCTCATAGAGATCCATAATATTCAGGACAGGAACAGTAATTGCATACTATACTATTAGCAGTGGATGTAACAGTGAATCCGTTGGACATTGAATGCCATCATGTAGGGACCAAGGACACGGTGGAACAGACAAACACCGTACAAGCATGGTTCAATCTGAAGGAGCAAGTGCACAGAGGGGTGTGGTATTCGAGGTAGGTAACAGCTTTCAGGGGTGTTTAAAGTGCAACCTGTCATTGGATGCACAGGTAATTGCAGAGAGATGCAACTCTCTCGGATCATTCCCCAAGTGCATTGATGATGACACTAGTCCAGGTCAGCGAGCCAGCTGCCCCACAAATTGCTGGGGTTGACAGGGCCATGTGAGACCGCGAGGTACATCAAGCAGAAAGTCATCAAGCAGCAAGGACAAAAGGAACGGGAGAGTGAGAGAGCAGAGGGACTGCTTAGCAAGGAAGAGGGAGAGAGAAGGAAGAGTGGAAGACGAAACACATGGGTAGTACATGGAAATTAAGGAAATTGGTCCCCAAACAGAGGGCAGCAAGATGGGTATCCCAGAGGTTGGCCCCTGCTGGTGATCAAGATCCCCTTTAAAAATATCTCCATCAATAACTGGCGAACCTGAAGAAGGTCGGACTTACATGTTGAAATCGCTCTGGAGGGACAGCATTGAGGAATGAAAATGAGCAGATAGGGAGTAAGCAGGCCTCACAAATCACAGTGCACAATGCATACTTCCTATGATTCAACGCTGTCTACCATGGCTAGCCAGTGGCAGACAATCAGTGGCAGAAAGATATGGTGCCTGGCCTTGACATCAAGCATAATACTTGCAGTCTTTTCCCGAATGAATTACACAGGGTGTGGAATAGATGCATGGGGTTGGTGCAATAGGCAGTAGCAGTTGGTGGCCTGGAGAGTACCACAGCACGTGTAACATTGCACACCTGGGTGAGGAATGCCACCCTCCAACAATAGGGATTGAGCAAAAGGCAAATGAATCCAGAGTGAACACACACAGTGCCATGCTCCAATGCAAACACCAGCAAAGTGTCAGCAAATACCATGCTCTCACCTGTCCGTGGTACTCACCTGCCTTGCATATGATGTACACCATCTTGAGATGCTTCACCTTAATGGAATGTAATGCAGAGTAACAGCACAACCTACAATCACATACATGATCATAATTGATCACAGAAAGAAAATATGCATAGAACACAGAGTGCACGAACAACACAGGGTGACACAGGGTGAATGGTCAATGATATAGATTTGTACATGAGTACAGTGTACGATACCAGCGAGAGGGAGAGAGTGGCATAGAGAGTGAATAACAGGGAAATTACAGATCAAGGAGTCCATTGCCTGGTTACCAGATGTACAATGACATTCTGTACAGCACAATCGGTGAACCCAATGAGGTATCCACATAGGTAGGTCACACAGTGACAAGAGCTATAATCGAATTACCATACCCCCATGTGATCATGCAAAGGACAGATAAGAAAACCAACACATGCAGCAAAGATGCCCAACAATAAAGCATGCCCGACATGCAAGACAGTGCAAAAGCTTACCGAATTACTGTGTCTGTATGTTGTTCATCCCACATGACCTTCACCAGTAAGTGTGTTGCCTAATTCGACAAAGGAAGGACAGTGTCTAGTGCAGGGCATGAGGAGCGTGGACTTGCAATGGTGCAGGGTACTTCTCCCGAGACAGCAGTCACCACCACATCACAGATTACTGGAACGACATGGGAGAACATATTAAAACAGCCATTGTGCATTACCATTGACACAGCACACACGTGCTACGGAACAACAAAACTATAATTACCTGCACATGCCATCCTGTGCACCCCCATGCAAGCATGACTTCGCCTACGGATGTCTGCACATGTAGTCCATGAGGAATTAATGGCACACCTTAATGGCAATGAATACATAAATGAACAAAGAACACAACCAGGAAATCACAAAACTAAATCTGATATCTGATACCCGGGGGGGGGGGTGAAAAGAAAAGAAAAAATCATAAAAATATCCATCTTGGTCCAGGGGTGATGGGGGCCCACCCTGGAGAGGGGAGGGGCAGGGTGCATGTCAACTCCCACATGGGTGGAAGTTGAAAAAACAATTCCCTCCATGGGCTCATGGACCGCACGGCTATCTGGGATTGGGAGGCCTGTCACTGCTGTGTCCACCTTCCTGTGCAGAATCCGAAGGTAGTAGTGGTAAGGGAGGTTGACCATGTATAGCCCTGGCCTGGTCCTCAGTGGCAGCAGCCAGGCGGGACGCAGATGAATGCATCTGCAACATGAAGCCTCTGAGGTCCTCATGCAACACCTCACAGGATACACAGATTTCCTCCAAGATGGTATGAGTCAACAGTTGCCTCTGCTGTTGTACTCTGTACAGCCCGCTACCTCTAGCACTTCCATTGAAGCTCTGAGCGCCAGGAACTCTTGCCTCAGGGCTTCCCTGTGTGCCTGACCCTCTGCAAGCAGGGATGCCTGCAGAGACATCAGATTGGCCCGTCGGCTCCTGCTGCTGGCCTCCATGTGCAGCCTGTGTGAGTGGCATGTGGACCGCAATGCCTGCAGCTGGTGCTGTACCTGTGTTTCTGGGGGGATAATGGAATTGGCCACCCTATCCATGCCCAGAGCCAACATCTCATAGGAAGCACCCTGTTGTTGTGCAACAGTATACATGGACTGCTCCCACACTGTGTCCGTAGCCGCCACACGTCCACCATGTGTGTGGGCCCCACACCTGCCTGACCCAAGGGAGCATGGCCCTTGATGTGATGCCTCTGTCTGTGGCTGCAGGACTGCATCTCTCCCATGGTCATCTGTCCCAGGACCAGAAACCAATACTGTGTAGTGTGGCCTTGCAGCCGTAACCACCACAGATGGATATGGCAACACTGACTGGCCCTGTGAGGGGACGTGAACCCCTGCAGACACACAGGCTACACCAGCTCCATCACTTGATGCACTCACCTCCAACAGCATAGAGGTATCCACATCCTCTTCACCACCAGAGCTACTGGTTTCATCGGAGTGGGTTACATACTCGGACATACCCCGGATGGCCTGTAGCACCAGTGGATTTTCATGGGCTGCCACAACACGTCCTCCACTGGTGCTATGTTCTTTTTCAGGCTCCCGTTCCTCCTCTACCCCCCCCCCCTGAATCTAGTGGCTCATCACCTGCACATGGACATATAAAGACATGAACAATCATGTTAATTGCATCAACTACATACATAGGTATCACAATGCTGTCCTGCAACACATTATCATGCATGTTACCATGCCATAATTTGGATACACACACTATGTACAAAAAGCTTACAGATCATGCTGTATGCACACTTGTCACTACACCCCGTGTCCCTTACCATGTAAGCACTGCACACATTGGCAACAGACATATATCTGTGGATGCACATCCTGTCCCATGGCACTGCAAACAGTACACTAAAACATGCTAATTGTGACTCAGCAAGTGGATATGCAATATGTCATTAAAGTACATTTGAAAATATGCACACATAATCACATCCAAGCCCACTACAATTACATGTAACACCAGTGTACCACTGGCACAGGGAGTGCACACAATGTGGAAATGCCCTGAGTGTCAAGTCTCAGGTGTCTGATGTGGAGAGAGTAATGACATGCTCTGGGAGATAGGAAGAGGGTACAGTGACATACAAGAGGGACAATGTCAAGCATGCTGCCAGTGTACATGGAAGGTTGGGTAGCATGAAACCACTTACGGACATGTGTGGATGGACTTTCAAATACATGCATTGCATGATGTGTAGCACATACTCCAGATACAAGCACTTGACTGGCATAGCTGAGTCACTAAGATCACTGATGAAAATACCCAGATGCCACTTTGTGTTGGCATGCCGGACATGTTTTCTGTATGTGATGGTTGATGATGACTACTGTCCCAAAGCCAGGTTCAACGGATGAGCAGCACATGGATTGTATGCACTCTGCAGTCCTCTAAGCATGAGTCAGTACACCATGACATGGTTCACCCATGGCAGTCATACAAATGGCAACAAAAGTGCTACACAATCATACTAATTTATTTGTATCTACATACACATATTCAAGATGCACATGCTTCATCACTCACCGGACGTTTTCTCGTAATCTGGCATGCCTCCCACACCTTGCAGCTGATCCACATGAATCAACTCGCTCGCGCCTGTTCCCGTGGTGACCCCCCCTCCAGTCACCAGAGCAGAGTCGAGGTTGACACCCAGCTTATATTTGGTTCGACGGTGGAGGTCATTCCACCACTTCATGACCTCAAGAGCGGTGCGCCTCTCATTCCCCAAGGCGTTGAGGCCATCCGTGACTTGCTGCCAGTGGACCATACGCTGAGCAGGCGTATGTGTTTTCCCTGGCTGCTTGAGCATGTCACAGTGGTTTTCACGCACGTAGTCCATGAGGATGTGGAGTTCTTCATCATTGAAGCTCCTCTTCCTCGACGTGGCAGTGTCCTGTGCCGTGCATTGGCATTGAGTCTTTTCCTGTTCTGCATGCTTATGCTTCTTGGCCGGTGGTGCAGACCCTGTGTGGCTGGGACCACTCAGGGCAGTAGGGGCTAGACCACTAGTAGCCTGGGCCATGCCATCACCCACTGATGCTGGAACAGTAGTTGCCCCTGCAGGAGCCCGTACCTGGGCATTGGGTCCAGGTCCTTTGACTGTACGTACCTTCCCCTTGGACGCACAGCCATCAGCTGCCGCTGCGTGTATGTGTACCTGGGGGTGGAGGTGACAACAGATACTGTTGTAGCTCCCTGACCCTGGTTGTTGGGGACAGCAGCTGCATCAGCAGGTGCCTGAACCTGGGTGCTTGGGAGAGCAGATGACCCTCCAGATCCCTTTACCCAGGGTGCTGGGGACAGGTGTTTTGCATGGATGTCCCTTTCCCTTGGACGCATGGACATCAGCTGCCCCTGCGTGTACGTTTACTTGGGGGGGGACAACAGATACTGTTGTAGCTCTCTGACGCTAGTTGTAGGGAACAGCAGCTGCCCCCAGCAGCTCCCTGACTCTGGGTGCTGGGGACAGCAGCATCACCTGCTGCTCCCTGACCCTGTTGGGGATGGGACACAGCTCTCTCTGCACATCCCTGACCCCGGCCACCTCTGCCACCTCTCCCTCTTGGGGCCTTCCCACTCATGGTACAGATGGATTTGTACAATGGGAGGCACAACAAGCAATTGTCCTGGGCAATTAGAGTGAGGGGGCAGGGTACGTGATGTAAAACCTACTAGTGTGGTCCAGCAATGCTCAATATTACCTTGGTGAAAACATGAACGGGACACGTAATGCACAGGCACCCCAAATATCAAAAATGCATGTAAGCGAACCCTCGGTAGCTTCCGTGTAAAGAAAAAGTGTTACGCCGTACGCTGTCGCACCCAGCAACACAAAAAATGTGTACACCAAGCCCAAGCTACTGTTATGTCAATAATGGGGTACGCGATACACAGGGGCACCCAGAGTATGAATAAGGCGTAGCGTACGCGACTCACCGTTAGCCTCAGAAATAAAAGTACACGCGCGTGTGCGTGGAGGCTAATCCCCCACCAAAATAAGAAGTTTCCACTCTCAGTAGTGAACACATTGCGTGGCACCCCATAAATGTCCGAAGTCCACTTGTCCGTCTGCTCCAATTCACACGTGCATTTTAATTTTGCCCTACGCACTTCTTTATACCCAATCTGAATGCAAATTTACGCGATTAGGTCCTTTCCTCTGATTTCACGTGTACGCGATAACTTGTAACGCCCACAGTAACCGTCACTCTGTTTCCGGCTGCCCACGCGACAGACACAGAAGACCCACGCTCCTGCCTATGAGCCTTTTTTACCTGCCTCCTACTGCCCTGAGCTGCCTCCTACAAACCATCTGCTGCTGCCTGCCCACTGTGTGTGCCTGCTGCCCACCTGCCCTGGAATTTGAGTGCCTGCTATCCAGCCATTGCCAGTGCTCCTGTCCTTGGCCCTGTGACCACCTCAGTTGATTCAGAAGACTCTCAACATGCCAGAACATCATCACTGTTCCACAGCCCAGCCCCAGGACCACCAACACCTGCCTCGGGGGTGGCCATGTCTCAACCAACATCTTCAGAGGTAAGTGGCAACCCCACGAAAGCAAGAAAGGGGGTTGTCAACTTCACTGCCAGGGAAGTTGATATCCTGGTGGAGCATGTCCTGGGGCCTTATGATGCCCTCTTCAACGCCCCAATGCAAGTCGGCAAGGAAGGACGGAAGCTGATCTGTGGCCGGATCGTGGATGCCATCAACGCAGAGGGCATGGCATCCCGTGACTACCACCATGTGCACAAGTGCTGGGAGGACCTGAATCCAGGACCCACAGCAAGGCCCTGCGCTTCCTCCAAGCTGGTGCCAACCAAGGGAGGCACAGGGGCCGGATGAACACCACCGACATGCGGGTCCTGGAGAAGTTCTACCTGGTGCTGCACACCCAGGTCATCGATGTGCAGCGGCATTTGGAGTCGTTAGGTGAGTGGCCATGTGTTGTTGGCCTCCACAGTGCATATGCATGTTAATGTATGGTGGGAGTGTGCACCTTGGGCTTACAGCAAGTATGACTCTTGTACAGATGTCTGTGTTCATGTCCCAAACAGTGCTGTACATGCGTTCAGTGAACCATGTGTGATTTCAATAGCCTTACTTGTGCATTGTGCATTGTACTGCTGCATTTCACAACATACACATGGTTTGTTACATTTGTCTGAGACGTGCCACTGTGAGAAGTTTGACAGATGAGGTGGTGTTGTCAACCTCATGTGCATGCATGGTGTTCATGTATAAGTGTCTAAGATGTCATTGTGTGACTGGCCATCACTCCTGGATAGGTGTAACAGGTGCATTTCAATGTGTGACCTCGTCTTGTTACATGATTGCTGTTGAGGGGGCTCTGATGTGATTGCTCAGTGCACTGCTTGAGGACTGTCAGGTGATGTGTGTGCATGACATGCATATGAGCCCATGATGCATGTGTGTGTAGCTTGCACAATTGAAAGGTTGTGACAGTGTCATGTCCCTGGATGGGATTGTCTTCTCTGAAGGACAGACATGTATGTGTATGTATGTACATTGTATGTACCTGTGTGTTGTGAGGGTGATGATAGCTGTAGCTTTTAGAAGTGTACTTCATGCAAATATTTTATGTGCCAGGCACCCATCGGTGCAGTACCCTGATGTTTGTGCTCTGTGTCTCCTTATCTGCAGTTGCGTTGGAAGAAGAGTGCGGAGATGGTGCTGTGGAGCAAGGCAGCAGGGATGCCTCCATCAGGCATCGGCGCAAGGACCACCAGCCATGCTACCTTGAGTCAACATCATCGGGGAACGAGGAGGCTGGTGCCGCGCATGGACCACCGGCCAAAGCTGCTGAGGGGAAGTCCAAGAGAGCGAAGGTGGTCTTGGACTCCTCGGGAGCGGGGGAGAGGTGAGAAAACACAGGGGCCATCCACTGCGGAAGACCCTCGGGATGTATCCAGGTTGGCAGGGGAGGTGGAGGGGGCCATAGTAACCCAGTTCATGGGGTCAGCTGGGGGTGGTGAGGTGGGTGTGACTGCTGAAGTCCTGTCCCAGGGGCATGAGACTGTGAAGGTCACCGTGGAGATGCCTATGCTAAATCCTATCCTTGGGTCGGTGCCTGCAGCAGTATGAACCTGCCGGCATGCCCCAGTTCTGACCCATCTGCAGGTGTCAAATGTTACCAGCCAGACCGACACCCCAATGCCTGCGGATGTTGCCATCTTCTGTGCAGCAGTCGTACTCCGGTGCGCCTTCCGTCCCAGATACCACCAGGGCCCCCTGTGCACCAGTCCCACCCATGTTGGCCCGTCTGGTGGGGCAAACATCCCTGCATGAGTTAGGAGTCGACAATGGATCAGATGAGGTGGTCACCATGCCGATACAGGCAATGACAGGAGCATTGGCAATTGAGGGAGAGCAGGCAACCAGGAGCAGGACACGGGCCAGACACCCCAGCTTGTGTCATCAGGCCAGAGGGTGTCCATACGAAGTAGGCACTGGGCGCTATGGCAGCAGGAGGCTCTGAGGAGGAGGCTTATGTACTCAGGGAATACCATCCCAAGGGAGCAGTTATCCAACGTCAGGCAGGACGCAAATGTGGACCTCAGATCAAGGATGTCTTCCGTGTTCATGCGATATGGGCAACGGATCATGGCAGAGAACAACAGGTTCGGGAGGCAAGAATCATGATGGCCAGGGCAGAGATTGCACTGCATCGGGCAAGGAGGCGGGCTGCCATCCTCGAGGATACTTGCCGAGAGTGGGAGGGGATGGAGAGGTCCATGCTGGTGTCCCTGCAAGCCCTCGAGGAGAGAACGGAGGCCCGCCTGGGGGAAGTGGATGCAGTGTTCCATGATACCCGGGTCCAGACATTGAGTGACATTGGTGATGAGGAGGACTACCCCGCTGCCTTTCTACATAGTTTTGCAGATATGTTTGCTTTAATTTTTCCTTATTATTTGGAGCTTGAATCATAGACATTACTCCATTTTAATTTGTACATAGTTCTGTAGGTGTAAGTTTCCTTTTATTTTTGTTTTTATTTGGAGTGGACTCTGGTCTATCCTCCATGTTTTCTTGTACATAGTGTTTTGTGTGTTTGAGGGTTCCTGGTAACCATGTTAAATTTGTATTCTTTGTAATTTTTTAGTGTAAATATTTTTGTATACGTGTTCATTTTTATTTTTCTATTTTTACATGGACATCTTTAGTGATTTTATTTACAGTATATATGCGGGAAATACAACTGTTGGATATATTTATTTTTTACTCTCACAGTCATTGTCACAGTTATTTTTGTAATGTGCCTATTTGGTAGTCCATTTAGTCGCCCTGATCCTGCCCATTGTTAGTCATGTGTGTGGTTACTTACTTGCATTTGTTATGTTCAGGGTTTATTTGCGGGGTGAGAATACACATGGGGCGTACCGGTGGTGGTGTGTGAAGTGGAATTTTGTGTGTGCATGGGCAAATGGCATTTCCTTTCACGTGCAGTATCACTGTGTATTTGCCCTCACTGTGTTTGTGAGTGAGGTGGGTGGGATGACTGTGGGAGTGTTACATGTTCAGGACATTTGCACATGATTTGCGTGATACTTTGTAACACACAGGTGGTGCTTTCCCCGTCACCAGCCTGTGTTGGTACAGTTAACATAATCTCTGGTGTTGGTCAACCTCTTGCACTGGGATACATTATTGGCATTTCTTTGTATTTACACATTGGCGGCCTAATGCAGCTGTCTCGGTGTATGGTGCACTGATTGCCATGTCCTTCACACATCCAGTGGATATTCTGGCTGGTGACACAACACGGCACTCAAGGTGCACGACACACAATCAATGGAGTGATGATGTGTCACTTTGTCAGGGTACATCATGCAGGCGATGTCCCCTGTTGAGGGGGCTGCCTGCAGGGTGGGGCACGGGTGATGGGGCTGGGGTATCCCATGTGGAGGAGACTGCCTGCAGGGTGGGGCATGGGTGATGGGGCTGGGGTATCCAAGTGGAGGAGGCTGCGTGCAGGGTGGGGTCACAGGTGATGGGGGCTAGGGTGGGGGTATCCCATGTGGAGGGGGCTGCCTGCAGGGTGGGGTCACGAGTGATGGTGGTTGGGGTGTAGGTGTCCCATCTGGAGGGGGCTGCATGCTGCAGATTGCGAGGTGCAGACGCACACTTTGGCTGGGGTGCCGCCGGGGATTACGAGTTGTTGGGGTGCTATTTCACAGGTATAGTGGCTGGCCTTGCGTGGGAGGGAATGCTTTTTCTATAGGGTGCATCCGGGGATCACAGGGTGTTTTTGTGCGATTATGCTGGAGTGCGGCCAGGGATCACAAGGTCTTTTCGCGCAATTTCTCTGGGGTGCAGGTGGGATTGTGAGGTGTTTTTGCACGCTTATGCTGCTGTGCAGCCGGGGATTGCAAGGTCTTTTCTCGCAATTACAGTGGGGTGCGGCCGGTGATCACAAGGTATTTTCGCAAGATTACGCTGGGGTGCAGTCGGGGATTGCAAGCTGTTTTGTGCGATTATGCTGGGGTTCAGCCGGGGATTGCGAGGTCTTTTTGTGCAATTACGCTGGGGTGCGGCCAGTGCTCACAAGGTCTTGTCGCGCGATTACGGTGGGGTGCAGCTGGGAATTGTGGGGTTTTTCCATGTGATTTGGCTGGGGTGCGGCTGGGGATCACCAAGTGTTTTAACGCAATTTGGCTGGGGCACAGACGGGGATCGAAGGTGTTTTCGAGCAATTTGGATGAGGTGCGGTCGGGGATCGTGGGGTGTTTTCACGCGATTATGCTGCGGTGCGACCGGGGATTGCATGGTGTTGGCGTCCGATTTGGCCTGCTGGAGGGGCAGGCCTTGTGTGGGAGGGCACGCATTTTCTATGGGGTGTGCCCAGGGATAGCGGGGTGTTTCCATGCGATTTCGTTCGGGGGGGGGCTGTATGCTGGCCCAGCGATGTCACAGAAACTTGCGCCATGTCGGGGAATTTCACTTGCTTTTTACTGTGCGTGGGGGCGTGTTTGGGGGGTTACTTGAGCAGCTTGCTGTTACTTGCACCACAGCTACTGGTGCCTATGGGAATCCATGAATACGCATGCCACACAAAGATTTCTATGCGCCATGGCTGGCGCAGACTCCTTCTCGGCCCGCGGCCATTGCGCCTTTTCTGCACCAGATTCTGTCAATCAGGCCCAATGTGTTTAGTGCTAATTAAGCATTTTGCAGAATAAAATGTAAGGTAGTATTCGGGATGTATTCGTTTTCCAATGATTGTAGTGAGTTTTTATTATCTCTTAATTGAAAAATCAGGATTGCCTGTATGGTACATACAGCTGCTTTCGGCGACTCTCAGTGAAGTCTGCTCAGGGCACCCTGATTATTCAGTTAAGAGGTACTAAAATATCACTGCATTCATTGGAAAACTAATACACCCTGAACACTACTTTACATTTTATTCTTCAAAATGCTTAAACATGCTTAAACATCGGAGTCTCAGCATGACAATTCGGACCGGGAGGATAGCTCGGGGGCAGCACGTTTTTCTTGGAAGCAAGACAACGCATAGCAACACAGGTTTAAATCCCGGTCTCGTGCTTAGAAACCATCCCCACTATTAAGTGGTATTAAGCACGTTACAAAAGAACAAAAGAACCAGTGGAGTAACTTTGCTGAAAATGTTGGGGGGGGGACATGACATCTGAAGAAAAGGTGCCCCAGCCAAATGAATGGGGACAAAATGGTGTGCCATGAAAGTTGGGGGGGGGCAAACACCCCTGTGCCCCCTAAAATTACGCCATGAAAAGGGCAGTTTGTGGCCATAGAGAGTAGAAAGTGAAGGTTTAATACGAGCTCACTGTGGTGGATAAAGCATTGTTGAAACCCCTCAGCCTTCCCATCGTCTACTAAGGTGTAGTGTGTGAACAAAGTGAGCTAAAATCCAGCTGCAAGCCACCATGGGCAGTGAGACAACAGTCAACCAAATTGCCAATTTTTTTTACGATGCACAAACATTTACCTGGCTACCAGCGCAGGAACGCAGACCTCCACATCAGAATTTCAACGCAGTTCGACAGGCCTGGCTATAGATATGTGGGGTCAGTAAATATGTTTCTGGCTGTTCCCACACCAGAAGAACCTGGAAAAGGAAGCTAGGAGAAGGACACAAGTCACACAGATGCAGTAGCACCTTCTGTACCGCTGGGGTTTCACAACATGCAGACATGAAGTGCTTTTATTCTATCATAATATGCATCAAACTAAAAAGTAACAACGAACAGTGAGTTCAAAAAACTACAATTTTGCTGCATGAAATAAAGGCACACTTTTATGGATGGATTTCTGTGTTGAGAAGGTTCACAAAATGTGCCGGATAACTCATGGGGAGAAAAAATACCAAACTCTCAGAACTCCATTAAATCAAATGTTCCCCATCAGCTTGGTGCCAGACAGCAACAAAAACATAAACAATTCACCCAAAGGAGATTTCTTGAAGCTATGTCATTTAGATTCTCATTTTTCCAGACATCATAGACTATGCAGCCAGACGGCAGTTTCGGCTATTGATTTGAATGATGAGAACACTGCAAAAAGGATTGGCATCTCAAATCGGATTCAAAATCGCAGTTACTGGCCTGTTCTGAGCAACAAATACATGATGGCAATGCCTATGACTGGTGCACGAAGTATACAAAAATTAAAACAAAATATTTTGAATGGCATTTTGCCTTCATGCTTTCAAAAATCAAAGACATGGGAAAGCCCAGAAAGCAATGTTGAGCCCAGATATGCAGCAACACTGACATATGTAACTCATTTGGACAACATGCACAATAATATGGTCGCAAAATATTTGACATGTATAACACAAACACGTATATATATATTCACTAAAAACATTTTGTTAAAGGGACATTTTGGTGAAGTTGCACTAATAAAAACCTATGAAATTCACTGAAGATTCTTTGTTAAACAGACATTATGGTTAAGTTGCACTAATAAAAACCTATGAAATTCAATGAAAAAACTTTGTTAAAGGGATGTGATGGTTACAAATAAAACTGAAACACCTCAGACCTTCGCCAGTTATGGTAAGCTAAGCAACCATAACTCGCTCCACCACCGTGCACTGCTAAGACTAACACCCAAGACATGAAATATTACATCACACATGTCATTGATGACATCGCTGATGACATCACATATCTGGGCCACATGTTCTTGTTTACTAACATGATTAGGCTAGTTTTTTGTTTTTACTGACAATGAGAATTTCCAAAATGTAAAAGTTGCTATGTATATACACATGGGAATGGGGAGGCTGCTAACAACAGACCCGTCCGTTGTTAGCATCCTGTTCTGCTAGCGGGTGCCGCTCTGCACGTCTGGTCTGGCCAGGTGTACAGAGTGGGACCCGCTGCAGAACTCGAAATGTGGCGCCCCGGTATGAACGGTGCCGGTCCCTTACCGGCACCGTTCATACCGTGGCCGCCACATTCGTAATGAGGCCAAATGATGTATTTACAAGAGAACATTCTTTAATACATTAAGTAGTTCATGATAGTTCTCCCAATCACCCCTAAGATCTTTTGTCCAACATTATAAACTCAACCGCTTATAGGGACTGTTTAATAAAAGTAATTTAATATGCGATGTCATCAGTGATGTCATCAATTACATATGTGATGTCATCTTTCATGTCCTGCGTGTTAGTCTTAGAAGTGCGCAGTGGTGGCGTGAGTTAAAGGTGTTTAGTTTGCCATAACTGGTGAATTTCTAAGGTTTTTCGGTTTTACTTGTAACCATAACGTCACTTTAACAACGTTTTTCCATTGAATTTCATACATTTTTATTAGTGCAACTTAACCATAACGACCCTTTAACAAAGATTTTTCAGTGAATTTCATAGGTTTTTATTAGTCCAACTTACCCAGAAAATCCCTTTAACAAAGTTTTTTAAATACATTTCATGGGTTTTTCCCAGTGCATGCTAATTTCCTACTACTTACTAATATCATACCTACCCCAATATAGCAACATTTGTTTGCAATTTGCAGTTTCACCTTAAAACTCTTCTATTCCCCACCGTCCAGCATCATTTTTAACAATTCTGATACACTTTTTGCAACTTTTTCCACTGTATTTGTGTTTGTCGACGTTCACGAACGTCTGACGTCATCGCAGACTTTTCAGACAGTGCCACTTGACCTTGCGCACACGTGCAGCATGACGACGTATCCGAGAATGCGTCTGCACTTCGCAAATGGGTAAGTGCTTTGCAAACATTTTGGAACCGCATTTTATGCTGGTCTAGCCTATTCTTACTCATTATCCATTAACAATCTAGCACAGAGCACACACTGAGAAGAATATTAGCAAAATTGCTCTTTATCTTAAAAATGGCATCAGCTATTGCCATCCCACATCCCCAAGAGCCACCACCACCACCTACCTCTAGCACCCAGTGAGAATCATGGGTGTGGCAGTTCTTTACCACTGCTGGAAATGTACCAAAGGCTAAAGCTACCCGAGCGAAATACATTGAGTGCAACGTACTCAGTTGCAGACTACCTGGACAGTATTCCTACGGGACCACCTCCATGTGCCACCACACCAAATCCAATCACTGCAATGCTTTCAGAAAGGTTGTTCCTTTCTTAGCAAGTTGTAGGCTGTCTTTCTCCACCTCATCTTCCTCAACCAATACTGTAACCACAGAGCCTACTTCTATGGGGGGCACAAAATCCCACCAGCTTCCTTGCAAGCAATAAAAGAGGCTGTAGATCCATATCTTCTGAAGACAACAGTACTCTCTATGCACTGCAACGCACCACTCTGCAGTGGGGAGCAATTTCAAAGTTTTTGAAGCTGTAATCATGGAGCATGAGAAACATTGCCCCTATCTTAGATGTAACACACGCACAACATCTTCCCCTGTCCACCTTCCCCTGCATATTAGTGGATGTTGTCTCTTCCGTCAAGTCCCTCCCCACCTTACTTACTGACCTCTCCTGCAAAACAGAAAAGAAAAAAAAGTTCCTTTCGGAAGCACGTTTCACTGTTAAAAAACAGAACTAAAAAATAATCTTATAGACTCCATCTACTTTACATTTCTCAATAAAATAGATAGACTCAATAAGATTCTCCAACATTTCCATTACCATTTTGTGGTATGGTAATGGAAATAAGGTGGTGTTCATCCACCGTTCCAGAGGCAGGAACGGGCATAATGGCCCGGCAGCCCAAGTTATCGGCTCAAGTGAAGCGAGGGCGATAACGAGGGCTCTGGGCCATTATCCTTTGTTCCAGCCCCTGCAATGGTGGATGAAGGCCATTAGCACCCCGGGTTGCCAAAGCAGTAACCCGGGGTGCAAAAAAAGGATTTTCCTTCCTACAGCGGGACACGCATGGCGTCCCGCTGTAGGAAGGAAAATCCTTCTCCAAGATGGCCACCATGGAAAGGGAAGGCTAATGGACAATTGTATTCTAGGGAAAAATATAAATGGACAGAAAAAGTCCCCTTTCCAGGCCATGGATCAT
This sequence comes from Ambystoma mexicanum, assembly GCF_040938575.1. Lineage (NCBI taxonomy): Eukaryota > Metazoa > Chordata > Amphibia > Caudata > Ambystomatidae > Ambystoma > Ambystoma mexicanum. The sequence goes on along the minus strand of NC_090939.1, from coordinate 567,609,551 downwards.
TAAAAGACCCGGATGGCACATGCACACTATTGCACAGGGCAGACCTACCCTTTTTTAATTTTATATTTGTAACACTCGCTCAATACCTGCTTTCAAACAGTCACGCATCCATCCACCAATCACTTCCAAAAACGGTACATATAACCCTATGACCATATTAAGCTTCCATACACCAACTGCCACTTAACAATCTTCTACGAATCTTTACTGTCTGCATTTCCCTTACTTATACAAACAAATTGTACACAATGCTCCTATAAATGCACATATGAATTGTGCAGTGAGAGAAGTGCATATATAGGAGGGGCAGTATGGATGGGCAAGTGCTAGGGGCAGTATGGATGGGCAAGTGCTCATTAGAACCCAGGAGGGAAATGCCAAGGGATGCCAAGGTGGGATGCCACTGGTTAACTACTGGAGGAGAGGACTCCCAAGGGTGGGATGCATCTTGACCGCAACATCTGTTTAACAAAGATTTTTCTGTCAATTGAATAGGTTTTTATAAGTGAAAATGTTTCATGGTTTTATATCACTGTATATCAGTTATTAATAATTCCTCTTTTTATAAATATGAAAGAACTATAAACCTCCTTCAAGACGTACTTATGTCTGTCGTTATCAGCAGCACATGCTGGGGATGGAAATCATTGTTCAAATGCCTACAGCATAAGGCTTCACCATAAACCCAGCCAAACCAAACCACCCCTATTATTCTCTCCGCCTACCCTGCATCATAGCTAAGTGTCCAGTATACCATAATAATGTAAACAATGGCCAGTGCTCATGCTTGCAATCTTGGCCAGTCTCCAAATCGATGGATCATAGGCTTCGGCCATGCCACATTGCCCAATAAGCCAATCATAGTACACATTTGCATTTTCCTAGGGCCATGCCCCCTACACAGACACCAAATGTATATCAGTAGTTGTTCTACTTAAGTTCTTACACTTCCAAAAAATAAAACACAAGACATATTTCCCAAAACATGCTTTCAGGTCCTTGCTAATGCCTGTCATGCAAGTTTGTTGTAATCTCGTCCACCACTTCAGGCTGTAACCTCTAGCAGAATATTTTTTCCCATTCAAACCTACCGCTTCGACCATGCCACACTTTCCAATAAGCAAATTACAGTACACATTTCTCCTTGCTGACGGCCAGGCCCATTGCCCACTCACCAATCTTAGATCACTATGTTGTGTACTTACATTTTACACCTTTGAAAAAAATAAAACACAGGACATATTTGCAAAACTATGCTTTCAAGTTCTTGCTGACTCTCCTCATGCATATTTGCTGCAATCCCATCCAGTACTTCAGCCTGTACCCATGTGCAGGTTTTTTTTTTCTTTATTCAAACCTATCCCACTTTAGAAAAACGTTACCACATAGCCGGTCCCTGGTGGCCATGACCTCTTTAACCCCATTGCTGGTCCCTCGTGGTCATGGGCAGTAGCCAGATTGCCCCGACAATCTGTCCACTGGCCATGGCCACAGGCTATACCTCAGTCACCAAAGATATATCACAATTTTGTGTACCTACATTATGACACTTTTCAAAAAATAAAACACAGACACATTTGCAAAACCATGCTTTCAGGTCCTTGCCAATGCTCCTTACACAACTTTGCTGCAAATCCTCCCATGTTTCATTTTTTCAAAAGTGTCAAAATGTATGTACAAACAATAATCAGAACACATAATCACCATTTGACAAAAATCCATTCAGACATTGCACACATTTTCAAGGTTGGGTCTATAATCTTCCTGAAAACCCTTGTACACATTTGTCAAATGGCAACAACGTTATAAGCCATCCACAAATAATGACACCCCCTCTCTGATTATGCCCCCTCCTCACAAAATCCCACCAACCTTTTAAAAAATACTCATATATAGGTCTTCAATCTTTTTGCAAACCTTTGTGCAGATTCATCAAATGGCACCACGTTTATAAGCCTTTAAAATATTTTGGGATCCCACTTCTAATTGTGTTCCCTCTTGACAAAACAGCACCACATTTTGCAGAACCGTTCAAAGTCAGGTCTAGAAAGAAATTCAAAAATGTCATACAGTTTCATTGAGTGACGCCAAAGTTATAAGCCATCCAAAAACTGCTTTTCCCCAAACGTGTAATGCAGAAATAGATGTCCCCGAACATCTCAGACGTGGTAAACTATATCTACTGTTGTGAAGGTTTTTTTTCCAAGAGATACTTAGCCATGTGTGAAGCTTGTAAGGATACAGTTATTTTTTGTACCATCTGCATTGTACCTTAGAAGCATTAGTATGACATATTGGCTATGTGGGTTTATTTGTATGGTGGAACGATTTCCTGAATTACACATAATATGCATTGATTTGCATTCTACAGAAGCTGGTGAAATGCAATCGAATCAGAATTTGGTATGGATACATATACAAATCTTTCATTAGTGATGTGTTCTTGTGAAATATGATTGCAGAGAGTGCGTGTATGTTTGCACGTGTAAGATATTTGGAAGATTTCATTCATAGGAATGTTTTTGGTTTCCAGTAGTTTTAGGGGGTAATTCATAGAATTCGGCGCACAAGTAGCACACACGGCTGGCGCACAGAGTGCGTGTGCGGCAGTCTGCGCCAGCCACATGCGCCAAAACCCATTTAGGCGAACAGCGTATTCATGGATTAATACATCCATAAGCAGCCGTGGCGCAGAGTGGTGCAGTGACCCTGCAGCAGCACCAGTTACACCCCCAATCCCGCCCTGTGCACCAAAAACATCGCACAAATCCAGTACATGGTGCAAAGGCCAGTGGACCAGCCGGTGGATGGGCTGCCTGCATGTATTTCGGGGGTGCGTGGGAAGTTTCACATGCGATACTCCAGGCGAGAGCGGGGTACGTGTATTTGGGGGGTATCCAGGGAGTTTCACACGCGATAGGCCTTGTGCGAGTGTGGTACATGTATCTCGGGGGTGCTCGGGAAGTGTCACATGCGATACTCCAGGCGAGAGTGGGGTATGTGTATTTGGGGGGTACGCAGGGAGTTTCACACGTGATACTCCAGGCGAGAGCGGAGTACGTGTATTTGGGGGGTACGCGGGGAGTTTCACACGCGATAGGCCATGTGCGAGTGGCATATGTGTATTTGGGGGGTACGCTGGGAGTTTCACACACGATAGACCCTGTGCGAGCAGGGTACTTGTTTTTGGGGGGTACGCGGGGAGTTTCACACGCGATAGGCCATGTGCGAGTGGCATATGTGTATTTGGGGGGTACGCTGGGAGTTTCACACACGATAGACCCTGTGCGAGCAGGGTACTTGTTTTTGGGGGGTACGCGGGGAGTTTCACACACGATAGACCCTGTGCGAGCATGATATGTGTATTTTGGGGGTGCGCTGGAAGTTTCACACGCGATACTCCAGGCGAAAGAGTGGGTATGTGCATTTGGGGGGTAGGCAGGGAGTTTCACATGCGATTTGGCATTGTGGGCCCTCCCGGGTGTGTGGTTTCCCCCTACCCATGCCCTGCGGGCAGCCCACACCACAGGGGACTACCCTACAACCCTCACAATGCCCTGGAGGCAGCCCACATGGCACCATGTACTTGTGAGCACCCTTTTGAGTCCTGACTCATGTCCCCTGACCACCCACCCACCATTGACGGGCACCTGCCAGCAGGCCCCGACTCATGTCCCCCCACCCAACCCCCAGTGATGGGCACCTGCCAGCAGACCCCAACTCATGTCCCCCCCACCCCACCCCCTGTGACGGAAACCTGCCAGCAGGCCCCGACTCATGTCCCCCACCCATCCACCCACCCCCAGTGATGGGCACCTGCCAGCAGGCCCCGACTCATGTCCCCCCACCCCACCCCCAGCGACAGACACCTGCCAGCAGGCCCCGACTCATGTCCCCTACTCATCCAACCACCCCCAGTGACGGGCACCTGCCAGCAGGCTCCGACTCATGTCCCCCACCCATCCACCCACCCCCAGTGACGGGCACCTGCCAGCAGGCCCTGACTCATGTCCCCACCCATCCACCCACCCCCAGTGATGGGCACCTGCCAGCAGGCCCCGACTCATGTCCCCCCATCCCCAGTGACGGACACCTGCCAGCAGGCCTCGACTCATGTCCCCTACCCATCCACCCACCCCCAGTGACGGGCACCTGCCAGCAGGCCCCGACTCATGTTCCTCACCCATCCACCCACACCCAGTGATGGGCACCTGCCAGCAGGCCCCGACTCATGTCTCCCCACAGCACCCCCAGTGACGGACACCTGCCAGCAGGCACAACTCATGTCCCCCACCCATCCACCCACCCCCAGTGATGGCCAGCTGCCAACAGGCCCTGACTCATGTCCCCCACCCATCCACCCACCCCCTGTGATGGGCACCTGCCAGCAGGTCCCGACTCATGTGCCCCACCCATCCACCCAACCTCAGTGATGGGCACCTGCCAGCAGGCCCCGACTCATGTCCCCCCACCCCACCCCCAGTGATGGGCACCTGCCAGCAGGCCCCAGCTAATGTCCCCCCACACAACACGTCATCACAATCCACACTCATGGCCCTTATGGCCACCCAAATCCCACCCCACGCCACCCCAATCAAAACACCCAACCAAGCATTCCATTCTCTCCATATTGAAATCCCCATGTCATGATAGATCCCAACTGACAAGTATGCCCATCAATACATGTCCGTCAGACACACACAATGGGGGCAGGTGAATGAGAAAAACCACATTGTGACATGCACAAAACTAATGAGAGAATACAACACAAATGAATTATGAAATAAAAATGTATTATGTACAAAACTGAAGGAATGAAAGAAAATCACACAAGAAAATAAATAATAAACAAAAGCCTGGATGTTGAAAATGAATGAAAAAATGTGAATGCTGAATCCAATTAAATCCAAATAAAAATTACTCCAAAGCGTTCATCCATTAAACCAAATCCAAAGTTTAAAAAATCTAGAAAACCATTGCTCCATGGTAAAAAAAATTAAAAGAAGTCAAATCCAGTACAGAACTATATACAATGTAAAAATCCAGGGTCCATGAGCCCAACAATCCAAAGAAAACCTACCAAAAAGCCTACCTAATAAATAACTATATACAAAAAGGCGGGGCATAGTCCATGCGTCCCAATGGAAAAAAAAATGGAAAGGAAACTTACACCTACAGAACTATTTACAAAGGCGGCGGGCAAGTCCAACGGCTCACTTGTTGATGTCCCGGGCCAGGGCATCATGGAACTCCTCTTCAACGTCCTGGAGGTGGGCCTGTTCCCTGGCCCCAAGGTCTCGCAGGGATAAAGCCATGTCCACCTCCAACTCCCTGCAAATTTCCTCGAGGCACTCAGTCCGCCTCAACGCCCTGCGCATTGAGTTCTCCACCCAGACCATAGTGAGCCATGCCTCTGCCCCCCGCCGCCACTCCGCATCTATTTCCCGGCCCAACCGCTGCCACACGGAAGACACTCCCAATCCAGGGTCCTCCTGCCCTCTCTGATGTTGATGGCCCCGAGCCATCATCGCTCCCACCTTGAGCCTGCTGCTGCCGTGCATGTACCCTGCCTGTTGATGCCTGCACGTCCTCCTCCTGCTGGGGTCCAGTTCTCGGGATGGCCACCCCTACTGGACCTCTGACTCCCGACTGTGGCAGGGATGTGTCCTCCACCAGCCTGGCCGCCGGGTCAGAGGCAGCTCCAGAGGGTGCCCAGGTGATACTTGGGCAGGAAGATGGCACGGAGGATGACTGGCGCATAGGGGGTTCAGTTAAGGAGGGGGTCGGTAGAAGGTCCAGCACACGGAGGAACCCAGCACAGGTGACCTGTCCTAGTAGGTCGACGCAGTCCCCACAAGAACGCTGCACATCATCCCGGATGCCAAGTTGACACAACTCCACCCCAACCAGGACAGGCTCAACACGGTCCCGGATTGCCACGTCCGCAGGGAGAGGAAGGCCAGTTGTTGTTAGCGGATCCCCTCGCTCAAAACGGGTCTGGGCGAAGGCATCCCTGCTGGTGCAGGATGATGCAGTCACAGGATCAGGGACAGGATTACACACAGGCACCTCCGCGGCCACCTGTGATGCCTCCTGTCCCTGCCCCTGGACTGCACCACTAGCACCAGTGGAATCCCCCCTCCAGACCCCATGGGTGGCCCTTCCACAGCCTCCTCCTCAACCAAACCCTCCACCAACCTGGATGACTCTGTGCCATCTTCCTCCATAGGCCCCTGTGGGGTCTCAGCTGCCCCTTCTGCTGCCGAGGAGTCCACCTCCGACCTCCGCCTCTTGGACCTACCCTCAGCAGCTGCGGCCACGGATGTGGCACCAGACTCCTCACTCCGTGACGAGATTGCAACATGGGAGGGGAGCTGGGCATTGCGTCTCCGGCTGGCGGTGGGATCCCCGCCGCTCTGCTCCACAGCACCATCTCCGCCCTCTTCATCAGTTGACGCTGCAGACAGGGAGAGATAGAACACAGGCATCAGGGCACTGTACAATGGTCTGATACACACATGACAGTTGCACATGAGTGGCAGTCTCAAACCTCACACATGGCATCACACTCCCCAACACATATATCATTTGAACCCACACACATGTGAAAATTACCAGGAATGTTGCAGCAGGCAGCACCATCCATACACATACAACAGCATGAGCATCCGAAGGTTAGCCTGGCGTCACATGCAACACGGGGAGTGCCGAACATATGCACACACGCCACCAGACATACATGCATCTGTACATCTCCACCACCTGTCGCAGTGAAATCATCGGCATCCATGTCAGCCTCCTATATGTCAGTGTAACATGCATCCATGGTGTTTCACAGTGCACACATGTCAAATACACACACACACCACATGTACATTGTGCACATACATGAAGGTGGAACCAGCATCCATGTGTCACACCACAACCATGCCACAGTACATACACAGAAATGTAAACATGTGTGCACCTACACATGCATTTGGGCACCATGCATTTGAACACATACACCATTGATGTGCCTCACACATGACTGGACTCACATGTGGCAGGCTCATGTCCCTGTACATACACATCCATACATGGGCCTTCCAAGACATATGTTCAACCTGCACACTCCTGCCACACTTCAACATGCACAGCATCCAATCAGTACGCATGGTCACTTAACGCTCGACTCCGGACGGGTCTGCCTCTGAAGGATCTGGAAGTGGAGCGATGGATGTATGCGTTCCAGGACCCTCATCTGGATATTGGTAAGGCGGACCCGGTACCGCTCTTCATGCTTTGCCTCCAAGAGGCACCGGGCCTTGCTGAGGGTCCTGGACCTGAATTCCTCCCAGCTCTTCAGGACGTGTAGCATGTCGCGGGCTGCCACCCCCTCCGCGTTGATGGCAGTCATGATCTCCTTCCAGATTCTCTTCCGTCCTTCATTGTCGGCGCGTGAACTTCCAAAGAGGGCATCATAATGCCCCAGGACTTGCTCTACCAGGATGCCAACTTCATTGGCAGTGAAGCTGGCAGCCCTCTGCCTCTCTGCTAGGGGATTGCCATTGGTACCAGATGGTGTTGTGTCGGACATGGCAACCCCTGAGGCAGGTGTGGGTGGGCAAGTGAGTCCTGGGGCTGGGCTGTGGAGCGATCGAATACCAATCGGGAGTCTTCTGTTTCAGCAGGGGTGGTCACAGCAACTGGACCCCTGCAGATGACTGACGTGCAGGCACCAAATAGCAGGGCATGTGGCCAGCAGGCATGCAGGCAGCAGCAGTTGGCAAGTGGGAGCGGACTCAGGGCTCTGGGGGGCAGGAAAATGGCCTTCTGGGCAGGAGCGTGATCTTCCGTGTGTTGTCGCATGGCCAGCTTGATACGGAGTGATTTGGCACGTGAAAAAACTGCACGTCAGCGTGTAATTCGAGGAAAGGCCCTTAGCGCGTAAGCGCGTATGGACGTGATACGCATGGCCGTTTCCCTCAGCAAGGGTGCATCCGCATGTGCAAAAAAATGAAGTACACGTGTTAATGCGTGTAATCTGAGGAAAGGGCCTAAGCACGTAAGAGAAGTGATGCGCACGGGCGTTTCCCTCAGCATGGGTTAAAGGTGAGCGGGGCCAGCAGTTCGCTGTACGTGCCTTTCGTGGAGACCGACGTGTTTGTTACTACTTCGTGTTGTTTCACGCGCCATCTCAACTTCACAGCGGATCAATGACGTATCTCTTCTTTTGGCGGGGGTTTTGGCTACGCGTGTTTTTCATTATCACGCTAGTCTGACGGTGAGTCGCGCACGCTATTTTTCCCACTGTGGGTGCTCCTGTGTATCGCATACCCGTTTTCGAGGTCATAGTAGCCTGCATGTCCCACGTGTGCCTGTTTTTTGTGTCCCTGGGTGCCACTGCATACTGCGGGATGTTAATACCACACACGTGGGCTACCGGGGGTTGCGTTCATGGTTTTACTGCAGTTTTGGGGTGCCTGAGCGTTGCGTGACCCGTCACTTTATCACCGGGGTCTCATACAGCCTTGCAGGTGCAGGGGTGCTGTTACATTTTGTACCCCACTCCCTTCACCCAAATTGCAAAGGACAATTGTTTTGTACACCTCCCATTGGCACTACTACATCTGTGCCGGCACTACTACATCTGTGCCATAGCTGGGAGGCCACGAAAGGTGAGGGGTGTCTCAGCTGGGCATACTCCACGTGGCGGGCGTGGTCAGGGATGTGGCCCGGGTGACCAATGAGTAGGGGGACTCCAGGGTGTCCAGGGTGGCTGCAGAGGGGGAAGAGCCACGTGTTGGTGCAGTCATGCCACCACCCCCTGCAGCTCCGGGGGATGCAGTTCTTGCATCTGGCACTGGCGCCCATGTGACCCGGCAGTCTATTTCATCGACTGCCACGGGCTCAAGGGTAGTGGTAGCTGCAGGTGCAGCTGTGGACACCACCACCCAGGCTCAGGGTCTGCCAGCGCAGGCTATGTTGGCACCTGAAGAGTCCTAGGAAGATTTCCAGGAGGTCAGGAGGCACACCGTAAGTGCACGCAGGGCTGCCCTGACTGAGGCACCTGTCCCTGGGGCAGTAATGTCATCTGATGCCCCGACTAGCCAGGTGTTGGCAAGTGCATGAGCAGATGCAGCCGACAGCACCCCGGTTGTGAGTCTACCATCCAGGACAGTCCCGGTCAATGACCCTGGCACAGCGGATGCTGCTGCGCATGGTCCATTCCAGGGCACCCAGCAGCCACTGACGCAAGTCAGAGCTTCTGTCTATGTTCCACCTGCCACTCCCTCGTTTCAATCCACCAGCGCCACTGCCCATACTGATCAGGGCAGCATTTGCCAGCCAGGGTCCAGACCACTGTCCAAGAGGAGGAAGGTTGCACCTGCAGTAGAGGCTGGGACCCCAGACACAGCTCCGGCCTCTGGCACGTCGAGGAAGAAGCCTTTCTGCGTGGAGGAACTGGACTTCCTTGTGGACTACGTGCGGGACCACAACCGTGATATGCTGGTGGGGCCGAATTGTCAAACTACGGCTGACCATTGTATGTCCTACTGGAAGCAAGTTGCGGATTGTGTAAGTGCATTCAGCCATGAGGTGCGCACAGCTCAAAAGTGCAAAAAGCGTTTGGATGACCTCAAACGCAGTACTAAGGTGAAGCGTACCTCTAATTACAACGTGACTCTGGTGACTGGCAGTGGGCCACCACCTTAGGAGGAAGACCTCACTTCGCACGAGTCAGTCGTTGCGGGGTTCATACCGGCAGGAATGGACGAAGGAGTGGGAGAGATGCTGGACTTTGATGCCCCGGCCAGTGAGTTTTGTTGCGTGTTTGTCGAGGCCATGTGTGGTTTGCTTTTGGGATGTGTTGTGCTTGACTGCCACTACATGTCATGTATACATGATTCTCATTTGCAAGTCATGCAATGCTTCACTGATGCGTGCCTGCTGTGCAGGATCCTGGAAATGTAGAGCAGACGGGGACTCATCACCACACTTGCACCCTACTCACATGCAACTCACCTGGCTGCCCCTCCGGTCCATGTTCCAGCTCATTGGCCCTTCTATATGTAGCCTGGGGTGTCTTTCCTCTCAGCACTGGGGTGTCTTTCCTCTCAGTACTGGGACTATGTCATTGCATGACTGACATGCATGTGTCTTCTGCCTGCATGCGGGTACTCCATGTAGGCATGCTCCCTTGCCCCTCCAACCCCCTTCACCATAATTTCACCATGGCACTGGTGTGCATCATGTTGGCTTACTGCAATGGCCTGTTCAAGGCTCCTGTGTACATGCAAGCTTCCAACAGCCAACCTGCCAGCATACATTGGGGTACATCCTCTGTCCTTCATGCAGTGTGTCTCACTTGGACTGTGCAGATGGCAGATGCTCCGGTGGGACATGAGTGCCCATTTATGCTCCATGTGCATTCCACGCATGCCCCTATGTGTCCTTGACTGGATGATCATTGTAGTACGTGTCCAGGATGACCTACATTTCATGGCATTTGATCATCCATTCCATGCCCACTCTGGCGCAGTCCAGCATCACACACAGGTTTAGGGTGTCACTGTCTGTGTGAGGCACAGGCCTCCCCCTGTTTCAGGCCCACTGACTCTGTTCAACTGGTGTAGTGGCTTCTGCACACATGGGTGTACTACTGAGGGTTCAGCATGTGTCCTGCTTACTGTCCCATTATCATCTGCCGTGTTGTCAGTTGACTCAGATGATGCAATTGACGCTAGTCAACACTGGCTGCCAATACACAGGTCTCTTGTCACCCTTTCGCTGCATGCAATGCCTCCCTGCATTTTCACTTAGGGGGGTGGGGGGTTTGCTTGTAGCCATGCAACCCATTGCATGATCATTGCACGTGATGCCTGAATTTGCCCTTGCACTGCCTTCACGTTTATTGATAGACATCATAATGTACTTGTTCATGTAGATAGTGGGTAATGTACACATGTTCTGCACTGCATCAACCCACTTCTGAGCCGTGTTACACCGTTCTACATGCCTACTGACTGATGCAATGTCAAAGTGACCTGGCATGTATGGTCAGTGATTAATCCCTTTTCTGTCATGAATGTGACGGGCACAGGTGCATCCTGTGACACATGTGCTCAGTATTGGAACTCCCTAGTGGTTGTTTAGATGAGTTGATTGGCCTATACCAACTGGCATAGGGCGCTGATTGAATGTAGCCTGCCAATCGGGTTGTAATGACTGTGGAGCTTCCTTCACGTGTGTATGTGTGCACTTCCACATACATCAAAGCAAGCAGCGTTGTAGCTGCTTGGTTTGGTGTATTGGATGCTGGTCATGTTCACAATACAGGTGTATGGGGAAATGGGTGTTTGCAACATTGCGAGTACTCACTTATGTGTTTGTGAAAGTGTTCATTTACACATGTGTCTTCCGAAACTTTTTTGTTGACTGACTAATATGTAGTTGATTGACGTTTATGCTGGTGAGATTTCTGCATTGTGCAGGTTATGTGGAACTGGCATGATCCCGAAGGTTCACTGTTGTGCAGTTTGTGTATGCCCAGGCCCACTTAGCTAATATGGTGGGTCCTGGGCGTGGAGATTTTCACAAGGAATTATTTAATAGGGCACATTCATAGCCCAATGTGCTCAATTAGGCCCTGAGGGGTGTTGTGGAGGTCTCATGTCCTGCAGCTCGGACGGTACTGGGCGTTATGGTCCCTCTTGTCTGGTTGCAGGCCCTTGCTTTGCTTTGGACATTCATGCCATTCACTATATCATGCCACGCGATACGGGCGAGCTACAGCTGGATGGAACAATATTGCTGATGATGCTTTAGTGATGCATGTCTACATGCATGTTACCTGTGTCATTGTGTGTTTGGTTTCACTTGCAGCAGTGGTCAATTTGCAGTTCAGAAATGCTTATGGTGTGTTGCATCTCTTAGTTGCCACCTGTCTTTTCTGCCTGTGACATGTGCCTGACAGAGGTGGTGTCTGATGGAGTTCATATACTACATGTTGTACTTGTGTAGGCTTTGCTAGACACATCCAATTCTGCTTTTGGGATGTGTTTGCATATCAAGGCCACTGGATGCATGCCAGGTTCTCATTGGTGTGTGACATGTCTGCTTCATGTGCTGGCTGTCTATATGATGTCTATGTGTGTGTGTGTTATGTGCTTCTGACATGTGTACTAATGTACATTTTTCTCCACTTTTCAGATGATGACGCAATGGAGCCAGAGGATGGTGTTGTCATGCCAGGCACAGGGTTGCTATCACACCAGCAACCCAGCACAAGTGGGGGTCGTTGGGTGGTAGACCACGAGAAACCACTTGTGTTACAGACCACCTTGTCTACGGCTGGCAATGAGTCTAGCCCGGATGATCACTCTGACAACAATGTCAAGTTGGATGTGCATCGGGTCCATTCGTCAGGGGTGAGTGATTCTGATGTGGATTCTCCTCTGTCTGTGACACCTGCACTGAGGATCCAGGCGGTGGTGGGACCTCCGCCTGTGGTGGATCGGGACGCAGGGTCACCCTCCACACCAGTTACTGATGTGCCTGGAGCATCACATCAACGGAGGAATGTAGTCCTGCAGCCGCGGGCAGTGCCAACCCAACAAGGACGTCGGCTCCTTGGGTCCCGCAGGTGTCAAGCCTAGCAACGCGGTGGCCGCGTGCCACTGGGGTATACAGAGTGTGAGCAAGCCATGTTTGCCAATTCAGAACACCAGGGGGCAGCAATTGATAACATCGCTGAGAGCATGGAACATGTGGACCAATCCGTGCTCCACCCTGCTAGGCAGGTAGAACTTCAGCAGGGGGTGGCACAGTCCACAGCCCGCACGCTCAGGCTGGGCATGGCAGCCTCAGACAGGGCACGCCGGGCTGAAATGGTGTCTTTGCATCAAGCAATTGCTGCTAACGCAGAGGCACACATGGAAGCGATGAGGGTTGACTATGAATCCCTCAGATCTACTCTGGGTGTGCTCTTGACGTCCCAGAGGACATGGTCAGAGGAGAGGTTGGAGCAGCTAGAGAATACATTCTCAGCTGAGCTACATGCTTGCCGGGAGGTGTACCAGTTGTCCAGCCAGGCCATGCAGGAAGAACTCTGTGTTACACGTGTTACCTTGCAAGAGGAAGCACGCGTATCACGCAAGGTTCTACATGCTGACTTACGTGTCATCGTCGCACAGAACCAGGCTCGCCCGTCCTGCAGACTCGCTGCCGACGAGGTGCAAGCTGCGCCTAGGCATGTTCAGGGTACTGTACCACGTCAACCTTTTCAGCCAGAATGTGATGAGGACGACAAGTTATCTCCCACACAGGTCGGGCTATGCAGGCGTTGATCCCATGGAGGTTTTTATTTTTGTCTCAACTTCATCGCATGTGGGTGTTGAGGTGCACCCTGTACTTCCACCTCCTGGGTCCCCCCCCCCGGTCGTATGTGGCCATTTTTTATTTTTATAGCTAGTTTAATTAGTTAATATGTTTTTTATCGTTAGTTTAATTAGGTAATATAGGTTTTTTATAGTTAGTATTTAATAAGTAGTTAATATAGTTTAAAATTGCTTGTCTATTGTGCATTCATGTGACGGTGTGGTGCTTTGTGGCTTTTGAAAGCAAACACTGTCTATTCCAGCTGGGCCCTTCAAGATTGTCTCGTGTATGTGTTTGCAGCTTGGGGTCCTGACTCACATAGGCCACTCCTGCTTCCCTTATCCATGAGCTCACAAGGATGGTTCGGTGTAACAACCATTTACACAAGGGCATTGGACTTTCGTCATATCTGGGGCCTGTCTGCTGCTGTACTACTTGTGTTAACACCATCAGTGGGGATTTAGTGGGTTCTCTCCACGGCATGTCTGCAATTAATTTGGGTGAATATATGATTGATAGCTCCATTAATTGATGTGGATTGTGATGTATGTTCTTTTCTTGCCTGTATATGTGCTTGATGCACTTCATGCTGTAGACAGTAGCCTGCACCCTTTGGCTGTCAAAGTCACACTGATGGTGGGAGGAGTTTGAATGTAGGTCTCAAACATTGCCAAGTGACAACCAGCATGAAGACACACACACAGGGAACTTTCCAGCCTTATTAATATCTTGTATGCCCTTTCTGCAGGAAAATGAGCCTCCAGACTACCTTTCCCAGCAGACAAAGGGCCAAGTACCACTGAAACCTGGCCACATTCGGTGGTGCACACGTGCGCATGTGTGCGCAAGCAGAAGCACAGGGCTTGTGCTCAGACGTCCGACAGAAGCAGACGTGTTTCCAGGAGCTCCAAGCAAAGTGAGAAGCACAAGGGCCACACCGCAGCCAACCTTCCACCAGGCTACTTGCACATGCATGCTAAGTAGCGCCAGTGCTGGGGAGCTTGGCCAGGCATTGTTGTAGAAGCGCACAGTACAGCTAAGATGCGTTGAAGAAAAAATGCCAAGAAGCTTTACAAGTTGTCAGGGGCACACGCAGGGGCCATCGCACATATCCCCGAGTCCCCCCTGCTCCATAGAAGCTGAGTTATTAGCGCAGTAGTGTTCCTAGCCAGAAACTAATACAGCACACAGGAACTCCCAGCAAGGTACAGACTCGAGTGCAATGCATATCATTTGCATGTGCAAATTGCCACGTGCACTACCTATTGAAATCCGCGGCTGCCAGAACACGACTTGTACTAAAGTCGCACCTCGCTATAAAAGTCTAGCAGCTCACCCAGGGACCATTCTATCATGTGTGATTCTTGACACATTGGGCTTCCATTTACTGCGTGCCCACATGCGCCTGCCTTACTGCATTGACAGTATATGAACCATCACGGGGGCAAGCTAACATATACATACAAAGCAGCAGACAAGAGTGTTTAGTTTGGGGCATGAATGGTGTTGTGTGTGCGTTGTAGACACACACAGATTAGTAACTCACTCTCTCTTTGCAGCATTGAACTGCTCCTGTTACCGGACATGAGAGTGTGCAGGCAGGAGGCCAGCACTCACTCCAGAGATAAGTCTCTCTTTGGCTTGCATTTGCCTCATTTAGTACAATGTGCATGAAGAAAATGGTTTCTCTGATTGAGTATGTGTTATTGTCAATAGTTGTATTTTGTATTTTGCCTGCTTTCCCTTGCCAATCCAACTCCCCTCTCCTGCCCCTCTTTCCGGTTATCGTGAATACCAATGCCTGTCCAAACAACGGATCCCTGACCCTCTTTCCCTGCTCGGGTCTCGGAGGCCTGTGTAAGTTTTACCTTGCAGGTGCCCAGACCACGGAGGGGGTGGTTGGTTCGTGCCACTCCTGCACCTGGAGACTGGAGCTGTGACACTACCCATCAGTTGTTGCATCCTCATTGTATATTGTGTCCTGAAAATGGTACCCATCCTGTTGAACCATTGTTGAACTGCCCTACCTTGGTTGTTCTAGCATTCTGCTTATACATGTGCTTGGACATTTTTTGCAACTTCAAGTCATCTACTGCAGACTCTTCCAGGGTTTTTTGTGCCTAGAGGCTTTTTCCCTGGTTTGGGGGTTTGGCTCCTTGGAGTTCTCTGCGATTTGGTATTTTTACCAGTCAAGGTCAACTCTGAGGGGGCTGGACCCCATTTAAATGCAAGGTGGAACATGAAAACCAAGGTGTAGGGGGATCCTGTAGCCAGGTAGACTAGAAGGAAGAAGGATACGTAACCTAGACACAGTTGTTCAGAAGGTCATGGTGATGTGTAATTGAGGGAGGGCCTTTTGTTGTTGGACAGTAAGCTTGGGCTACAGTGGTTGGGCACTCTCTGACATTGTCATTGTGGGGTACTATGTATATGATGTCTTCTGCTGTCCCTGTGTTTTATTTACTTTTCAGGTGTCAGGGGATTGTTGTGGTTTGACATGCTGGGGTGTACACATGGGCAATGTTCACATGTGATGTGTACAGGACACTGTGGGTCACTTGATTTCACATGCATATATTGAGTGCATGTCCCTACTGACACACACAGTTGCACAATGCTCCACCACACGTACAACCACCCTTCCATGCACACAGGTGCACACAGATTGCCTTCTCGGGCATGCTCTGTCCCTGCAGCGCATGATCAATTGCCATTTGGTATCGTGTACATGCATCAATCGGTTGTTTATATTGTTTGTCCTTTTGATGTGATGCTCAAGGTGTATCCCCAACACAATGGCTGCTCACTGTGCTGTGTGTTGAGCAGTGTGTTGCAGGAGACACACACAGCACACTGGTTGGGGAGCAGCAATGTTGGCTTGCCCAATGTGCATGTGAACAGGCATTCAGTCTTTTCTTCATGCTACCACTGGTGGAAAGCATTTGTGTATGACTTGGTATGTGTGGGAAGTTGTTGGTCAGTCATCTCATCTGACATCTGATTCCATATCAGGCGTCATTGTCTCGGGCCACTTTCCATTTATCACATGTCACTTTGTATCTTATTGGTCATGTGTTGGGCTTTTGCTGTTGCATGTCATGTCATGGTGTGGCAGACAAGGGTGATGTGGGTTGGGAGGGTTTGGGTGACATACCAGTGATTGTTATGGCCTGTTTTGCAGGGGGTGATGTGATACACACCTTGCATGTGTTCCTTTTGGTCACACAGGATTGGGTATGTTTAAGTAGCTAGGGATGCACACAATGTAGCACTTCTGTGGCAACATTCTCAGGGTGGTAACGTTGTGACAGTTGACTGTCTCTTTGTCATCATCGATTGTCACCTGGTATGTGCCTGGCCTGAGTGCACTCTGCAGGGGTGGGAGTTTAGGTGAAAAATGTGGCCACAAGCTGGGTCCGGGCTGCCTCGCCACGTGCCCTTTTCCCTCCCAATCGGCAGCACCTGTGTATGTGGTTGGGGATGTGGGGGCACCACCATGTCCACCGGTACGTCCCGCCATGTTGCAACATTGTGCAGGACACATGCTGCCACAATGATCCTGCACACTACTGGGGGAGCATATAGTAGCTGGCCGCCAGAGCGGTCAAGGGAGCGGAAGCGTGACTTGAGCACTCCGAATGTGTGCTCCACTATGCCCCTGATTGCAATATGGGCAGCGTTGTACCTTACCTAGGGTGGTGTGGTCGAGTTCGGGATTGGCGTCATCATGTGGTTGCTCAGAGGGTAGGCACTGTCCCCTGGGGAGGTCATGATAATTGTGATTAGTTGGGTTTGTGTATTTGACTGTGTGTTACATGCATGCATGTCCACAGGCATTTGTACTCACCAATGAGCCATGTGTCGCCATGCTTCCCAGCTTCCAGGTCCCGGCTCAGGGCAGACATTCTGTAAATGAAACTGTCATGGGTATACCCAGGATTGTTTGCATAGACGGAGGTGATGATTCCATGGGCATCGCATACAACCTGTACGTTAATGGAATGCCAGTGCTTGCGGTTTCGATAGATGTGCTCAGTGGCCCTAGGTGGACGTAGGGCCACATGGGTGCAATCTATGGCACCGAGCACTTTGGGGAAGTGTGCCATCCTGTAAAAGTCCTTGACCACGGCCTGCCTTTGGTGTTCTGGGCATGTATATGTGCCTGCGGACTGAGGGGCGTGCAGTCATGATTGCCAACACCTGGTGTAGGCAGCGTGACAGCGTGGCCTGTGAGACCCCCCCCCCCACTATGGCAGTTGTCTGCTGAAATGACCCAGTGGCCAAAAAATGCAGGACATTGAGCATCTTCTCCAAGGGGCTCAATGCTTGGGAGCACAGGGTGGGGGATGTAAGGTCATCTTCCCACTCCCTGACCAGGTCTAGGATGATACGAGGTGGAAACCTATACCTGCCATAGACCTGGGAATCGGGCATCCCAAAAAGGCTTGTCTGGGGCAAAAAATGCTGGGACTGGCTATTCTCCTCCTCCTGCGGTGTCCCACGATCAGTGCTGTGACAAATGGGGCATTCATCGTAGCTGTATATACATGTTTGTTGTTTGCGTGCACTTTTAAACTACGCGCAGGGACGCTTCTGCCTGCCTTCGTGTGGTGGACGTGTTGACGCCTGTGCGCGTCTTTTTGCGTACGCAGGTTTCCTGTATTCGATTACATGAATATGTGTTGTTCGCGTGCGTGTGGGCGTTCTGTGTATTTCCCTGCAGTACTTCCCCAGTTACGCCTTCTTATTCACACGTTGTTCCCCATTCTGCATGTTACGCCCTGTGTCCCGCCCCCTTTTTGGTGTGTTTGCGCCAACGTTGTGCGCTTTCGCTGTGCGCGTCGCTCACAGCGTTCGGGATGTTGCTGTGACGTGTGCACCTGTGCGCGCCATGCTCAGATTTGGCTCACATCCCGCAGTAAACACGCACAGGCCTTCCATGATTCGCACGCGTTCACGTGCGCTTGCTTTTTGACACTTGTGCCGGCTTGCTCCAAGATTTTCAGCGCACATTTGTTCCATGAATCGGCCCCTTAGTAAGAACATTAGGAGTTCTTGTGGATCTTTTTGTCTGTTTATGGTACATTTTACTATTCCTGCACAGTATTCCAATTGTTGTTTTATACCTGAGACACTGTAAGTGTTGTTAGGATTGTTAGTGGCATTTCTATGAAGGACAAGCATTTGCAAACACAACTGGTCCGAGTCGTTTAAGTAAATGTTGTGAACAATTGGTTACAATTGAAAGAGAAGATTCATTGTTACATTAGCATGACAATTTACTCCATTTGTGTTACTGAATTTAAATGGACCAGAGAGTTCTGTATGTGGATCGCAAAACACAGGTACTGTCAATACGTTGTGTGAAAAGGTACTTTATGAATGAAAACAATGGCGTATATTTTACAAGGTAGTGCAAATAAAAAAAAATGCAATTATTGCCTTAAATTCAGTAATTTATGTCTATATCTGTTACATGGGTGGTATAGGTTTCTGGCATATCCTGTGTTTAAATGGTGGAATCATGGCAGACTGGGATTTTGCATCTGAAGAGTAATAACTGTTTGTGTGGTTTGAGCCATTATTGATAAATTCCCCAGTGACAGCGGACAATACCGTGGATTGATGCAGCCAGTATATCAACCGCAGCAGTATATTATTGGTGTGCAATAACACTTGCATTAGCATACTGCGCTCACCTCATCCTTATATACCCCCTCCAGTATCAATGGCAGTTGGCACCTGTGATTGTTTGTCACAAGGGGGCTGGGTGGATGGGGATGCTCAAGGTGCGGTACACAATTTGCACCTCAAAGGCATTTTATGTACTGTGACTATTGTCCAAATGGCCATTGCAGTCGCAGTGTCTCCAGACTCCCCCTTGAAGATCGCATTCCTGCAATGAACATCTGTATGTGTCCCAGGCCTATGGCACTTTGCTCCATCCTTATCATCCCCCTCTCACTTTTATCTAGAAGCCCAATGTCTGTAGTGCTTTGGTACTTTATTGGCTGTACTATTGCAACAGCCTCTTCTTTAATCTTCCCATTTTCTCTCTTGCCCCCCTCATGCTAATTTGAAATAAGGCTGCAAGACTTATCATTGGCCGGAAGATCAGGGACCTCATATCTCTCAGTGACTCTTCAACCTTTACTCAGTACCTCCATCGCACCTAATCTCTACATTGTTTTCTAACCTTTAGTGTTATGCGGATGACTATCAGCTCTCCTTCAAGCTGTGTGCTGCATCCTCTCACTTATTGCTGACTGTGTATGTGCCATTCAGGAATGGTGTGCCATTCAGGAATGGTGTGCCTCCAACAATGTCTGCCTTTATGCCAGTAAGACTGAGATGATTCTTATTGGACCCCTGCTACTGCTTTCCCTATTTCACTCTGGCTGTCCTCTTTGGGTCCTATGCCTGTGCCTTCCGGTGAGGAAAAAAACCTTGGTGTCATCTTTGACTCCACCCTCTCCTTCTGTCCTCACATTACAGACGTCTTTAATAAGTCCCACTACCACCTGCAACTACTGAGAGGTATTCTTGCTTTTGTCATTTTCCCCCAGAAGCCAATGTCTCAAGAGCTCTAGTTCTGTCTAGGCTGAACTATCATAAGAGACTCTTTCTAAATATTCCTGCCTCTAATCTTTGACCTCTGCAACGTATCCAGACTAGGACTGCAAGACTTGTCCTTGGCCTTAAACCAACGGATGATATATCTCCTTTCCTGAAATCTCTACACTGGCTCAAATTGATAGCTGCAAGGATCAAGTTCAAGACCCTCTGCATTATTCACAAAGCTTTCTGAGGCCAGGGACCACACTTCATGATATTTTATCTTCCTAAGTATTTTTCTTCTTGCGCCCCCCTTCGCTCATCCACCTCAACTCTCTGAGGGTTAGACGCTTCTCTAGGTAGAGAGTGGGGGGTAGATTTCTCTCCTCATCTGGTGACTCTGTCTGGAACAGCTTCCCTGCCTCTCTCAAAATTAAGCAGGAACACCTCAGTGTCTGGAAGTAATTGAAGACGTTCCTTTATGCTTCTGCTTTCTCTCTCTCTCTCTCTCTCTCTCTCTCTCTCTCTCTCTCTCTCTCTCTCTCTCTCTCTCCCCTGCTGATGTTCCCATTCTGCTGCACTAACTGGTTACCTGGCCACCCTGCAAACCTTATGGGGACCAGGTTCCCTTATGACCAGTAGCTCCATGCACTGTCTCTGGGCCCACCATGCACTATGGACTGTATCTGGAAGCCCATGGTGCCAGCCCAATTTGCATTTAATTAGAACCGGTAACCCCAGCATCACTTACTGGAGATTGCTAATTGCACTCTCCCCTTCTATCCCCCTGGCACTTCCCCTCGCATTTCCCCTTGCACAATAAGAAATGAACAGGGCCGAGTAAGATCACGTTTCCCTTTGTTTTACCATTCCTTGTCTTGTTGCGTCTAGAAACAACAGTGTACATGCAATTTTATCTTCCCAAGTATTTTTCTTCTTGCACCCCCCTTCGCTCATCCACCTCAACTCTCTGAGGGTCAGATGCTTCTCTAGGTAGAGAGTGGGGGGTATAGTTCTCTCCTAGCATGGCGAGTCCCTCTGGAATAGCTTCCCTGCCTCTCTCAAACTTAAGCAGGAACACCTCAGGGTCTGGAAGTAATTGAAGACTTTGCTTTATGTTTCTGCTTTCTCTCTCTCTCTCTCTCCCCTGCTGATGTTCCCATTCTGCTGCACTAACTGGCTACCTGGCCACCCTGTAAACCTTATGGGGACCAGGCTCCCTTATGACCAGTAGCTCCATGCACTGTCTCTGGGCCCACCATGCACTATGGACTGTATCTGCAAGCCCATGGTGCCATGGCTGTTTACACTTAATTAGAACCGGCAACCCCTGCATTGCTTACTGGAGATTGCTAATTGCACTCTGCCCTTCCATCCCCCTGGCACTTCTCCTCTCATTTCCTCTTGCACAACATGAATGACACAAGGCTGATTAAGATCATGTTTCCCTTTGTTTTACCATTCCTTGTCTTGTTGCGCCTAGAAACAACTGTGTACAAGTGCATTATAAATGAATTATCATATCATATCATTGTTGTCTTGTTCCCTGCTCCCCTCACCTTTTTTGGTCTTGTGGCAACGGGTACATTTCTTTTTGGGTGTAGGTGCTTCACAAATAACCAAGACATAAATGAATAAAGTAAATTAAGTCTGGACTCGCTGGAAAGTAGTTACAAAGATGTGACTGCAGATTGCAATACACCAAATTTGTATGTGCCACAGTGTTAGTTAACATTGAAATAACAGGCAAAGGAATTTGGATTGCCAATGTGCATTATGAACAAATGCCTGTGGTCTTTGTACATTTACATCTTGACGCAGAAATGGAAATGACTGCGGTAATAGATTAACCCAGAAGCTAGTAAGCCTGTACTCCACTATTTGTGTGTCTACACGTTTACATGATCACTGTACTTATCTTTACGTTACTATTATTACTTCAGGTTCCAGCAATTATGCAGCCAAAGTGTGATGCCTTCGTAGTTGGTTTAAGGATGATATTCAAGACCCTTGCATTATCCACAAGGCTGTCTGAGGCATGGGAACACACTACCTGCAGGTCTTTTTGACAAACTACTTTTCTTCACGATACCGTATGTCTTGTAACTCCAACTCTATGCTGGGGAAACGCTTCTCATAGCAGAGAGCAGGGGGCAGATTATTATTAACGTGTAGGAAAATGCGTGCATGTGTGGACTGCGCCTGAGGTTATCTTTGAAAGAAAATGCAAATGTATTTGGAACAGGTGCGTTGATACCGGTAAAATGTAAGTAGATATTGTGCTATGTGCTTTACTTGAAATATTTCGTTCTTTTTCAGTACACTGATTGCAAGTAATATTATTGATTTCTGTGGCATGTGTTTCTAAAAACTAAACTGATTCGGGCACACTGTGAACGCTAAATGAAGGGTCTCATTGTTATGTGTCCTTGAATATACTGCACTAAGAATTTGAAGGACAAAATGTGTTGAAAATCCACAAACAAAAGATACGATTCACTATATTGAAAGCTGATGTTGGAAAATACATTTTCTATTTCAGAAAACTGTTTTGATGCAGTTGTCCCTCCGCTACATCGGAAGAATGGATTCGCAAAATGTAATGTAAGCAAGATTTTAAATAATATTCAATGAAGTGTGGATTGAAAGTGTACTGTGTGTCATGTGATGAACATCCTGACGGATAAATGTTCAATTTGATGCAAAGAATAGACCTTGCACGTGTGAATTGTAACTTAAATTTGGAGCCAAAATAAGAATGTACTGTGTATATTTAACTATAAAGTGGGTATTGAAATATGTTTTTACATTCTTGATTTTATATAGTTATATAATCCCAATGTGCGCATGTCATCTACTATCCAACAGATTCTTCAACAGTATTTGGACAATAATTATCAACAACGGATCTGTGATAACGTTCGTCTAGGATGATCAGCAGACAACAATCTGTCCTTTCACGGTTGCAATAATAAGGAGCAGCATGGGAGCGTGCAGGTTCTAGAAATGTGCGTATGTGAAAGTCCTGCATTCACTTATGGAGCATCAACTAAAGGAGGGAGTGTTGGGATGCAAGTGCAATGTCTTAAGCAGACAAAGAGATTTAGGGGGTAATTCATAGAATTTAGCACACAAGTGGCACACGCGGCTTGCGCACAGTGTGCGCGTGCAAATCTCTGCACCAGCCGCATGCGCTAAAATCCATTTCTGCGCACAGCGTATTCATGGATTTCAGCTACCAAAACCAGCCGTTGCGCACAGTGGCGCAGCGACCCTGCAGCAGCGCCAGTTACGCCCCCAAGAACTCCCCTGGCGCAGGGAAAAGCCATCAAAATCCACAATCCAGCGCAAATGCTGTGCTAACCCTGTACCAGCACGGCAAGCGGGGTACGTGTATTACTGGGGTTCGTGGGAAGTTACACACACGATTTCAGCAGGGTACGTGTATTACAGGGGTGCGCAGGAAGTTTCACATGGGATTTCAGCAGGGTACGTGCATTTCAGGGGTGCGCGGGAAGTTTCACACGCAATTTCAGCAGGGTACGTGTATTTCAGGGGTGCGCGGGAATTTTCACACACGATTTCAGCAGGGTACGTGTATTTAAGGGGTGCGTGGGAAGTTTAACACGTGATTGGCCTGGGTACGTGTATTTCAGGGGTGCACGTGAAGTGTTACATGCGATTTCAGCAGGGTACGTGTATTTCAGGGGTGCGTGGGAATTTTCACACGCGATAGGCCCTGTGCGAGTGGGGTACGTGTATAACTGGGGTTCGCGGGAAGTTTTACCCACGATCTCAGCAGGGTACGTGTATAACTGGGGTTCGCGTGAAGTTTCACACGCGATTGGAGCATGGTACGTGTATTACGGTGTTTGCGGGAAGTTTCACACGCGATTTCAGCAGGGTACGTGTATTTCGGGGGTGCCAGGGAGTCCTAATTGTGATTTGGCAGTGTGGGTCCTCCCAGGTGTTCCCTGTACACCCTCCACGGCCCCTGCAGGCAGCCCACACCACAGGGGTCTACCCTGCACCCCTGGTCATGTCCTGCAGGCAGCCCACCCAACATGGGCATGCCCCCCAGCAAAGCCACATGTCTCCTTGCACTACTGATCACCAACTCATGTCCCCTTGCACCCCCACCCCCAGCATTGCAGGGCACCTGCCAGCAGGACCCCACTCATGTCCCCTTGCACCCCCACCCCCCAGCAGTGTGGGGCACCTGCCAGCAGGCCCCCACTAATGTCACCTTGCACCCCCAACCCCCAGCAGTGCGGGGCACCTGCCAGGAGGCCCCCACTCCTGTCCACTTGCACTCCCACCCCCCAGCAGTGCAGGGCACCTGCCAGCAGGCCCCCACTCATGTCCCACCTAATGTCCGCTTGCACCCCCACCCCCCAGCAGTGCGGGGCACCTGCCTGCAGGCCCCCACTCATGTCCCCCTGCACCCCCACCCCCAGCAGTGGAGGGCTCCTGCCAGCAGGCCCCCACTCATGTCCCACTCATGTCTCTCTGCACCCCCACCCTACAGCAGTGCGTGGCACCTGCCAGCGGGCCTCCACTCATGTCCCACTCATGTCCCCCTGCACCCCCACCCCCCGGCAGTGCTGGGCACCTGCCAGCAGGCCCCCACTCGTGTCCCCTTGCACCCCCACTCCCCAGCAGTGCAGGGCACCTGCCAGCAGGCCCCCACTCATATATCACTCATGTCCCCCTGCACCCCCACCCCCAGCAGTGCGGGGCACCTGCCAGCAGGCCCCCACTCATGTCCCACTCATGTCCTCCTGCCCCCAGGTCATGACGATCCTCAATCATGGCCCTTATGGCCAGCCTCCCCAGCCCAAAGACCCAACCAAGTATTGCATCCACCCACAAAGAAAAGGCAATTACATGATACAACCCCAATGGCAAGTAGGTAAATGAACACATGTCTGTCACACACACACAATGGTTGCAAGTGAATGTGAAAACCCATATCATGACATGCATGAAACCAATGAGATAATACCACACATCGAAGTCTGAAGAAAAAAATGTATTAAATACAACATGAATATAATGAAAATCAAACAAACAACAATGGTAATGAAAAAAGAAAATCTGCATGTCCCTGAAAAACTGAAAAACAAGAAATCATAATCCAAAGAAATCCAAAGAAATCCAAAGAAATCCAAAGGAAATGGTGTCCAAAGTCACAGTCCAATAAAGCAAATCCAAGGGAAAAAAGAAAAGTGAAAACCATTGCTCCATGGTGAAATTAAAAAAAAGAATAATCCAATGGTGAACTATATACAGATGAACAATCCAGGGTCCATGAGCCCAACTGAAGAAATGAAACCTATCAAACATACTACCTAATAAAAACTATATACAGAAATGTGGTGCATTGTCCAAGCGCAACCAAAATAAAGAAAAAACAAAAGGAAACCTAACACTATCTAACTATATACAATGGCGGCGGGCAAGTCCAGCGGCTCACTCTGTGGTGTCCCGGGCCAGGGCATCATCGAACTAAATGTCGATGTCCCGGAGGCGGGCCTCTGTCCTGGCCCCGAGGTCTCGCAGGGAGGCTCTCATGGCCTGTTCCAACTCCCTGCGAGTTGCCTCGAGGCGCTCTGCCCGCCTCAACACCCGACGCATGGAGTTCTCCGCCCTGACCATCGTGAGCCGCGCCTCTTCCACCCGCCGCCGCTCCACACCTATCTGCTGGCCCAACCGCAGCCACACGGAAGACACTCCCATTCCTGGGTCCTCCTGCCCTATGGCCGAAGCCTGCCCCTCCGATGTTGATGGCCCTGAGCCATCATTGCTCCCACCTACATCCTGCTCCTGCTGCTGCTGCTGCTGCTGTCCATGTGCCCTGTCCGATGGTGCCTGCACATCCTCCATCTGCTGGTCTCCAGTTGTGGTGTCCACCCCTGCTGGACCGCCAACTCCTGTCCTGTGTTGGTCAGGCCAGGTCCACAGGGTGTCCTGGTAGAATCTGGGCTGGAAGACGATGTGGAGAACGACGGCACATAGCCTCCACAGAGGAGGAGAGGTCCGCCAGAGTGCGCGTCACATGGAGGAACCCACCGACCAGGGCCCCTCCCAGCAGTTCCACGTCACGACGCTGCTCTTCGTGATGGCGTGTGTTCTCCGCCCAGGAACAACGCACGTCATCACGAATGTCACGCGTGCGCAACGCGACACCCATCAGGATGGATCCTATACGGTCGCGGGATCCCTCGCCCGCAGGTAGTGGAGAGGCAGGTGATATGGCACTCTCCCCTACCTGCGGACGGGCCTGGGACAGGGCCTCCCTGCTGGTGCATGATGGTGCAGTCACAGGGTCAAGGACAACGACATGCACAGGCCCCTCCACGGTGACGTGTGCTGCCTCCTGACCCTGGCCCTGGACTGCACCACTTGCACCAGTCGTACTGCCCCCACCAAGCCCCATGTGCGGCTCAGTAGCGGGCTCCTCCTCCTCTGTGGAGACCACCAACCTGGATGTCTCCACACCGTCTTCCGCCAGTGGAAGCCCCTGTGGGGGCCCACCCGGCCCTTCCGCCACAACCGATGTGGGATACGCGGCACCAGCCTCCTCGCTCCCGGATGATGGTAATTCCTGGGAGGGTGGCTGGGCCTTGTGTCGCTGCCCGGTGGAGGCATTAACGCCGCTTGGCTCCAAAGCGCTGTTTCCGCCCTCTTCTTCACTTGACGCTGCGTAGAGGGAGACATAGAACACAAGCATCAGGGTACAGCACAAAATACCCTAGACAGGAAGCAATAACACATGAGTGGCACTGTCAAATGTCACTTCCATCCTGTCCTTCCACAACACATGGGTCAATGCATGCAACACACATGCAGAAACACTCCCAGCGCCTGCAATCAACATCAACACCCATGTACAAGGGCCCCTGTAAACCAAGATGATGCCTTCAAAGTCACATGCATCCATGGCGTTTCAAAGTCAAACACACACTTCTCTGGCGCACACACACACACACACATGCACCATACATGTATATGACATCAGCACCCATTCCTCACCCCCCCTCCATGTCCAGGAACAGAGACTGGCATGCTTTCAGGTGTATTCTGCATAGAGGTCCCATTGTTGCATTAAAACACATGCACCTAGCATGTGGTTCACACATAACTGGTCCCACATGCATGACCATGATGTCCCTGCACACACACATTCATACATGGCCTATGTCACACATACAGGCAAGTATCAGACTATTAGCACACTGCAACATCCCCTGTCTCACACAGCATTGCTTGGCCACTTACCGCTCAACTCCAGACGAGTCTGCCTCCGAAGGATCTGGGCATGGAGCGCTGGGCCTACGCGTTCCAAGACCCTCACCTGGATGTTGCTCAGGCTGACCCGGCCCCCCTCCGCGAGGCGCCGGGCCTTGTTGAGGGTCCTGGACCTGAATTCCTTCCAATGCTTCTTGACATGTTGGTAGTTGCGGGTTGCCACCCCCTCTGCATTGATTGCAACCACTGTGTCATCCCAGATCCTCTCCCGTCCTTCCTTGTTGGCGCGTCTTGTTACGAAGAGGGCATCATAATGCCCCAGGACATGCTCCACCAGGACACCAACTTTGGTGGCAGTGAAGCTGGTGGCCCTCTGCCTCTCTGGCTGGGGGTTGCCAGTGGTGCCAGATGGAGATGTGCCCGACATGGCAACCCCAGAGGCAGGAGTGGGTGGGCAACTGGGTCCTGGGGCTGGGCTGTGGAGCGATGGAATCCCAGTCGGGAGTCTTCAGTTCCAGCAGGGGTGGACACAGCAACTGGACCCCTGCAGATGGCTGACGTGCAGGCAGAAAATAGCAGGGCACGTGGGCAGCAGGCAGACAGGCAGCAGCAGATGGCTGGTGGGAGCGTGCTCGGGGCTCTTGGGGGCAGGAAAATGGCCTTCAGGGCAGGAGCGTGGTCTTCTGTGTGTGTACGCGTGGCCAGCTTGATACAGAGTGATTTGGCATGTGAAAATCTTGCACGTCAGCGTGTAATTCAAGGAAAGGCCCTTAGCGCGTAAGCGCGTCAGCACACGTACGCGATATCATTGGACCAAAGGCCCTCAGCGCGTAAGCGCGTCTGTGACGTATTGTGCACGGGCGTTGCCCTTTCGCGTGTAAAACTTGCCGTGCACCCCTGAAATACACATACTCCCTCGAACAGGACCCTTTCGCGTGTGAAACTTCACGCGAACCCCGTAATACACGTACCCTGCTGAAATCGCGGGTGAAACTTCACGCGAACCCCGTAATACACCTACCCTGCTGAAATCGTGGGTGAAACTTCATGCGAACCCTGTAATACACGTACCCTACTGAAATTGTGGGTGAAACTTCACGCGAACCCCAGGAATACACGTACCCTGCTGAAATCGCGGGTGAAACTTCACGCGAACCCCATAATACACGTACCCTGCTGAAATTGCGGGTGAAACTTCACGCGAACCCCAGGAATACATGTACCCGCTGAAATTGCGGGTGAAACTTCACGCGAACCCCAGGAATACACATACCCTGCTGAAATCGCGGGTGAAACTTCACGCGAACCCCAGGAATACACGTACCCTGCTGAAATCGCGGGTGAAACTTCCCGCAAACCCCAGGAATACACGTACTCCGCTCAACAGGGCCCTTTCGCGTGTAAAACTTCACGCTGTACCCCAGAACTACACGTACCCCGCTCGCTCGCACAGGGCCACTATTCCTGGGGTTCTCGTGAAGTTTCACATGTGATAGGCCCTGTGCGAGTGGGGTACGTGTATTACTGGGGTCGCGGGAAGTTTCACACGCGATAGGCCCTTTGCAAGTGGGGTACTTGTATTACTGGGGTTTGCGGGAAGTTTACACGCGATAGGCCCTGTTCGAGTGGGGTACGTGTGTTACTGGGGTTCGCGGGAAGTTTCACACGCGATAGGCCCTGTGCGAGTGGGATACGTGTATTTCAGGGGTTCGCGGGAAGTTCACACGCGATTTAGCTGTCAGAGCGGGGTATGTGAATTTCGGGGGTGCGCGGGGAGTCCTACACGTGAATTGGCAGTGTGGGTCCTCCCAGGTGTTCCCTCTTCACCCTCCACGACCCCTGCAGGCAGGCCACACCACAGAGGACTACCCCGCACCCCTGGTCATGTCCCGCAGGCAGCCCATCCACCATGGGCATGCACCCCAGCCAAGCCACCTGTCCGCTTGCACCACTGATCACCAACTCATGTCCCCCTGCACCCTCACCCCCCAGCAGTGCGGGGCACCTGCCAGCAGGCCCCCGCTCATGTCCCCTTGCACCCCCACCCCCAAGCAGTGCAGGCCACCTGCCAGCAGGCCCCCACTCATGTCCCACTCATGTCCCCCTGGACCCCCACCCCCCAGCAGTGCGGGGCACCTGCCAGCAGGCCCCCACTCATGTCCCCTTGCACCCCACCCCCCAGCAGTGCAGGGCACCTGCCAGCAGGCCCCCACTCATGTCCCACTCATGTCCCCCTACACCCCCACCCCCAGCAGTGCAGGGCACCTGCCAGCACGTCCCCACTCATGTCCCCTTGCACCCCCAGCCCCCAGCAGTGCAGGGCACCTGCCAGCAGGCCCCCACTCATTTCCCACGTATGTCCCCTTGCACCCGCACCCCCCAGCAGTGTGGGGAACCTGCCAGCAGGCCCCCAGTCATGTCCCCTTGCACCCCTACCCCCCAGCAGTGCAGGGCACCTGCCAGCAGGCCCCCACTCATGTCCCACTCATGTCCCCCTGCACCCCCACCCCCCAGCAGTGCGGGGCACCTGCCAGCAGGCCCCCACTCATGTCCCCCTGCACCCCCACCCGCCAGCAGTGCGGGGCACATGCCAGCAGGCCCCCACTCATGTCCCCTTTTACCCCCAGCCCCCAGCAGTGCAGTACACCTGCCAGCAGGCCCCCACTCATTTCCCACGCATGTCCCGCTGCACCCGCACCCCCCAGCAGTGTGGGGAACCTGCCAGCAGTCCTCCAGTCATGTCCCCTTGCACCCCCACCCCCCAGCAGTGCAGGGCACCTGCCAGCAGGCCCCCACTCATGTCCCACTCATGTCCCCCTGCACCCCCACCCCCCAGCAGTGCGGGGCACCTGCCAGCAGGCCCCTACTCATGTCCCCCTGCACCCCCACCCGCCAGCAGTGCGGGGTACCTGCCAGCAGGCCCCCACTCATGTCCCCTTGCACCCCCACCCCCCAGCAGTGCAGGGCACCTGCCAGCAGGCCCCCACTCATGTCCCCCACAACATGTCATCACGATCCACAATCATGGGCATAATGGCCACCCAAATCCCAACCCACGCCACTCCAGTCGAAACACACAACCAAGTATTACATACACCCCACATTGAAATCCCCATCACATGAAACATCCCAAATGGCAAGTATGCACATCAATACATGTCCATCACACACACACAATGGGTGCAAGTGAATGAGAAAACATGCATCGTGACATGCAGGAAACCAAGGAAAGCATACCACACAATGAAGTATCAAATAAAAATGTATTAGACACAAAAGCAAGGGAATTAAATGAAATCACACAATAATGTAAATAATAAATAAAAAGCTGCATGTCCAAAATATGAAAAAGAAGATGTGTAAAACCAGAATAAAAATCAATCCAAAAGCAAATGAGTTCAAAGAGTCTGTCCGTCAAATCAAATCCAAAAGAAAAATCCATTGATCCATGGTTAAAAAAAATGGCAAATGAAGTGAAATCCATTGTGGAACTATATACAAAGTACAAATCCAGGGTCCATGAGCCCAACCATTAAAAGGAAACCTACAAAAACCCTACATAATGAACAACTATATACAAAAAGGTGGGGCATTGTCCAAGCGCACCAAATGAAAAGAAAAACAAAAGGAAACTTAAAACTATATAACTATTTACAATGGCAGCGGGCTAGTCCAACGGCTCACTTTCTGATTTCCCGGGACAGGGCATCATCGAACTCCTGCTCGATGTCCCAGAGGCTTTCCTCTTTCATGGCCCGGAGGGTTCGCAGGGACGATGACATCTGGACCTCCAGGTCCCTGCGAATGGCCTCGAGGCACTCGGCCCGCCTCAGGGCCCTATGCATGGAGTTCTCCGCCCTGACCATCGTGAGCTGTGCCTCTTCCGCCTGCTGATCCTCCGCATCTATAGCATGGCCCAACCGCTGCCACACGGAAGAAACTTCCCGTCCTGGGTCCTCCTGCCCTCTGGCTGATGCCTGTCCCTCCAATGTTGAAGGCCCGAGCCATCATGGCTCCCACCTTGTTGCTGCTGCTGCTGTGCCTCTGCCTGTGCCCTGGCTCCTGCTGCCTGCACATCCTCCTCCGGCTCGGGTGCAGTTGTTGATGTGGCCACCCCTGCTGGACGTCCGACTCCCGACTGTGGCAGGGATGTGTCCTCCACCAGCCTGGCCACAGGGTCAGAGGCAGCTCCACAGGACACCCAGGTGACACATGGGTGGGAAGATGGCATGGAGGACGACTGGCGCATAGGGGGTTCAGTTGAGGAGGGGGTCGGAACAAGGTCTAGAAAACGGAGGAATCTGGCCCTGGTGAGCTGTCCCAGTGGGTCAACGCGGTCAACGAGCCATGTAAGAAGACGTGCAGTCTCCTCATGAAAATACTGCAGGTCAGCTCTCAGGGCACGTTGACGCAATGCCACCCCACCCAGGACAGGCTCAACCCGGTGCCGGATAGCCACATCCGCAGGGAGAGGAAGGCCAGTTGGTGTAAGCCAATCCCCTCCCTGAAAACGGGTCTGGACTTATGTATCCCTGCTAGTGCAAGATGATGCAGTCACAGGATCGGGGACAGGATTACACACAGGCACCTCCGCGGCAGCCTTTGCTGCCTCCTGTCCCTGCCCCTGCACTGCACCACTAGCACCAGTGAAATCCCCACCTCCAGACCCGGTCTCTGTCCCTTGCACAGCCTTCTCCTCCACCAAACCCCCCACCAACCTGGATGACTCAGTGCCATCTTCCTCCGTCGGGCGACCTGGGACGCGGCACCAGACTCCTCACTCCCCGACGAGATGACAACCTGGGAGGGGAGCCGGGCCTTGCGTCTCCGGCTGGCGGTGCGATCCCTGCCGCTGTGCTCCACAGCACCCTCTCTGCCCTCTTCATCAGTCGATGCTGCAGACAGGGAGAGATAGGACACAGGCATCAGGGCACTGTACAATGGACTCATACACACATGACAGTTGCACACGAGTGTCATTGTCAAACTTCAGACATGGCATCACAATCCCCAACACACATGTCATTTCAAATCACACACATGAGCCATTCCATAGCCATATCGCAACAGCCAGCACCATCCATACACATACAACAGCATGAGCAGGCAAAGGTGAGCCAGACATCACATGAGACACAGGGAGTGCACTAGACATGCACACACGCCACCACAATCACATGCATGTGTACACCTCCACCAAGTGTCGCAGTGATGAGATCGGCATCCATGTCACATCTGGCAATCAGTCTTCTACATATCAGTCTCACATGCATCCATGTTGCATGACAGTTGCACACTTGTCAGATACACATACATGCACATGTACACAGTGCAGATACATGCAGCTGGAACCAACATCCATGTGTGACACCACAACCTTGACAACTGACATACACAGTCATTCAAACATGTGTGCTCACACATCTGCATTTGGCCTGCATGCTTACCCACAAATACACCATCCATGTGTCTCACACATGAAAGGACTCGCATGTGTCAGCCTTACGGCCCTGTACATACACATCCATACATGGCCCTACAAAACCACATGTGCAACCTGCACACTACTGGCACACCACCACACGCACAGCTTCCAATCAGTATGCATGTAAACTTACCGCTCGACTCCTGACGGGTCTGCCTCTCAAGGACCTGGACGTGGAGCGCTGGGCATACGCGTTCCAGGACCCTCATTTGGTCTTCCGACAGGTGGCCCCGGTGCCCCTTAGCATCCGCTGCCTTCAAGAGGCGCCGGCCTTGTTGAGGGTCCTGGACCTGAAGTCCTCCCAGCGCTTCTTGACGTGATGGAATTCGCAGACTGCCACCCCCTCCGCGCTGATGGCAGTCACGATGTCCGTCCAGATCCTGGTCCGTCCTTCCTTGTCGGCGCGCGACCTTCCGAAGAGGGCATCATATTGCCCCAGGACTTGCTCCACTAGGACACCAACTTCGGTGGCAGTGAAGCTGGTGGCCCTCTGCCTCTCTGGCTGGGGGTTGCCAGTGCCACCAGATGGTGTTGTGCTGGACATGGCAACCCCAGAGGCAGGAATGGGTGGGCAACTTGGTCCTGGGGCTGGGCTGTGAAGCGATGGAATCCCAGTCGGGAGTCTTCGGTTCCAGCAGGGGTGGTCACAGCAACAGCACCCCTGGCTGATGTGCAGGCAGCAAATGGCAGGGCACGTGGGCAGCAGGCAGGCAGGCAGCAGCAGATGGCAGGTGGGAGTGTGCTCAGGGCTCTGGGGCCAGTAATTCGGCCTTCTGGACAGGAGCATGCTCTTCCGTGTGTTTTCGCGTGGCCAGCTTGGTACGGAGTGATTTGGCACATGAAAATCTTGCACGTCAGCGTGTAATTCGAGGAAAGACCCTTAGCGTGTGAACACGTCAGCGATTTAATTGGACCAAAGGCCCTTCGCGTGTAAGTGCTTCTGTGATGTGAGGCGCGGGGGCGTGCACGGGTGTTTCCCCTGTGACGTGGGCATAGTGGATTAGCGCGCGCACGAAAAAAAAGCACTTCCCCGTCTGAATGCGTGTAATCCGAGGAAAGGGCCTACCTGCGTAAGTGAAGTGACACGCGCGGGCATTTCCCTCAGCATGGGTTAAAGGTGAGCGGGGCCAGCAGTTCGCTGTATGGGCCTTTCGTGGAGACAGACGTGTGTTGCTGCTTCCTGTTGTTTCACGCGCCATCACAACTTCACACCTATCAAGGACGTATCTCTTCTTTTGGCGAGGGGATTGGCTACACGTGTTTTTCTGCATCACGTTAGTCAGACGGTGAGTGGCGCACGCTATTTTTCCCACTGCGGGTGCCCCTGTGTATCGCATCGTTTTTTATGTCATACTAGCCTGCGTGTCGCACGCGTATGCGATTTTCGTGTTACTGGGTGCCAACGCATACTGCGGGAGGTTGATTCCACGCACGTAGGCTGCAGGGTTGCATGCACGGTTTTCCAGCAGCTTTTGGGTGCCTGAGCGTTGCGTGACTCGTCACTACATCACCGGGGTCACATACAGCCTTGCAGGTGCAGGGGGGCTGTTAACATCTTTCTTCCCACCCCCTTCACCCCAATTGCCCAGGTCAGCTGTGGTGTACACCTCCGATTGGCACAAATCCATCTGTGCCGGCACTACTACATCTGTGCCATGGTTGGGAGGCCACCAAAGGTGAGGGGCGCCTCAGCTGGGCATACTCCTCGTGGTGGGCAGGGTCAGGGACGTGGCCGGGGTGACCAGGGAGTAGGGGGACTCCAGGGTGTCCAGGGCAGCCACAGAGGGGGAAGAGGCAGGGGTGCGCCACTTGAGCACGATGTTGTGCCATGTGTCGGTGCAGTCATGCCACCACCCCTGTGGTTCCGGGAGATGCAGCTTCTGCATTTGGCACTGGCGCCCGTGTGACCCGGCAGTCCGTTCCATCGACTGCCACGGGCCCAAGGGTAGTGGTAGCTGCAGGTGCAGCTGTGGACACCGCCACACAGGCTCAGGGTCTGCCAGCGCAG
Source organism: Ambystoma mexicanum (assembly GCF_040938575.1). Classification (NCBI taxonomy): domain Eukaryota; kingdom Metazoa; phylum Chordata; class Amphibia; order Caudata; family Ambystomatidae; genus Ambystoma; species Ambystoma mexicanum. Next base: position 567,574,890 of record NC_090939.1, on the reverse strand, counting down.
CCTGCATTGGCACTGGAGGAGCCCTTGGAAGATTTCCAACAGGCCAGGAGGGAAACCGTAGGGGCACGCAGGGCTGCCCTGACCAAGACACGTGTCCCTGGGGCAGTTATGTCATCTGCTGTTCCAAACAGCCGGGTGTTGGCAAGTGCAGAGGCAGATGCACCCAACAACACCCAGGTTGTGAGTCTGCCAACCAGGACAGTTGCAGTCAATGACCCTGCCACAGCGGATGTTGCTGCGCAGGGTCCATTAGAGGGCACCCAGTTGCCACTGACAGAAGTCAGGCCTTTGGCGTCCCTCCACCTGCCACTCCCTTGGCTCAATCCACCGAACCCACTGGCCATACTGGTCAGGGCGGCATTAGCCTGCCAGGGTCTGAGCCACATTCCAAGAGGAGGAAGGTTGCACCTGCAGCACAGGCTGGGACCTCACACACAGCCATGACCTCCTGCATGTCGAGGAAGAAGCCTTTCTGCAACCAGGAACTGGACTTCCTCGTGGGCTACGTGCGGGGCCACAGCCGTGACATGCTAGTGGGTGCCAATTGTCAGACTGCGGCTGCCCAACGTGATACCCACTGGAAGCATGTTGCGGAAAATGCCAGTGCATTCAGCCATGAGGTGTGCACGGCGCAAGAGTGCAAACAGCGTTGGAATGATATCAAACGCAGCGCTAAGGCTAAGCGTGCCTCTAATTACAACTTGACTCTGGTGACTGGCGGTGGGCCTGCACCAGAAGAGGAAATCCTCACTCCGCATGAGTCACTTGTTGCGGAGTTCATACCATCTGAATCGGTCGAAGGAGTGGGAGAGATGCCAGACTTTGATGCCCAGTCCAGTGAGTGTTGATGCGTGTTTGTTGAGGAAGTGTGTGTTTTACTTGTGGGATGTGTTGTGCATGATTGCCACTACATGTGAGGTGTACATGGTTCAGATGTGCAAGTAATGCAATGCTTCCGTGATGCATGTCTGCTCTGCTGGATGGTGGACATGTGGAGCAGACGGGGACTGTCGGCATCAACACTATTGCATCCTACTCACATACTGGTTACCAGGATGCCCCTCCGGTCCATGTCCCAGCTCACTGCCCTTCTGCATGTAGCCTGGGGTGACCTTCCTCTCAGCCCAGGCACGATGTCATAGCATGACTGATGTGCATGTGTCCTCTGCCTGCATGCGGGTACTCCATGTAGGCATGCTCCCTTGCCCCTCCACCCCCCGCTCTTCACCCCAATTCCACCTTTGCACTGGTCTGCTTCAATATTGCCGTTGGGTACTTCCCTGTTAATGCTTCCTGTGTACATGCTAACTTCCTGCAACCAATCTGCCAGACATATGCTGTGTGGTACAGCCTGAGTTCTTGATGCAGGATATCGCACTTGTACTGTGCAGAGGTCAGATGCCCCGCAGGGACATGAGTGCCCATTCATGCTCCATGTGCATTGCATGCATGCCCCTATGTGTCCTTGACTGGATGATCACTGTAATACAAGTCCTGGGTGACATACATTGCATGGCATTTCATCAGCCTTCCCATGTCTACTGTGGCTCAGTACTGAGTTGCACACATGTTTAGGGTCTGACAATCTGGGTGTGTCACAGGCCTCAGCCTGTTTAATGGCCATTGACTCTGTCCAAATGATGTAGTGTCCTCTTCACACGTGGGTGGCCTCCAGACGTTTCATCATGTGTCCTGCTTTCAGTCCCATCATCATTTGCAGTGTTGTCACTTAACTCACATGAAGCTGTTGATGCTAGTCAACACTGTCTGTCAATACACATGTCTATGGTCAGCCTTTTGATACCATGCTAGGCATCTCTGCTTTTGCACTTGGGTGGAGGGGTGCTTTGCTTGTAGATATGCTACCCATTGAATGCACATTGCATGTGATGCCTGAAGTTGACCTTGCACTGCCTTCACATTTTCTGACACACACCATGGAGTCCTTGTACATGTAGGTAGTGAGTAACATACATATTTGCTGCACTGCGTAGACCCACTTCAATGCAGACTGCCACCTTTCAACAGGTCTGATCACAGAAGCAATTCCAAGTTGACCCAGCATGCATGCCAGGTTCTGTTTTGTGTGTCACATATCTGCCTGATGTTGTCGGTGTGTGTGTGTGTGTTGTGTGCTTCTGACATGTGTAGTGACCTTTTTTTCTCTATATTTTTCAGATGATGACGCAATGGAGCCGGAGGATGGTGTTGTCATGCCAGGCACAGGGTTGGTATCACTACATCAACCCGGCACAAGTGGGGGTCGTGGGGTGGCAGGCCACGAAAAACCCCAAGTGCTACAGGCCATCTTGTCTCTGGCTGCCTATGAGTCGAGCCCTGATGACGACTCTGACGTCCATGTCGAGTTGGATGAGCATCAGGTCCATGTGTCAGGGGTGAGTGATTCTGATGGGGACACTCCTCTGTCCGCGACACCTGCACTGAGGGGTCAGACAGTCTTGGAACCTCCGCCCGTGGTGGATCGAGACGCAGGGTCACCCTCCACACAAGTCACTGATGTGCCTGGGACATCACGTCGACGGGGGCATGTAGTCGTGCAGCCGCGGGCGGTGCCAACACGACGAGGACAACCGGTCCTTGGGTCCCGCAGGGGTCAAGCCCAGCAATGCGGTCACCGCGCGCAACTGCTGTATACTGAGTGGGAGCAAGGCATGACTGCCAATTCAGAACGGCAGGGGGCAGCAATGGAGAACATCGCTGAGAGCATGAAGCGTGTGGCCCGATCCGTGCTCCCCCTGCTAGGCAGGTGCTTCTACAGCAGCAGGCGGCACGGTCCACAGCCCGCTCGCTCAGGCTGGGCATGGCGGCCTCAGACAGGGCACGCCAGGCTGAAATGTCGTCTCTGCGTCAAGCAATTGCTGCTCACGCAGAGGCACACATGGAGGCCCTGAGGGAGGAGTATGCTTCCCTCAGATAAACTCTGGGTGTCCTTCTGATGTCCCAGAGGGAGCGGTCAGAGGAGAGGTTTGCACAGCTTGAGCGTACCATCTCGGCTGAGCTAAAGGCTTGCCGGGAGGTGCAGCGGTTGTCAAGCCAGGCCTTGCAGGAGGAACTCTGTGTTACACGTGCTACCTTGCAAGAGGAAGCACGTGTATCACGGGAGGTTCTGCATGCAGACCTACGTGTCATCGCCACACAGAACCAGGCTCACCCATCCGGCAGACTTGCTGCCGACGAGGTGCAAGCTGCGCCTAGGCATGTTCAGGGTACTGTACCACGTCAACCTTTTCAGCCAGAATGTGATGAGGACGACAAGTTATCTCCCACACAGGTCGGGCTATGCAGGCGTTGATCCCATGGAGGTTTTTATTTTTGTCTCAACTTCATCGCATGTGGGTGTTGAGGTGCACCCTGTACTTCCACCTCCTGGGTCCCCCCCCCCCCGGTCGTATGTGGCCATTTTTTATTTTTATAGCTAGTTTAATTATTTAATATGTTTTTTTATCGTTAGTTTAATTAGGTGTGCCACGTCCTCCTTTCCAGGATGAGCCACACTTGGACAACCATCTATCTCCCACATAGGTCGGGCTGTGCAGGCGTTGAGCCCATTGAGGTTTTTTTTTTGGCTCAGCATCATCTCATGTGGGTGTTGAGCAGCACCCTGTACCTCATCCCTCCTGGGTGCCCCCCCCCCAGGTCGTGTGTGGCCATTTTTGATTTTTCTTTTAGTTTAGTTAGTTAAGTTTCTGTTTGATAGTTAGTTTAATTAGGTAAAGTAGGTTTTTCGTAGTTAGTGTAATTAGTTAATATAGTTTGAAATTGCTTGTCTATTGTCCTTTCATGTGACAGTGTGGTGCTTTGTGGCTTTTGAAAGCATCCACTGTCTGTTCGAGCTGGGCCCTTCAGGCTTGTCTTGTGTATGTGTTTGCTGCTTGGGGTCCTTGACTCACATATGCCACTCCTTCTTCCCTTATCCATGGGCTCGCAAGGATGGTTCGGTGTAACAGCCTATTACACAAGGGCTTTGTACTGTCATATCTGTGGCATGTCTGATGCTGTGGAACTTGTGTTAACACCCCTAGTGGGGATGATTGGGGTGTTATTGACCACTGTTCTGCTTTTGCTAGATGGGGTGTTTCATGATTCATGTGTACATTCATTGCCATGCATTGTGTAGTATGTTTCTTATCTTTACTGTACATGTGCTTGTTGCAATTCATGCCATAGATAGTGTGTTCCACACTTTGGCTGTGATAGACGGACTATGGTGTGATTTCTGATGTACATCTCTGACATGGTCCAGTGATGTGATGCCTGAAGAGACACACACAGATGAATCTAATGCATTAATCATGTGTCTCATGCCCTTTCTGCAGGGGATGAGCCTCTAGACCACCTTTGCCAGCAGACATGGGCCATTGGACGTCTGGAATCTGGACACGTTTGGTGGTGCCACATGCACATGTGTGCGCAAGCAGAGGCACAGGGATTGCAATCATACATCCAAAAACTGCTGACATGTTTCAAGGGACTCCAGGCAAGGTGAGCAGCACAGGGGGGCCACAACACAGCAAACCTTCCACCAGGCCAGTTGCACATGCATGCTTAGTAGCAGCACTGAGGGTGAGCTTGGACGAATATTGGTGTTGAAATGCACAATACAGCTCAGATGTGTTGGTGGACTCATGGCTAGTTGATTGTAAGGTTGTCTGGGACACCTACAGGGGCAGTGGCACATTCCCTCCGGTCCACCATGGTCCATTGAGGCACTTGTATCACCCAAGTAGCGTTCCGAGACATGGAAATAAGCAGCTGACACGGACAGGCGGCAAGGGACAGACACGGGTGCAGTGCATTTCATTTCCATGTAGAATTTGAAACATGCACTGCCTACTTTATTTGGGTCATGGTGGAACACGACTTGTATGGAAGTCATACCTTGCTATATGCGTCTGTCTGCTTACCCAGACTTACTGCATTGACTGTGTATGAACCATCACAGGGGTAATGTTACGTGTGGGTACGAAGCATCCACACCAGATTGTCTGTTTGTAGCGTAGTTTGTTACTTTGGGGCATATTTGGTGGTGTGTTTGTGTGTTATGGGCATGCACAGATTTTTTAACTGTGGCTCTCTTTGCAGCATTGAGGTGTTCCTGTTACTGGACCTGAGAGTGCGCAGGGAGGAGGCCAGCACTCACCCCAGAGATAAGTTTCTCTTTGACTTCCATTTCAGTGAATTGCTGCTATCTTTATGATGAACAAGTTTGGTATGATTGTGTATGTGTTAATGTGAGTACTACATTCTTGGCCATTCCCTACTTTCCTGTGTCAATCCTACTCCCCTCTCCTGTCCCTCATTCTGGTAATCCAGTATGCCAACGCCTGTCCCGACTCCATATACCTGACCCTCCTTCCCCACCAGGGTCTCAGAGACATGTGTGAGTTTGACCTTGCACCACCCAGACCACGGTGGGGGTGGTTGGTTCGTGCCACTCCTGCACCTGTACACGGGAGCAGTGACAGTACACATCCGTTTGTGGTGCCTCATTCTATGTTATATACCACACATGATACACATCCTGTTGTGACATTGTTTTACTGTGCTACCTTGGTTGTTACGTCATTGTGGTAGTACTTGGCCTTTTTGAGGTACTGCTACTTCAAGTCATCTACTGGAGGCTGTTCTGGTTAGTTTTTCTGCCTGCAAGCTTTTTGCTTGGCTTCTGTGTTGGCCTGCTTTGAGTTCACTTGGATGTAGTGTTTTTGCAAATCAAGGTGGACTCTGAGGGTGCAGGCAACTTTTTACACACAAGGTGGGAGATGGTGACAAAAGGGGAAGGTTGATCCTGTGGCCAGGTGAAATTCAAGGTTGTAGGCTCCATAACCCCGGTGCAGTTGTTCAGTGGGTCATGGTGATTTGTGAGGAAGGGGTGGTGCTTGGTTGGTGATAGTTGCCTTGCCCTGCAGTGTGATGGGCACCCTGACATTGTAATTGTGGTATCCTATGTACATGATGTGTTCTGCTGATTAATGCCTGTTCATGTTTTGTGTTTACCTTTCAGGTATGAAGGGATAGTTGTGTTTTGACATGCTTGGGTGTACACATGGTGAATGTTCACATGTGATGTGTAGAGGACACTGATGGTCACTTGATTGCACATGCATATGCTGAGTGCATGTCCCTACTGACCCACACACTCGCACCATAATGCACTACATGTACAACCACCCTTCCATGTCCACGTGTACACTCTGTTTTCCTTCTGGTGCCCACTGTGTCTCTGCAGCACATGTCCTATGACCAATTGGGGATCCTGTACATGCCTAATTTGCTTTTTGATGTGGTTTGTCGCTTAGATGTGATGCTCAGGGTGTGCATCACACGCAATGGCTGTTAACTGTGCTGTGCACTGAGCAGTGTGTTGCAGGAGGTGGACACGGCACCAGAAGCTGCAGTGTTGATTTTTCAATGCACAATGTGCATTTAGACAGGCATTCATTGTTATGTTACAACTTCGACTTTTGGAATGCATTTGGGTATGACTTCTTTTGGGTGGGAGGTTGTTGGTCAGTCATTTCATCTGATTCCATGTCAGGCATCATTGTCTGATGCCAATTTACATTTTTCACATGGCAATGTGTACCTTATTGGTACTGTGTTGGTGTATGGCTATTGCTTGCCATGTCATGTTGTGCTTTGGGAGGGTTTGAGTGACATACCAGTGATAGTCATGGCCAGTTTTGCAGGTGTGTGTGATTCACACCTTGCATGTGTGCCTTTTGGTCACACAGGATTGCTTGTGTTTAAGTAGCTAGGGATGCACACAATGTGGCAGTTCCATGGCAACAATCTCAGGGTGGTAAGGTTGTGACAGCGTGACTTGAGCACTCTGAATGTGCGCTCCACTATGGCCCTGGTCGCAATATGGGCCGCGTTGTATTTTACCTGGGGTGGTGTGGTGGGGTTCCGGATTGGCGTCATCATGTGGTTGCTCAGAGGGTAGGCACTGTCCCCTGGAGAGGTGATAATGGTTGTGATTATTGGGGTTTGTGTATTTGTGTGTGTGTGTGACATTCATGCATGTGCAAGGGCATTTGTACTCACCTAGGAGCCATGTGTCGCCATGCTGCCAAGCTTCCAGGGCCCGGCTCAGGGCAGACATTCTGTATATGAAACTGTCATGGGTGGACCCAGGGTAGTTTGCATAGACAGAGGTGATGATTCCCTTTGCATCGCATATCACCTGTACATTGATGGAATGCCAGTGCTTGCGGTTTCGGTAGATGTGCTCAGTGGCCCTAGGTGGACGTAGGGCCACATGGGTGCATCTATGGCACCGAGCACTTTGGGGAAGTGTGCCACCCTGTAAAAGTCCTGGACAACGGCCTGCTTTCTGCGGGTGTTCTGGGCATCTATATGTGCCTGCGGACTGAGGGGCGTGCTGTCATGGTTGCCAACACCTGGTGTAGGCAGCGTGACTGCGTGGCCGGTGAGACCCCCCCCCCACTATGGCAGTAGTCCGCTGAAATGACCCAGTGGGCAAAAAATGCAGGACATTCAGCACCTTCTCCAAGGGGCTCAATGCTTGGGAGCAAAGGGTGGGGGATGTAAGGTCATCTTCCCACTCCCTGACCAGGTCTAGGATGATACGGGGTGGAAACCTATACCTGCCGTAGACCTGGTCGTCAGGCATCCCAAAAAGGCTTGTCAGTGGTGAAAAAATGCGTGCCCTGGCTATTCTCCTCCTCCTGCGGTGTCCCACGATCAGTGCTGCAACAAATGGGGCATTCATCGTAGCTGTATATACGTGTTTGCGCGCACTTTTATACTGTGCGAGGGGACGCTTCCGCCTGCCTTCGTGTGGCAGACGCATTCACGCCTGTGTGCGTCTTTTGCCGTGCGCGGGTTTCCCGTATTCGTATCCATGAATACGGGTTGTTTGTGTGCGTGTGGGCGTTCCATGTAGTTCCCTGCAGTACTTCCCCAGTTACGCCTTCTTTTTCACGCGTTATTCCCCATTCTGCGTGTTACGCCCATTGATCCGCCTACTTTTGTTGTGTGCGCTGCGCTATGTGTGCCTTTGCTGTGCGCTTAGCGCACGCCGTTTCATGACATGTGTGCCCGCGTGCGACATGCACCGATTTGGCGCACAACCAGTGGGAAACAAGTGCAGCGCCTTCCTTGAAACTTGCACCACCTTGCGCCTGCTTGCGCTGGGATTTCCGGCGCACGTTTGTTCCATGAATCGGCCCCTTAGACTGCAAAAAAACATATTAGCAGGTGTCCGATTGCTAGCTGTTGTCATTGCATCCAAATACATATATAGCCATTTTGTAGTTAGCTTTCACACATATTCAACACACCATATAGCCATTCAGAAAAAACACAATGCATTCACGTTGAGGTTGCAGAGGTTAAAGATAAGGTGATGTATTTTACATTAAGCCGTAGTGGGTGGTGTTATGTTTTACGGATGTGCGAGTAGGAAGCTGACATAGGTAGGAGTATGAGATAGAGTCACAGAAGTGTTGCAGTAAAGGCTAGGTCCATGGGCTAATGTAGCAGGAGTTCCCGCCATGTTGGATTTTAGGGCACATTACCGGATGCATTTTGTGAAAGTATAAGAAACAGGCCTAACATGGAGTTGTGGCTCTGTCCACTTGATCCTGAGACAAGTCCCCCTTCCTTCCCCCAAAGAGAAGTTATGATGCCAAGGCTAAAGGAATCTGCGCTGTATCGATAACAGTTAAGTCCAGCTGCAGAGCTCGGAGGAGTGGGAAAGAAAAGTTGGATCGGGGGGGGGGGGCAGGGATGCACCTATGAAGGTTGAATTCATGTGAGCAGGGCTTGGTTTCTGTGATGCCAAGAGGCCTGGTGAAGGGGTTTAAAGCACTTCTGCCTGTACCCGAAAAACGGTCATAGTATTTGAACTGCAGGTGCCACACTCTAAGGATCAATAAATAAACAAAATTCAAACACAAGGGTGGTGCCCAGATCACCTCACTCATGGGAACTTGGGTTCCCAGAGAGATAATGGAGGAGACATGCTAGGGCTGTACCGTGATTTGGGACGGGATGAGCAGAGGTGATGCCAATAATTGTATCTGCAATGGCAGGTGGTTGTTTGTGCATGCCACAGTGTCTGGGGTAATGCGGAGGCCCCTTGTATCATCAAAGCTGAGTTGACCTCGCTATTAACACTTTAATCAGGCTCCGGAGGGGTGCACATCATGTGATGGTCAGGAATATTTACTCATTAAATACATTTATTTTGTTAACAATATACCTGGTAGTCAATCAACTTCCAAGTTTCACGATGACGATGTACCAGATCAAGTGTTTAGGGGAATGTGTTTTTTATTATGAGTGACCAATAGGGTAATGGAGGATAAGGGATGATTAGAATTGTATATAGGTGTTAGCCAATGGGGAATGCTCTATCATGTTGCAATCTTTATTACGCATAGTTTTGTTAATTTGTGGTTTTCCTCTATAAAATATGTAACTCCATTGGTTGGAGCGAGCTTCGTGTTTGTTTGGTTCTGCGGGACCCTCTGATACTTTTTGCATGTAATGAAACTTTGTTTTCCTTGCAAAGGGTAGATTTATTCTTTGGCCTATTGGGGATTGTTTCTATTATTTCTGTTTTATGCCATTCACTTTAAACAACAAACAAGTAAAACACTAGATGTCACCCTTCCGGACACAACAAGCCAGGTGCACAAAATGAAGCACAATCATAAAGCTCACCCATACCGACAACAGTTGTTCCTGGTTCTGCATGCATCAACAGATGAGCACAGCATCTATTGTTTCCCTCTCTCCCACACTAGCCATTTCCTTACAATGCCAGCCACATGAGCACCTGGAGACCATGAAAGTGTCAGCGGTGCACAGTATATATCAACGTAACATAACATAAAATACATTTTTGGTCATGCATGAGCCTCTGTGGAAATGATGATGATGTTATCTTCTACCACACACAAATTCTATTTTCCATAGCCCAATTCCATTTGTTCAACAAATGTAACTGCTTGAATTTTGAATGCTGTCAAAAGTTAGCGTGTCTATAGAATGTTTACTTTCCTTTTTCACTGATACTATAATTTTCCAGTTTATTCAACATATAACTAGAATTCTTACAAAGACAGAAGCAGCTACGTAAGAGTATCATTGTTGGCTGCTTTTGAAATGTTCACCATCCATACATTTTATTATTTTCTGTGGCTCCTGGCTACATTTATGTGATTGTGTTAAACATATAGATATCATATGTATGTGATTGTGTTAAACACATAGATATCCTTTTTAATGCATAGAGGTGAATTGTGCCATTACACATAGATAGATCTCTTTTATCTTTTTCCTCATTTTTACAGAGTTACGATTGTGGATGCCATACTTAATTGTGTAGTGATGAAATACTTGACACATGACAATCAGAGATGGAAAGTGGTAACCATTGAGCCATTTCTTGCTTTTTCACCAACACCCCTTTGCACTGTGGAGTTTGTGTGTAGTTATCTCCATATTCCCTACTCTCTGCATGTAAAGCCTTGTTGGCAAAAAAAAACCAAAAAAAAAAAAACAGGATTTCTTCAAAAGGTCCACTTGATACCCTCAACAATTAAAAAAAAACGCTGTTGTCTTGATAACACGCTGCTACTCATACCTTTATTTCAAACAGATTTATACTGAGATTGTTCTGTTCTTTCTGGTTTGTAAGACAACATAAATATTTTCCCGTGTGTACTTGTGAACACTGATGTGTGTTTGCACCCTTGTAACGTGGCGTGTGTTTTTTTTTGCAGGATGACAGGATGACTCAGTGAAACACACGTCAAGGGAAATACTATTCTGATCCAATATAAATCTTGTATTGTGCATTTGCCGTTTCCAAAGGTTCATATTTCAAACTTTTCTGCAACATTGTTTCTGTGCCATATGGCAATTTTTCTATGAGAAATAAAGAGGAGCAATAAGTCCAAATGTCACTCTGAAGTATATTGTGGTAATTGCATGAGCCTGCAAAATGTTGTCATGCACTGTGTGTACTCCCATCATGAAGCACCTGTGGCACAGCTAAGGACTTTGGTTCACGTTTATGTGATTCACACAGACACACACACACATTCTTATATACTTCAACAAACGTCAGTCGGTAAGATCTAAAAGATGTCTTCTGAGGACTAGAGCATTAAATCATTGCATGGCCACATGCTCACTCTTAAAGTCACAAGTTTGTTGGTAATTTTGTTTGTATATGCGCTCATTTGCCCATGGACCTAAGGCACTATATAAATGAATAAATAAATAAATACATAAATAAACACATTCTATTCTCCCCTATCATTATGTTCAATCTTGACAATATCACTGGTGTGTTATATCCCTTTGGGAGAATTTGTCCTGTTGCTGGTGTTGTACGAGGTATTGTTTGCATTGGCTTATCATGTGTTTCCCGACTGTAGGAAACATTAGCATGTTATGTGCTCTGTTATAATTATAGGTTTGAGCAGGATCTTATTATAGTATTTATTTATTTTATGTCTTGTTATGCACAACATGCCCATGGGCCTCATGGCACATATATAACAAAAGGAAACAAGACAAAAACAGACAAAATCAAAGGACCCGGGAGACCAGCAAGAAACCTGATTATTGATTGAATAGATATGTTTTGACCACCCTCTTAAAGACAGAAATTGAGTTGGCTGCTCTTATTGACAACATGAGCACATTCCATTCTTTGGGAACCTGCACTGGGAAGCTGATATCCATGGTAAAGAGATACATTTGTGTCACTGGAGTTGGCTGTCAGGCCAGTCATCACATCAACTGTTCATTTCAAACTCATCCAACGGTTTACTGTCCCTCAATAGTACATCCCTCATCCGGGAGCAAGGACTTATCTTTGGATAGCATAAAAGTGGCTGAAGTATGAGAGAAGGACATGTTGACAGTAACTCAATGGGTATATAGAAATAGGCATAAACAGCAAACAAAATAGAGCATGTCGCCACTTTATTCTTCATGAATAGCAATTCATCTAAAATGTTGTTTTCAGTTTTGGAAGTCAAATGACCAGGCGCATGAAGGCAGAGTATAGTTAGTTCAGTTTTGGAATACATGTGCATAACTGGACATTTTATGAGATGAGCATCAATGATGTAAATAGGTTAGATATCACAATCCCATTATGGAATAAGCACAGTAGAGAGAAGGCTCTTTTTCAGTAGAACACTAACAATGTAAAATAGGTCAGAGAGTCGGGGAGCATTGCTCATGTGTGACGTCTGAAAATATTTGTATGGAATTGAACAGTAGGCCATCAGTAGCACTCAGTAATCAAGAATAAGCTGGAGACAATGTATGGTTTTTGTGTCAAGAACTTACAGCCATGGGCAGGCTCAGGGAACTGGACTTTCTCTTATGCCATCAATTACTATGTCAGTGTTTTACTCATCAGGTGAAGCTTTTTTGTCTTGACACTGATATTTGTATCAGGATTTCTGAAACTGGCAACTCACCAAATGTTGTATTTTTAATGAGGGTTGGCGCATCCTTTGTGACAAAAGGAAACAAACAAACATGATGCATCTAATTTGATTTCCAATTTGTGATGTTTTTCCAACTTATGTTTCATGCATATATATATTATTTAAAACAAAATGCTAAACCAAATGTTAAATGTTAAATGTTAAACCAACAAACATCAGAAATAATACACTTTATTAATACTTTGGAATAAATATACATTTTTTGAAACATTTGATTTAAATATTGTATGAAAATCAAATATGATGGTAAACTTAAGTGACCCTGATTTTGTTTTGAAATATTTTGATTTTCCTCAACAATGCTTTATAGTAAAAGTTATGTAATGTGATGTGTGGATATTTGTTTTCAATACAAATGCTAAATTATTTGTATTTAAGTTTTCAATGCGCATTACGTTTGTGCAGCTTTTGTTTGCATTTACGGTTTGCCTTATTTACAAAATTAAATTTAGCACACATCTTACATATTTGCATTTTTTTTATGCACAGTGTAATGACTATAAATGTAGTCTATATATTCTTATTTGTATAAGCACATGTACTAAGATTTTACTTTATATGTTATGTTAATACTTTTTAATTGTTTAGTTTATGTTTTCTTTTTATAATGTTATGTTTATTGTTTAGAATATGTATATACAATGATGGCATGTACCTTGTTAATTGATAATGTTGTATGTGTAAAGTATACAACTTTAATGTGTATGTAACTTTTGTTATTGTAGATTTATTTTTAAAAATAGTGTATTTTTTAATTGCAGTTTTTTGGGGAGGAATTATCCTTGTGTATGTTATATTTTAAATGTGTTATTAAGTAGTCATTTTGTATTACAGAAATATATCACATTGTCTTTCAACATATATCATAGGTGTACATTCAATGTACTTTTGAAGGATTTTACATTTGATAGAATTACGTCTTTTTGATTGAATCTTGTTATACTGTGCTAATATTGTATGCTTTTTAAGTGCATGGGTGAGTTAAGACTAACGTCATACTTCATTTTAATATTTGCAATTAATTATTTAATGTTTATTATGTTGTTACCTTAACTTTATTATTTCTGATGTTTATAGACTTTGAGTTTTTGTTGGTTTAACCTTGGCTTTTTTGCAAAGATAATATTTGCTTACAGTTACAGGAGTCATGATTTTGAGTGTTTGTTTTAATACTATCATGGGCCTCATTAGGACCCAGGCGGTAAGGGGTTTACGGCGGCGTAAACAGCGCCGACCCTTACCACCTGATTCCGAGGTCCCTTAGCGCCATGGAGGTTTTAACACCTGCTTTTAGCAGGTGTTAAAATCCATGGCGCTAAGGGACCTTGTTGTTAATTACGCCACCGTAATTTACGGTGGCGTAATTAACGCCTTCCCCACTCCCATTATGCCCTATGGGGCAAAAATGGGAATGGGGAAGGGTAAATGGGTCAATGGGGACTTACCGCCCCACTCACCTCGGAATGGGGCGGTAAGTCCGCCAACCACCATGGCGTAAACGTAGTTTACGCCATGGTGGTAAAGGTACGACCCAGGTGGTAACTTACCGCCTGGGTCGTAATGAGGCCCCATGTGTTGTAATCTTGTCCAATCTTGTCAGTTTCACCTCTATAATATTAGGAATATTGGCCATCTTCTAACGTTTCCTTCCACCAAACTTCTTCTGAAAACTATCAGTCTTTCCCGCCTTAAGTATAGTTAGTTTTTCATTATATATTGGTCTCTCTAACTATGCCATTCTTCCTCGGTGCTCAATCCACCACTCGGCAATGAGAATTCTGTTTAACCTTCCTTCATCTTTTCGAATTTCTGTCATGAATCGTGGTTATCGTGTGGATATAAGAAAACTCTGTCCCCAAGTACCAGCCAGAGAGAGAGAGAACACTCACTGGCCGGTCATTGAGGCTGCAGGAAACTGGAATGGCAGCACTGGGACTCCAGGGGAAGGGAAAACAGAACAGGTAAGGCACAATATAGAAGGGAATGGAACACAAGCAGACAATGAAGCTGTGATCTACCTAGAGGAGACCTGGGATAAGTGTGGAAGAGGGGAAGGATACCTTTGTCCAGAAAGAGCAGATTGCTTCCCCACCCTGGGTGCTGCAGGAAGTGATAGAGTTCCAGTGACCTGTGAAAGCCCAGGAATGGTGCAATGCAAGGCAGCCCCAACAGAGGTCTGGGCGTGATGATCCAAGACAAGGTGTTCCTGTAGCAAGGATGTGCGCAGGAAAATGCCAAAGAAAACACATGGTACAAAAAGGGCAATCCAGTAGCAGTCCGTAAATAGTCCGGGGATGAGCACGGAGAGAATTCCAGAAGCAAACAATCCAACGGTGATCCAAAAACTCTCCAGCAAAATGGAGCCACAAGATCAATAAACACCAGGAAATCCAAAGAGCAAACAAAAATGAGCAATACAGAACGCCGCCCTAACTGGCCCACAGACAGAGCTGAGAAGCGCGCGCATAGCGTCCTGGTTCATTTTATACAGATTGCCATGGCAACGGGTCACGTGAAGCCTTACGTTGCTTGCTAGCGGGCTGCAGGCACTCTCCGGGCATCCTGCAGTCGCCAGGGCAACCACCAACGAGACTGCGGCATATGCCGCAAGGGCCATGGTCTCCATGACCGAGGACAATGCCCCCCGCCCGATGTGTGGCTCGGACAGACACTGCAGGGGCATGCCTGTGAATGCAGCGGTAAGAGGTGAGCAAACCCTGCACTCGCGACCAGAGCGGCGTGACAATTTCCCCATATCTGACCTGTCTTCATTGTCTCCCAATTGACCTTCGGTTTGAGTTTCATTTTCTTTGGTTAGTCTTTAAGAGTCTTCACGCCATAGGAGCATGTGTCATATGAGCACATGTCGTAGGCGTGCATGTGATAGAAGTGTACATTTGTAGGAGCGTGTTTTGTAAGACGATGCTGTAAGGGTGTAGAAGGAGGATACTAACACAAAGGTGGCATGGTTTTGGTTATAGACTTTTATTTCTTAGGGAAAAAAACCTCACTGTCCCTATTTCTACAAGGGGTTCCCTGCCTCAAAATAAAACTAAAAGTACTTTCAGAATGTCTGTCAAATCAAAGTTCCACCAATCATTCAAACTCTCACACTATAACTAAAGAATAAACGATTGTCAGGAGAATGTTCCCTTCTGCTGGTTCGTCAACAGTGTCCAACAGTTGTTCTTTCTTAATAGAAAATACCAGGGGGAATGACTCCCTTCCCCTGGTTCACGGGTTTCACCCAGTCTTTTTTCCAATTGCCAGGAGAATGACTCCCTTCTCCTGGGGTGCACTTTGGTAGTCTCCAATAATACCAGGGTGAATGACCCCCTTCTTCTGGTGTTACTTTATACAATTCAACACACTGCCAGGAGAATTACTCCCTCCTCCGGCGTTGCACATTTGTAGTTTCCAGTAGGATCAGGGGTTATGACTACCGTCCCCTGGTGTTTCTCTTTAGGGTCCCAGACACTTCTCTGGTGGTCAGTGGTCTCCCCACTGATACGAGGAGGAAGGTTTCCTCTGATGCCGTCTTGGCTTCCTTTAGGGTTCCAGAACCTTCTCTGGTGGTCAGTGGTCCCACCACTGAAACGTGGAAGATAGTTTTCTCTGAAGCCCTCTTGGCTTCCTTAAGGGACCCAGACCTTTCTCTGTTGGTAGGTGGTCTCCCCAATTAAATGACGAAGAAGGTTTCCTCTGATGGACTCTTGGCTTCCTTTAGGGTCGTAGACCCTTCTCTGGTGGTCAGTGGTCTCCCCACTGGGACCAGGAGGATGGTCTCCTCTGATGCCCTCTTGGCCTCCTTTAGGGTCCCAGACTCTTCTCTGGTGATCAGTGGTCTCCCCACCGAGACGAGGAGAATGGTCTCCTCTGATGCCCTTGGCTTCCTTTATGGTCCCAGACACTTCTCTGGTGGTCAGTGGTCTCCCCACTGAGGCGAGGAGGAATGTTTCCTATTAAGTTTAGTTCGCAGAATTTCACAGGGTCCCAGACTCTTATATGCTTTATAACAGTTTCACTGTGCTGAGGAAGTGCACCTCGGTTGCAGTCTGAATTTTTGATGCAGTCCCAGACCCTTCTTAGCCCCTTTCTGCACCTGCGCTCACAGTTCTCAGAAAGTCTTACAGGGCCACAGTCCCTCCTTGTCACTTCTCTAGACTTTGCAACTCTGACCTGTTGCTTTGGCGACCCTTCTTGACTCCCCTTGACCCTACCGGCCCGCTTGTAGCTGCCATTACATTCTGGGATTCGAGCATATGGAGGTAGTTCATCCTGGGACTGGAGTCGGTCATCAGTGCGTTCTCTGTGGTCATCTGTTTCTTGTGGTTGCTGGTTTCAGTTTGGCTCCTTGCAGTACCAGTATGATTTGGGGACTGTGCAGTCCACCTGTGCCTGGAGGTTTTACTGCTGCCTCACCTCAGGTTTGTTGGACCGACTGACGTCAGATCCTGGAGAGCTGCCTTCAGCTTCCCGCCATAGGTTCTAGCTCTATGGTCTTTGCTGCTTCTCCACTCCCATGAGACCTTCCTGGCTGCTGCTGCGGGTCTGGCTCGACAACGTGCTGAGTCCTTTGGCTTTTAAACTCTGCAATTTACATTCCTCCGCAGAATGGTAATGGTAATGGTAATGTTTATGTTTATTTATAAAGCACCTATACACAAGACATGTGTTTCAAAGCACTCAAGGAGGGTGAGAACAAAGGGAAAAAACAACAGTTGTTCAGAGGCCTTGAAATGCTGAGACGATAATAGTCTGCACAGGCAGAGTAAGTGCAAATAATACAATTAACAATTGAGACACAGCAAATAGGCCTGGCGACGATTCTGCAGTTTTACCAAGTGCAATTAAAGGCTGAAGACAGGGGAGAACAGACAGATGATCTTCAGGCATGATGCAATTGGATCGTGCAAGTGCACAGACGGATACAGGGAGGGGGGTCCAAGTGCACCCAGTCTGTGGAGACTGGGGTAAGTGCAGAGAGAGATGCTCTCTTGGGTCATTTCACAAGTGCAGTGAAGGTGGGGTGAGTGTAGGGCCCTGAGGCAAGTGTGATGGAGGACTGGCAGGGGTACCAGGGACCTGTGAGACTCTGAGATACACCGGGTGGCCAGTCAGCAAGCTGTAGAGAAAAGAAGGGAGAGTGGGAAAGAGCAGAGAGCTAGGTTCGCAGGGTAGAGGGAGAGAGAAAGAGGAGGAGAAGAGGAAGGTATTGAGGAGTTTCCAGGATTTAAGGAGATCAGGTTCAAGACAGAGGGTGGCAGGGAGGCTATTCCAGCGAGAGGCCCCTGCTGAGGATAGGGATCTCCCTCCAAATCTCTTATTGGCGAACTGGCTCACTCACAGGAGGTTGGAGGTAGATGAGCAGTCGGCTTGGCAGGGACAGTATTTAGGTAGGCAACCTTGCAGATAGGTAGGTCCTAGGCCCCAGAAAGCCCTGTGGGCCTTTAACTTTATCCTTGCAGCTATGGGGAACCACTAAAGGGATTTCAGCACGAGAGAGATGCAGTTCCTGGGCTTGAGGCCAAGGATAAGTTTTGCGATTCTGTTCTGGATGAGTTGCAGAGGTCAGAGGGCAAAAGCAGGGCAGAAGCAGGGAGGTTGAGGGAGAGGCTGTTGAAGTAGTCCAGCGTAGAGAGAACCAGGGCTCTGGTGACAGTGAGCTGCAGGGGGAAAGTGAGAAAAGGTACCTCTGAGGAGGTGCAGCTGATAGTTAGACTTTTTAAGAGATGTCCGAAATGTGAGAGGAGAAAGAGAGAGTGGTGTCGAAGATGACTCAAAGGTTTTTAGCCTCGCAGGTGGGTGCGGGCGCAGGGCCAAGGGAGGCCGGCCAGAGTGAAAGAGGGAAGGCGGGCGCAGGGGTGCAAATGCGCACAATCTCAGTCTTACTGGCGTTGAGGCAAAGGTCATTTGCAGCATACCATGACTGAGTAGCGGACAGTCAGATATGAGCGAGGAGGAGGAGGCGGCTGAGGGTAACCTGAAAGAAAGTTGCATGTCATCAGCGTAGCACTGGAAGTTAGAGGTGAAAGTGGCAATCACACGTGCCAAGGCAGCCATGTAGATATTGAAGAACCAGTGGGATAATTTAGATCCCTGGGGAATGCCACAAGTTGAGAGAGCGATAGTCCACCTCGGATGGGTGGCCGGCAAGAAAGGAGGTTAACCACACCAGAGCCTGACCAGTGACTCCCAGGGTGTCATGGAGACGTGCAATCAGGATGTTGTGGTTAACCGTCTCAAAGGCAGAGGAGAGGTCAAGGAAAATGAGGCTAGAAGGCTGTTCCTAGTTCCACAGATAATTCGTCATGCCTCTGCGCATCCCCCTCATGTCAGTACTTTAGAAAAAGATATTTTCATGTTATTTATCATCTTCTTCTTCCCAGTACTTTTAAAAGGATCTATCCTGGAGGTATTACTATAGCATACAGTCCTATGCTCAATAAGAGGTTGTGGGGTGCTGTGATTAGTGGGGTAATTTTGTGATTGGACATTGGGGTTGTGACTATAGGGCCAGTACCCTAGGTGGTCGTCCTGGTCCCCAGGAGGGGAGTTCCATCCCATGAGGTCCTACCACATTAGACCACCCCTAGGGGGATGATTGGGTAGTGGACTCACCTCCCTAGACTCATGAGTAGGTGTTGCCCCCTGGGGAGAAGTGACAAAACCTAGTGATTCATCACAGGGCATAGTAAGAGTTTGTGTTATTAGTGTTCATATTGTGGCATTAGTGTTCATATACAAAATGTTAATATTTTAATACAAAATGATCATCCATTCCGCTCATGAATTGTCTGCCTCCTATCCATATGAAAGCTCATATTAAAGTTAACTTCAACTTTAATGTGCATTTTTAATACACTTGAGATGCGTATATTACTGTAAAACACATATACTCTGCATACATTATTGTAGTGCATGTTGTAGGCGCCTATGTGGTAGGATTATGTGTTATAAGAGCATGAAGGACAATGTGTTGTCGGAGTGCATGTCATAGGAGCATGTGTCATCTGAACATGTGTTGTGGGAGCGTGTGGGTGTGTGTAGTAGGATCATTGGTAGTAGCTGCATGTTTTAAGAACATGTGTTGTAGGAGTGTATGTCATGAGAGTGTGTTGTAAAAGTGAGTGGCAAGTGTGCATCGCAAAAGCATGCATTACAAGAGTGTGTGTCATAGGAGTGTGTGTGGTTGGAGCAAGTGTCATGAGACCATGTCTTGTATGTACACATGTTATGTGTAGTAGCTGTGTGTGTGTGTGTGTGTGTAGTAAGTGTACATTTCCTAGGAACATGTATTATAGGAGTGTGTGTTGTAGGAGCACATGTAATAGCAGTGAGTGTCGTAGGGTCACATGTCATAGGAGTGTGTGTCATTAAAGTGGTAAGAGTGTGCATGGTAAGAGTGTGCATAGAGTGTGTGTGGTAGGAAAATGTGTTAGGAGCATGTTTTGTAGGTGCATGTGTCTTGGAGGCTAGTGTCCCAGGAGCATGTGAGAGCATGTGATATATGTCCACATGTTTGTTGTCTGTATATTGTTGCCTGACTTATGTATTTCCTTGCTTTAGTGTAAATATGTAATCTGTATGCCATACAGTGTGTATTCTGTGTTGTAAGAGTGTTATGGTAAGAGTGTGCATATTAAGAGTGTGGTTGGTAAGAGCAAATGTTGTAGGCACATGTGTCATAGGTGCATGTGTCCTAGGTGCATGTGAGAGCATGTGCCATACGTTCATATTTTATGTTGGCTGTATATTGTTGCTGGAATGATGTATTTCCTTGCTCGATTGTATGCTCAATTGTATGTTTGAAATGTGTAGGCAGTGGGGGTGAGTGTGTATGCTGTGTGTGTTCATGAACATGTTGGCTGCATATTGTTGCTTGAATTATGTATTTCCTTGTTTGAGTTTATGTTTGGAATATGTACACAGTGGGGTGAATGTGTATGGTGTGTGTGGTCATGATAATGTTGGCTGCATATTGTTGCTTGAATTATGTATTTCCTTGCATGAGAGTATGTTAGAATGTGCAAGCAGGGGGGTTGATTGTGTATGGTGCGTGTGGTCATGATAATGTTGGTTACATAGAGTTGTTTGAAGTATGTATCTCCTTGCTTGAGGGTAAGTTTGTAATCTGTACGCAGCAGGGGTAGTGTGGTTGCTGAGCATATGGTTGTAGTGTATTTTTAACTTATTATATTCACTGAAACATGTGGTTGCCCTTCTGTCATATATAGAAACATGTTCAATTGTTAATATCTCAAAATTGGCAGAGCCAATGTTCAAGTTTTTTCGCTGCACCAGGTCCAGCTAACATCTAGGCATATTCACAAAATTAAGAATATCAAAGCACCCAATTGCGATATATTTGGGCTGATCCTTTTTTATTTCCTATGGGACCACCACATGTTAAAAGCTGTTCAAAACGTGATACTATTGTTTTTCATGCACAGGCGTCTGCCTTGAAATATTACTCATTTTCTGAAACACCATAGAGACTTCGTCTTAGGACAACCACAAAAGAATGTACTCCAACATACACAGGTCGCACTCTGCTTTGCGTAATGATAAAGCTCCGTACTCCAGAATTCGATTTTAAAAAATCATGAAGTTTTATTCGTAATTCAATAAAAAGCCCTGGCAACAGGAGAGCAGGAAAAAAAAACACAGGTGTTAGTTAACCTTTACTATGCCTTGCGCTAGCATAGAGAAATAATATAAATATGGAATACCAATTCACTCCATTTAAGTATATGCTGATGAAAGACTCTCTGGGCCTGATTCATGGAACGTTTTCCTATGGGATTGTGCCATTATAAAACACATCCATGAATCAGGCCCTCTGTTTCTTATCCATCATATTTCCACCATGTGGACATTCATTGCAGACTCAGAAAAGCCATACCTGTTGTGTTTCATTGCACACACTAAGTTTCGAAAATGATGGACATTATTGAGTGGTGGCAAATACTAGGTTGAGCAAAGGAATTGTTTCTAGGGTTGGAGGAAATTCTACAAATCTGTCCTATGGAATTTCCACACAAATTAATGAAAAATTCTCAAATTAGTCACAACATTGCTGCACCTGGAATTAGAGCATCCTTTACAAATCCTTGGTAATTTCTCAAATTGGGAAAGTACAGTCAATTCGGCAGTGAGAAAAGCAGAACTTTCATTTGTTTTCTATTAATCAAAGAAATCATAATGTAAGGCAACATTTGCCAATTTCCCTTCACCAGTGAAACGTTCACTAATTGTGACACCCTAGTACCATTGACATTATATACATTGCTTTAGTGCATGGCAGTTTTGGACATGTACTGGACAGTTTGGCGCTGACATTTGCCCTGTATCACTGAAAGAAAAAAATTGTCTTTGCAACGGTCAGGCTATGCAAATATCCTTTTTGCACTAGTAAGTGTAAATGTTTATGTAAAACAACTCTGCACTGGTTCAAAATTGTCCGGTACTGCAGCAAAATTGCATGATACAAGGTACATTATGTAATCTAGATTTGTGTGTAGCAGTTCCTGCTTTGTGTGCCCCATATCCATTTTGGAGACTTAATTAGTGATTACAAATTAGGAGATGGGAGCATGTACACTGCTTGCCTGAATGCATAGTGGGGAGGCCAGCATCAAATCACTAGCTGTTGAGGTAGCACTGGCAAGTCTTGCTCCCACTGCTATCTCTTCATTCCAGTTTCAGAACAAAGAGAAACAGATAATGCTTTCTGCCCCACTCTTGGAGCCTCAGCTGAATCACCATAGAGACTGTAGGTGGTGGTCTCAATTTAATTGGCCATTTTCAGCACTTATCTTTTCCGATGTACCAATATCCCAATTTACGGGACGGGTCACAACGAGAGGATCTTGGCACATAGAATCATTTGGACAGTAAACAGGGAAGCAGAGAATCAGTTCCCAGGCCCTAGCCTGGCACTTTCCGCCACTTTCCGCTGATGCCTGAGTGAAGCACCAAATGAGTGTGTGCATCCCACAGCACAAAGAGGGGATGCTGTGGCAATGTACACACTGGACATGATACAACGTGGGTACATGACCTTTTGATGAACACACCGTCCTGATGAAGGTGGTATCAAATTTTCTTTCCACGGAAACCGGTTGACGTTAAGAGATGGATGTGTGAGCTAGTGATACACACCGTGTTAAATTTGCGGTTTTAGATTTAGTTCAAGTGTTTACCATATACAATTATAAATTAAAAAAAAAAAAATATATATATATATATATATATATATATATATATATATATATATATATATGTTTGTGGGTATTCCCCATCACCTAAACACTTCAAGTTTAAAAACAAGCAAGCCTTTTGGCTAAATTTAACAATTATTATATCTCTAAAATGCTTGGGTAGTCTTTGTTAAGAAGGATCTCACCTTGTGGAATTTGGTTGTCTGTCTGCCCTCTGTAGATTCTGTTACAGAAAGTGCTAAAACTATGTTAAAAATGGTAGTCACATGGGAGAAAGTCCCTGAAAGAGCACAAGCCTACTGGACATACCGTTCTCGCCAGTTTCATACCCAGTGGAGTACAGAATGTTGATATAGTGTTTATGACTAGGACAGTAATTTCGTGTTCATTGCTGGCATGTCTGCTGCTTGCCAAGGTCAGGGGAAAATAGTCTAACCATAGTCTGCCAGATCTTACGTGCGCTTGTGGGTCGCCTGTCCACAGTATTGCTTTCTGTGCTATATCCTTCAAATAAAATGCAGAACCCTTTTATCCGTATTAATTCCAGATAACCTCAAATGTCATGCTTTGGAAAAATATCCATGAGGTGCATTGTTAATTACGAAAAAGTAGTTTATATCATGGATCAATGGCACTTGCAGTGTGTTCCTTTGTGTACAGTTTAGTATTTCATTACTGTTTCTGTAAACTATATTGTGATTTGAATGCATTTTATGTTAAGGGGTTAATATGTATTTCCAAATTAACGTTATTTTAATTTTAATTTGATATAGAAACCTAATGCAGCAAATGAGTGCGTAGATTTCTTGATCTTTGCCATGCTTTTTTTTATTTGTATTTGGACCTGTTCCTCTTTTTATTTTAGGATATTAGGTGGCGCTTTAGCCCAATCTATAAGCCAACAGTATTATGTTGGAGTACAGATAGGGAGAAATGGCATATGAGGAGGGCCCCAAGACTTGTAGGTGATGTTTGATTATATGCCCACCCATTTGACTGACCATGGCCATGATAATCCCTATGGCCTCTCCCACCCAGTTCCTGCCCTAACCGCCCCAAAACACCTCCTCATGGGAACTCGTTGTACTCACGTTAATTAAGCCTCACCATCAAACATTGTACTTGAAGGGCCTGACGGTGTTCTTTTCAAAGCAAGTCTTCTGGGTTAATGAACTGAATTGGAGTTATGTCTGCTTTCAGACACTCCATTTATAATCACTATGGGTGTCTTTCACTGAAGTCCTGTTAACAACAACCATTGGGAAAGCCAACAGATTTGGCTTGTGTATAGGTATTCCGCAGTTGACAGGCAAATGCCTTTTCCATACCTACACAAAGGCCCAAACTGTTGACATTGCCAATGCTTGTTTCAATTTGGGATTACACCTTTTTTTTTAAAATTAAAAATATTCATTTTGCGAGCACTAGGTGTGATGGTTTTCTTATTCATGCAATACATAGAATCGCCTTTTTTAAGTCGTTTTTTAAAATAAATAGTTTAGTGTTCGGGAGAACTCTGCTGATACAGAGATGTTGATTTTCTTAAGCATAATGCTATCTAATGTATGTTGAGTGTTTACAACTGCAAATGTAGTTCACGTAGAAATGGGGGATTGTTTTAATTCGAATATTAAACCATGTTTTACTTCCAAATGGACTGAAAAATAATCTACCAATGACATTTGCCTTCCAATTATTTTGTTGTATTTTATTGCGGTTGTGACTTTATGAAACATTTGTTTGTAGTACTGACGCTTTAACATACTATTCAAACTGTGTACGGACGAGCTTTTTCATATATTTATTCAGTTTCCCGAACCTTTTCCAAAAGAAGATTCAGGAAAAAAGCCTTTTTTCTCTGTTGGAGCTTTCTGCGATGCTCAGGCGCTCCCACGTTAGTCTCGAGGCAGGTTGGTCCACAGCACAACATTGACAGGTTGCAATTACTTTCCACATCGATTGCTTTCATTTCTGAGGCACTTCGGGACATTTTTCACTGCGTGTCTGCACTCTCCAAAGACGTGGTATCGACTTGCCGCGCCATATTTTCTTCCTTCGGGTGGAGGAAATATATGTTTATGAGCTAATACTGCTGATCCAGAGTCTCCTTGATTATTAAGATGAAGAAATAGCCCAGCAGAGGTTAATGTATCGAGGTCAGCTCAGGCTCTTGGAGAAATACTCCATAAAATCCCGTAGTTATCATCATTGCATACTGTTAATGTCATTGAGTAGCTGTCGTAATTCACCTTCACGGCAGCCCCCACTCCTCGAGTCTTTTAATTATTTCATTATACAGATATATAGCTTGATACAAGGAAGATCTATCTTTAATCCATCCATCCATCCATAATTCCATCCATCCATCCATTTATCTATACCTAAATGTCTCTATCCATTTTTACATATGTATGCCTAAACACAGACACACATTTGAGTGTGTAAATACACGTAATCAGGTGGAGCTTATGTTCCATGAGCACGTAACGTAAATGTATTATGTAAAAGACTTGAGTAAGGCTTTTACGCAATTTATTTACATTGCAGCTCCTTTTCAATCATTTTTCATGGAAGAGATGATACAGAGAGCATGGCTAACAGTGCTCACAATTAAAAGTAAACGCTGCCTGCCATGTGAGAATGCTAGACAGCGTTTAGAGTGCGCAAGTGCAGGGGAGGTGGGAGGCAAAAAGTGCGAGCGGAAGGGGGAGGGGGCAGAGCAGTACATGGGATCAACTATAAATAAATAGTAAATATAAATAAAACCAATAAACAAAAGTAAGGCCAGCTGGTAGCAAGTGCAAGTGTAAGTGAAGGCATCAAGTGTGAAGTGCTGGTAGGGAACTACAGGGATACAGAAAACAACCACTGAAAGCAAGGGTTGCCAGGGGGGCAGTACAGGTGTGCAACTGGTGGGGAGGGGACCTGGGCCCGAGATCAGAGGGTAGCCAGGTGACCAGTGCAGTTTCGGTTTTAGCCAGGAGTTCAGCAGGGGAGAGGAAGAGAGTGTCATGATCACTGCTTCCAAGGGGCTAGGACCAGCCCAACGTCCTTGGAAGCAGGCCTCTAACCTTCATCCTAGGCACCAGCCGGTCCCCATTGGGACCTTTTGGACCCTGTCCTGGCACCGGTGGCACCAGGCTCATCAAGATCACTGGTCCCGGCACACCCGATTGATGCAACGTGCTTCGCGTTATTCTGCATCTGCAGCAGAACGCTGACCGTGTCGGTTCCAGTGTTCATTCTTCCGATCCTGAACCTGTGAGAACAAAAGCTTACCTTTCTTGTATCCAGCCTTCAGAAGCACCTGCAAAGACAAAGAAACAACAGGTTAGCACAGCAACCCTCACTCGCAGCGCTTTCCTCACCTGATCCATCGGCAGTTACCAACTCTTCGCGCTGCTCCTCCGCCATTATAAAAGCCTGTGAAGACAAAAGCATAATTATTCCTGTGGGGAATTTATTTACTGGCACCCCTCGAATTCCGGTTTTCTTCAACGCTGCATTCCTGCACCTGAAAGAAAAAAGGAGAGACATTAGGCAGGCTATTTACTCACGCGCCATCGCGCCCTCCACAATTAGGCGCCTGCAAATACCCCGGCGTTTTCCAGAGTCTCTTCAGCATCCGAACTCATACCTGCAAAAGAAAAGAGACAGTTGGAGTGCATTTCGAAAGCAGGCAACAGGCACTTACTTACGCACTCCCAAGCGCTTCATTCCTATGCGCTGGCTCGAACTCCGGCTCTCTTCAAACCACCATCTTCCGCCTCAAGAGCCCTGCAAGAGAAAAGGCACCATTTGAAAAGAACATTATACAGAGCCCTATTCCATACTAATGTGCCCACGCACCTAAAGACTGTAAGGACATTCAAGGTGCCCGGAAACTCACCGTTTGTGCAGTTAACGACGGTTAGCAATCCTCTGAAGTCAAGAGGCCTACGTTTCAACCCAGTGAAGGAACTGGTAACGGCACCCTGCACCAGACGCAGATGGAGAGTCCAGCATTCACCTATCTAAGGTGAGCACGTTGACCTTGGGGCTCCACGGAAAAGTGAGAGGGGGGGAGAGAGAGACACCCGACAATCCCAGGTCATTAACCCCATATTCTTTCACCTGCAGACATCTTACTCTTCGAGTTAGACACACCATGCGAAGAGGCCCAGCCCCGGAAGCCAATCGAGTCCTGCACTTCACTTTTCAAGATACAGTTACCACCCTGCCAAGACCAGCGCCTCCGTGGGAATCAGGTGAGCGTTACAGAACGCGAAGCCCACCGCAAAACTCCTACCCAGGCGCAATGGAAACCTCAGATACCGATCAATTGGCCCAGTTACTTGGGGAACTAAAAGCGGAAGTACATGCAGCTCGTCAGGAAACGAACGCTCTAAGAAGAGAGCTGATTATATCCAAGGAGCGAACAGATGACCTCGCTAGGCAATTGCTACAAACGCAGGCAGGACAAAAACCTCTGCCCGCTTCAGGAGGAAACTATCCCTCAGCATCCTCCACAAACCCAGTGCAAATCAATCTACACGGTAATGTGCCCTTGGCTCCGCCCGAACGCTTTTCTGGTGACCCAAAGAGATTTGCAGTGTTCATTAACCAGTGCCGCTTAAACTTCTTATGTAGGCCAGCAGCCTTCCCAACAGATCAGGCCAAGGTGGCCTTCGTGCTTTCTTATCTCAGTGGCAGTGCCGCAGATTGGTCGATCCCTTTAGTCACTCAGGATGATCCGGTTCTTCATAATTTCCAGGCTTTCCAGTCCAGCATGGAGAAACTGTTTGCAAGACATTCACAAGGGCAGGCCTTGGACAATGAACTCCTTTCGTTACGACAGGGTAACCAAGACCTTTTGACTTACATCGCATCATTCAACAGACTTATAGTGGAAACTCAATGGCCTGAGGATAAGAGAATTACGCTTTTCTACAGAGGCCTGCGTGGAGAGCTCAAGGATGTGTTAGCTCAAGTTGTGAATCCTCCACAAGACTGCTCAGACTATATTGACCTAGTTGTTCAATTGGACCACAGATTACAGAATAGGAAGGTGGATCGTTCCAAATTTGATACCCTAGTGTTTTCCAAACCGCAGACCTTAGCTAGGGGAGTTGACACCGTGGAACCCATGCAAATAGGGGGCATGAAAGGAACATTAACCCAAAAAGAGCGAGAAAGGAGAAGACAGCTGCAATTATGCCTCTATTGCGGAAACTCGGGGCACTTTCTTCGAGACTGTCCAGTGAAACCAGCTAAGAAGGCTGTAGGAGCTGCAGTTACCTGTACCACAAATTCTGAGCAGGGAAACGACCTAGCCCGACAAGTGTAGAGGTCCTCTTGCCGAGCGTTAAAATCTGTTCCGTGACCTCGCATTTCGTGGTGCCTATGGTCCTCATTAGCCCTGAACGTCCGGATCGTTTGCATGCAATTGAAGCTTACATCGACAGCGGAGCAATCGGCAATTATGTGGACCGTGAAATGGTATCAAGGATGAATCTACCTCTTTGTTCTAAGGCAGTAAAAGACGTCATTACTACAGTGGATGGCACGGAGATAGCCTCCGGACCAGTAACTCACACCACCCAGGAAGTGACGTTAGTGAGCCAAGATGGACACCGGGAGAAAATCGTGTTCGATGTGATCAAGGCCCCTCAGTTCCAGATCATTCTAGGAATTCTTTGGTTAGAGAAGCACAATCCTCAGATCGATTGCCGAGCAAAGACGGTTCAGTTTCCTGAATGTATCCCCACTTGTTATCCTCGGCCCGACGTTTCACTGGCAGCAATCTCTTCTGAGGTTCCCCAACTACCTCCTGAATACCAGGAATTCCAAGACGTCTTTCAGAAGGACCAAGCTAACTCCCTGCCTCCTCATAGGTCTTATGACTGTCAAATAGACCTGATACCCGGATCTACTCCTCCGTGCAGTAGGATTTATGCCCTCACCGAGCCAGAGAATCTCCACCTCAGACAATATCTGGACCAATACCTAGCTAACGGGTTTATCCGTCCTTCAAGATCCCCAGCTTCTTCGGCTTTGTTCTTCGTTCCGAAAAAGGAAGGAGACCTTAGAACTTGTATAGATTACCGCGCCCTGAACCAAATCACCGTTAAAAACAGATACCCGTTGCCTTTGATCCCTGAACTCCTGGACCAAGTCAAAAACGCATGTATATATACAAAGTTGGATCTCAGAGGAGCCTACCATTTGGTACGAGTAAAAGAGGGCGATGAATGGAAGACGGCCTTCCGCACCAAGTATGGGCTGTTTGAATATCAAGTTATGCCCTTTGGACTATGCAACGCTCCGGCCGCCTTCCAGTATTTTATGAATGGCGTCCTCAGAGAACTCATAGATGTGTGTGTAGTTGTCTATATTGACGACATCCTCGTCTATTCACCATCTGAAGAGGAACATCGGAAACACGTTAAAGAGGTCCTCGAGAGATTGCGTCAACATAACCTTTTTGCTAAGCTTGAAAAATGCGTTTTCAACTTAACTGAAGTTGAATTCCTAGGATTCATACTGTCGCCTAACGGAGTCCATATGGATTCAAAAAAGGTCGATGCAATCATCAAGTGGCCTTCACCAACCTCTGTAAAAGGAGTTCAAAGCATGTTAGGCTTCGCTAACTTTTAACGCAGGTTCATTCCCGAATTCTCTCGAATAGTCCAGCCCATCACCGCTCTGTTAAAGAAAAACAAACGTTTTGAGTGGTCTACAGAGGCGGAACAAGCTTTCCAAGACTTAAAAGCTAAATTCATCTCTGCACCTGTTCTGAAACATCCCCACCCAGAACTCCCCTACATCGTTGAAACAGATGCTTCTAGTCTTGCTATGGGGGCAGTTTTATCACAAAGGGATCCAGTTACACACCAATTACATCCTGTAGCCTTTTGGTCCCGCAAATTCTCGGCTCCCGAGATCAACTATACTATTACAGACAAGGAACTTCTAGCTATCAGATCGGCCTTTAAGGCCTGGCGGCATTACCTTTTGGGAGCCAGACACACAGTCACAGTAATGACAGATCACCGCAATTTACAATATCTGAAGACGGCCAAAGCTCAGTCTTCCAGGCAGCTCCGCTGGGCTCTGTTTTTGGCTGAGTTTGACTTTATAATTACTTATCGACCAGGCAGTAAAAACGGAAAAGCAGATGCCCTCTCCCGGATGGGAATAGATGAACACTTGACCAATCCTGAACCAATACCCATAATCCCTGAACAAAGAGTTTTGGGTTTGGTCAGCGCTCAATCCCTTGAAGACATCGAGACAACGGTCAAATCACTCCTAACTCCGGCAGAATTACAGGACTGGCAACTCAAGGGGAAGGACTTCTCAGTGGATCAAGACCTACCATATTTCCGAGGACGATTGTACTTGCTCTGTGAGAAAATACAAAAACAGGTAATCTCCTGTTATCATGACTCATTAATGGAGGGCCACCCTGGCATTACCAAAAACATGGAAAAGGTCAAAAGACATTTCTGGTGGCCAGCATGGAAGAAGGACATTAGAGACTTTGTAATCTCCTGCGGTGTGTGTGCTCAGAATAAAAGCCAGAAGGAGAAACCAGCCGGCCTCTTACACCCGCTTGACATCCCTCCCTGTCCATGGCATACCCTGTCCATGGATTTCATCACTGACTTACCTCCATGCTCAGGGTATAATACCATTTTAGTAGTCGTGGATCTATTCTCCAAGATGGCTCACTTCATTCCCCTAAAGGGCCTACCTTCAGCTTCAGTGTTAGCCCGAGAATTCCTAGAAAACATTGTTCGGTTACACGGTTTTCCCTCGGTTTTGGTCTCCGATAGAGGAAGTCAATTCATCTCCCACTTTTGGCGAAGTTGCTGTCGCTTAGCCCAGATTGATGTGAGACTTTCAACTAGTCACCATCCCCAAACTGACGGACAAACCGAGAGGACAAATCAAACTCTGGAGCAATATTTACGTTGCATGCTCCAACAAACTGAAAACCCTTGGAAGGACATCCTTTGGATCGCTGAATATGCTTATAACAATTCGATCCATTCTGGAACCGGGAAGACTCCCTTCTTCCTGTTATACGGAACCCATCCTAGGACCTCTAACCTGGATCCTCCCCAAAAACTCGAAACACCTGCTGTGGATCACTTGCACTCGGTGATCACTCATGCTTTTAAAGAAGCCACTGCCCATCTGCAAAGAGCTAAAGCACTATACAAGAAAGGAGCGGATCTACACCGTAAAGAGGCCCCTCACTACTCTGTGGGAGATCAGGTCTGGTTATCCACTAAGCACCTGCCTCTAAAAGGACCCCGCACTTTCATCCCGAGATACCTAGGACCCTATCTCATCTCTGCCATAATTAATCCGGTGGCTGTCAAATTGGAATTGCCTTCTCATATGAAAATACATCCAGTATTCCATGTCTCCCTACTAAAACCAGTACAACCAGAAACCCGATTAACCAAACTCCCAGAACCTGTTCTAGTGGATGGAGAACTTGAGTTCGAAGTAAAGAACATCCTCGACTCCAAAATCTCCAAATCTAAGTTATACTACCTGGTTGATTGGAAAGGATACGGCCCCCAGGAAAGGTCTTGGGAACCCTCAGAACATGTCCATGCACCTCGTCTGGTCAAGACATTCCATATAAATCACCCCGACAAGCCAAAACCCCCGGAGAGGACGCGCTTGGGAGGGGCCTTGAGGGGGGGTGCTGTCATGATCACTGCTTCCAAGGGGCTAGGACCAGCCCAACTTCCTTGGAAGCAGGCCTCTAACCTTCATCTTGGCACCAGCCGGTCCCCATTGGGACCTTTTGGACCCTGTCCTGGCGCCGGTGGCACCAGGCCCATCAAGATCACTGGTCCCGGCACTGGAAGCGCCGGGCTCATAACATGTATAAAGATGCTTGGGTGGACTTACCTGCAGCAGACCATGCTGCTTACTTACCAGCCATATGGGAATCCTCTACGAGCCGGGACTAGTTTCTTACCTGGGTGGGGCAGGCTCCACTCCCTGGATACAACACTGGAACTCTTCTAGAACAGGAACTCTTTTCTTTCCTGGGCGAGGCAGTGGAGGAAGACGCCTCATCACTCCAAGGCTATTTAAACCACACCCGATTGATGCAACGTGCTTCGCGTTATTCTGCATCTGCAGCAGAACGCTCACCGTGTCGGTTCCAGTCTTCATTCTTCCGATCCTGAACCTGTGAGAACAAAAGCTTGCCTTTCTTGTATCCAGCCTTCAGAAGCACCTGCAAAGACAAAGAAACAACAGGTTAGCACAGCAACCCTCACTCGCAGCGCTTTCCTTACCTGATCCATCGGCAGTTACCAACTCTTCGCGCTGCTCCTCCGCCATTATAAAAGCCTGTGAAGACAAAAGCATAATTATTCCTGTGGGGAATTTATTTACCGGCACCCCTCGAAATCCGGTTTTCTTCAACGCTGCATTCCTGCACCTGAAAGACAAAAGGAGAGACATTAGGCAGGCTATTTACTCACACGCCATCGCGCCCTCCACAATTAGGCGCCTGCAAATACCCCGGCGTTTTCCAGAGTCTCTTCAGCATCCAAACTCATACCTGCAAAAGAAAAGAGACAGTTGGAGTGCATTTCGAAAGCAGGCAACAGGCACTTACTTACGCACTCCCAAGCGCTTCATTCCTATGCGCTGGCTCGAACTCCAGCTCTCTTCAAACCACCATCTTCCGCCTCAAGAGCCCTGCAAGACAAAAGGCACCATTTGAAAAGAAAATTCTACAGAGCCCTATTCCATACTAACGTGCCCACGCACCTAAAGACTGTAAGGACATTCAAGGTGCCCTGAAAATCACCGTTCGTGCAGTTAACGACGGTTAGCAATCCTCTGAAGTCAAGAGGCCTATGTTTCAACCCAGTGAAGGAACTGGTAACGGCACCCTGCACCAGACGCAGATGGAGAGTCCAGCATTCACCTATCTAAGGTGAGCACGTTGACCTTGGGGCTCCACGGAAAAGTGAGAGGGGGAGAGAGAGAGACACCCGACAATCCCAGGTCAATAACCCCATATTCTTTCACCTGCAGACATCTTACTCTTCGAGTTAGACACACCGTGCGAAGAGGCCCAGCCCCGGAAGCCAATCGAGTCCTGCACTTCACTTTTCAAGATACAGTTACCACCCTGCCAAGACCAGCGCCTCCGTGGGAATCAGGTGAGCGTTACAGAGAGAAAGCAAAAGCAAAGAGGAAGTTCTTGAGGAGCTTACGGAACTGGTGATGATTCTCCTCAAGTTTCAGAGACGCATGGAGGCTGTTCCAGAGGGAGGCCTCAGCCAAAGAAAGAGATCTACAACCAACTCATTGCTTAGAGAAGCGACTGACCCTGAGGTTGTTTGAGGCGGATGAGCGAAGAGCTCGAGAAGTAAGAAATGTATGAGGTAAGAGTTGAAGGTGTAGAGGCCCTAAGCCCCTAAGCCCTTGTGGACAATGCATAGGGTTTTGAGCACATCCTTGCAGCCTCCGGGAGCCAGTGTAGCGATTTCAGTCCTGGATAGATACGATCCCTGTGCTTGAGGCCAAGGACAAGTCTCACAGTCCTGTTTTGGAAAAGTTGCAGAGGGCAGAGAGTAAGAGGCAGGCGGATTTAGAAAGAGGTTGTTGAAGTAGTCCAGCCTAGAGAGAACCAGAGCTCTGGAGACAGTGAGCTTCTGGGGGAAGGAGAGGAAAGGAAGAATACCTCTGAGGAGATGCAGCTTGTAGTGTGACTTCTTAGAGATGTCAGACATGTGAGGAGAGAAGGAGAGTATGGAGTCGAAGATGGCTCTGAGGTTTTTAGCTTCACAGGTGCGATCAGGAAGAAGGCCAAGAGAGGCAGGCCAGAGAGTGACAGGAAAGGAAGGTGCAGGTGTGCCGATGAGGAGAATCTCAGTCTTACTGGCATTAAGGCAGAGATCATTGGCGGCACACCACTGCTGGATAGCAGACAGACAGTCAGAAATGAGATTGCGCCATTGAAAAGCAATTGTAAATCAGGCCCATTGACACACATTCCGAACTGTTGTGTGCATACCAGTTAATCGCAAGATCTCTTAGTTTGCGGGGCACCAGAAATAGCAGGCTCCTGTCACAGCCTGCCACCTTCATGTCTCTGCCTTTTTCTTGAAGTCATTTGCTGCTGTCACTTTTTGACTGGCTCTGTCAGCACTGGGGAGCATCAGTGATGGCTGTGTATCTGTTGTGTTTAGAACTTAGCACTTCACAGTGAGATGAGGATTCTCTACCGATACGAAATTTGAGATGTCCATTGATACATTACCCCACATATTGTCAAGTCGCTCATCTCAATTTTCAGGGAGCTGCAAGCCACAAGCTACTTTTTTGTGTTGCACATGACCTGTTAAAATATTTCAGCTGATTCGTCAAGAAACAGAAGGAGGGCAACGTACTAGTGCTTTTCTGGTCACATAGGCCACACACAGCAGCTGCCCAGTTTAGGAGTGAGTGTGGGTTTTGGATTTATCAATATTAACACTTACTCCATTGTCCAGTGCATACTGACACAGTGCTTCCAGTTGGGATTGTAAACCATGCCTGTTATAGTCCATAAACAGGAGATCATCTGCATATCTCAGCCACCCTAAACTTCACCAAATTTAGCTTTACATGCTGCAGTAGTGTCCATGGCCTCCTGCAGGTCCACCAAATATAAGTGAAATAGGTTTGGCATGAGGATGCAGCCCTGCTTGATACCCCTACCTATCAGTATCCATTCCGTGACCTGACCCCCACACATCCACACATATTCCCACTGTGGTGTCAGTGTACAAATGCAAAATCATAGAAAACAGCCCAGCTGGAATGTGCCACCTCCGCGCACCTGCGGAGTGCCCTGATGAGTACTGACAGCTGTTCTGCTGATCCCTCTGCTCGTCGTGCTCAGGACCAGATTTATTCACCCAAAAGACATCTACAACCTTTGGACTTTCTACAGGCCACGTCCACTCAGCACGTGACCTTCTTTAAATATAGACTTGCACGTGCCCCAACGTGCGCACACCTGTGGAGTGCCCTGATGAGTGCTGACAGCTTACCGCTGGTCCGCTGTGCCGTCAGCCATCAGCCGCCTCTCCATACTTGTGAATCATTTACTCTGCTAGTCTTTTCAATCATCCTGTCCCCTTTCTAGCTCTATCATGAAAACATTACGCCTTACAACCGGCATTCCAAACCAGACGTCTGTGCAGACTAACAAGCAGCCTAGACACACACCACAATATGCAGCGAGAGATGGCAACCCGCGCGCCCAACCACAGACGCGGCTCAATTTTTGTTTGGGCTTGAAAGACGGAACCGCAAAGCTGACATCTATGAATACCGGCTCTAGCGATGTCGGTAACATGACTTCCATTAGCTTTGCCCCAATCTCACGGTCAGCATATTCCGATAACCCCTCCTCCACCCTCTCCGACTGCACAATGCAAGCTGCATGACTCCTATTGCTTCAGAACAAAATGTGGATTTGTACCAAACTCTCAATGATTTTCCAAACCCTGCAAAGATTCTCCAAGCTCATGCTTCCATTCACATCCTAGACTCCTCCCAAATCCCAGTGCTCTACTCACAGGTAGTCAACGGAGATATGTCTAGCGAAACTCTAAACTCTCAACATGATGCTCCCATCCCCCCGCTTACCCAATCTCCAAACTCGATGAGCAATCTACGCAAATGCCTGATCCTTACAGACACACCGGGCATGGCAGCACTCTGCAACATAATGCTGATGGCCAAACAACCAGGCTATCAACCTCTCCTAACCTTTACACTAATGAAGAGGCTACTGGAAACATATCCCTATCTCTTTCTGAATCCACGCTAGTAGCCTCTTTTACCAAACCAACCCCTAGACCTTCATTAGGTTTCCCTCTTCCTTATACTCTGGCAGTTGACACAGCTCTCACTGCTGTAAACACGAGTATTTTTTTCACTAGCATGACTATATGAGTCCTTTGATCATAAAGCTACATAACATTACTCCCTTTTACAAACCTTGGTTACAAAAGTTGAGCGGCTTGCCTGCAAAGCAACAGTTGAAGCCAAATCTGCTTCTCCTATGTTAAATCCAGATAATCAAGAGTCAATAATGTCTCAGCAACCTACTTTGAGTATGCCATTGGCCGGGACGGAGAGCAACCCAACACGTAGCATAGCTTTGCTGCAGTCCATCATATTGTTGAGCTCGCCTAGCAGCGAGCCAACAGTTATATCTGGCTCCCATGCTACCACTCCAGAGATTTTGGTGGCTACCAACAGTGAGACCTCCGTATTTGAGCTTTTTGAGTCAAAACAACAACGAAAAAAATAGAAATCCAAGAAACGCAATTGTTTGGTCACAAATAGGAATTACAAGAAAACAAAAAATCAACCTGCACAAAACAAAAAAGAAAACTTCAATCAGAAAACGAAGAAGTTAATTGAAACCTTAACGATTCTGAGAAATGGACGTCTGCTCGCAATTTCAATTTGGAAAATCCTCAGATCCAAAAACTGCAACCGCAACCACAACCTACTGCTCTCCCTCCAGTGAGCCCCTCGGCATCAATTCAAGGTAATGATGCTGATTGTATATCGAATGTGAGCTCTTATAATGGCTGTTTGACAACTGTGAATGAGGATCCATTAGATTCGGGCAATGCTAATGCCGAGCTCATGAACCTCTCAGTTTACTCCACCACCTCGCTGCCCATAGTTGATCTTGTGCATCACAGTTTACACTATGCCAAAGGGAACAAAACCAAACAAGCATTCTGTTTTAATTTAGACATTGAGTTTCCAGGTTTTAAGCCTCTAGAACAGAAGCGCTCTAATGTACTAACATCAAACTCAAATACAGACAAGATCACCCCACCACGGGAACAAGAGGTGATCACTTCAAGTCTCCCAGTGCCCACCCTCCCCAATCAAGCTGAAACCACAAGCAATCTTCCCTGCTTAATCACTACTCTTCCCCAAGCTAGAGAACTTATGATGCTAGACACAGACACCCTAGTCATAACAATGTTAGACAGACTTTGCTCTGATCCATACCCCAACAGGTCGACCTTATTAACAATCTTCCAATCTACCTTTGGGTCAGAACATATTGGTACAGATGACATTGAAACAATTACATACATCAAACCCCTACATTTTGACACAGTGGAACTTAACATCCCCTCTAGAATAGTCAAAAATATATTGTGGCACAACAGAGATGAATTAAGACTACATGGTCTCCTTCTCCAAATTCAAAAACACCATCCATCCATGAAGCAGTCTGATAATGATCAGATAAATCATAGCCAACTGCTCCCCCAGTATAACAAACCAGAACCTCATCCACCTCACTTAGGATGCTGTAAATGCAACTGTGAAAACCACAAAGCCAGCCAATAGAGTAACCGGCTACCCGCATCTCAGCTAAAATCTAGATGGACGTGGCTATCTGATGCCATTCAAGTAAATGCCAAAGCCACTATTAGCTAGCATTACATTAACAATGTTAACATTCGTGCGCTCTAGTCGTCTGGAACACAAGAGGTTTCTCTCACCTCCTGACTCCTAAAGCCAACATTCTCAATTCTATGATATATATTCTTATATATATTTGGTCAATTGTGAAAAGGTCAATTGTGACCCTTTAAAATCGGTCAATTGTTCATTCAAACAATTGTAAATGAACAATTCGGGTAATACCCATTAACCTCGACCCTAAACTATGTTTTCATCTCTGCGAGTGCAAATAAAAGAGTTGCAACATTCAAAGTAATTCCCAATGCAGCAAGTGACCACCAAATTCTGGTAATACAATGGATATCACATGTTGTACTTGCTCCAGATTATTAAAAGCAGTCTCTAGTTCTCTCACAAGGCAGAAATCGCCTGATTTGGCAACTGCATCAGCTGGTTTTAGTAACAAAGCAGTTCAGGGAAGCCCTCATTAACAAATAACGAATAGCAATGGTCAACTATACCAATTGCTTAAAAATAGTCACACAATGTACCAAAATCCAACTCGCCCAGCATTTAAATATAAGTACACCTATGACCTATGTATTAACCTAACCAACGCTTCCTTGTTTTGTACTCGAGTGACCTATTGTCCTACTGTATACCATATTGAAACGTACCTGTGGGGCTCTATATTAGCTGTGCTCTATGGCTTTGTACAATATTGCTACGTACCTGCTTTACAATTGCTGTGCTATATATCTGTCCGTCCAAACCCACTACATGCAATACTGATTGTTCCTGTTGAGCACCATATTGTAACCTAGCTTTGTGCCCCATATTATCTTTTGCTCGCCTCACTAGTCGTGCACATCTAACTGACGCTCTTTGTGCATCATAGCTGAATGCCAATGCCCCAGTTGTTTCATGCTTATTCGACCTACTGCATTGCTCTGCTAGACATGTGTGTAATTTAGCAATTTGCTTCTCCATACTACTACACTGTACTACTTAGCTGAACGCTATTGCCCTAGTTGAATCATGCCTATCCGGCCTACTGCTTTGCTCTGCTAGCCATGTGTGCACTTTAGCCATTTGTGCCTCCATACTACTATGCTGCACTGCACTTATCACTTGTGTACTCTTATGACATCTGGATTTGGCTATGTACTGTATAATCGTGCTTGGGACTTGAATATTGACAAGATCTTCATGCAATATTCTGTTGAATATGCTGGGGCTCTCGCAGTACCCTGGGGCAATTAGAGGTGTTTGTATGTTCTCTCACCAGTGTGAATGTTGTGAGGTATTGGGAGTCCGGGTCGAGGGGTATGGAGAAAAAGGCATTCTTCAAATCAACCACAGGTAAATGGGTGGCCTGTTTTGGGACGCTTCACAAAATGGAAGAGGGTTCGGGACAAGAGGGAACTCCTTTTGGACTATGTCATTGAGTGGGCAGAGGTCCTGCACCATACGCCACGCCCCTCCTGTCACTTTCTTTATCGGATACACAGCGGTATTGCATGGGGAGTTTGAGAGAACAATGATACCTTGCTGGAGTAGGGCACATATTGTTTCTTGTATTCCTCCTTCTGCCTCTCGGGGCAATGGGTATTGTTTTACTCTAGTTAAGATTTCTCCAGGCTTTAGGGAGATTTTCACAGGGGTCACTTCTCTCAGTAGCCCTATATCATGGGTATTTGTGGTCCAGGGGTGAGTGGGCACCTGTTGCATGTCTGTGTTATAGTAGGAATGTGGTGCACCAATGACAACCATGAAGAGGCTTGGCACTTTTCTGTATTGCACTATCACTTCGCAAGGGATGCTTATTTCTAAAATAATTTCCCCATCATTGTCATCATCGGTGAACA
This sequence comes from Ambystoma mexicanum, assembly GCF_040938575.1. NCBI lineage: Eukaryota > Metazoa > Chordata > Amphibia > Caudata > Ambystomatidae > Ambystoma > Ambystoma mexicanum. The sequence goes on along the minus strand of NC_090939.1, from coordinate 567,535,809 downwards.
GTTCCTCATCTGTTAGTTCATGCAGGGATATGTTTGGGTCAATACATAGTACTGTGTCCCACTCGCATCCATTCGTGTCCATCTCTATTGCCAGTATTCTTTTTGAAGACACCTGTACTCCTTGTAAGTCTAAGGACAATATCGGGCCAGCAACAATGACAGGGTCAGCTACAGGTCGGAATACAAAATCTGAGGGCCCTTTCCATTCTTTCCTAGTCAGTCAGGTACTACCTTGGCCAAAACTCTGATCCCATACACAAACATGTCGCGATCTACTGATACCCCTCTCACCTTAAGCTCGTTAGCCACAGTTTGTATTAACAACATTGCTCTGAGGGGACACATGCCAGGAGTGGAGCAAACAATTCCTCTGTCAGTGAATGATATCGTCATGTTTAACTTTCTGAGCAAATCTCGTCCTAGTAAATTGACAGGGGAACATTCATAGTAGAGTAGGGGGGCTCACACGGTTTCCCCCCTATTTTGACATCCAAATCTTCTGTGAAAGGAACCATGACTACAGCCCCAGAGAATCCTTGTGTTTCGAGATTTTTTCCAGATAACAGAAAATCAACTTCACATATACATCACCTGAGTCAACCATAAAGATGAAGTTTGTTTCCTATCTCTGTCCCCACAAGTGGTTCCTCTTCTGGATTTAAGCTAGTTTATAGGACATTACACACAAGTGCTCTCTGTGGACTTTACTAATCTGGGTGTGTGTCTGTGCTGGGACAGTAAAAAATATTTTCACTGAGAATGTACGCCCCTTGGTAGGGTGCCGGTGCACCGTTCAGGGTAGTGGCGAAAGGGTTATTGTGACGATGGGCCATTTGGTTAGGGGGTTTTCGGTGTGATTGCATGTTGTATGGAGGGTGTCGGAGTGCTGCAGTCCGGGGATGGTGGATGATGTGACTGCTCGTCTTGTTCATAATTTCCTTGGGGGAGGCTATATGGGCTGCCCGGGTGTGGATGCCAACATTGGGGTTGATTGTGATAGGGTTGGTTATACTGATAGTTACCACCTTGCCAGCTTCAACATTCCAGTGAAAAGTGACCCCATCTTCCACATGACCAACATTGCCCGAGACCTCCCGCCCTGGGGCCTTGTCCCATGTATGTCCCTCCTCTCTGTCCCCAGAATCCACCTCATCTTCTTGCAGGTCTTCCTTGCCACTGGGGTCCCATGTACTGTCGCTCTCCTCACTGTTTCTGCCTGTTGTCTGCCAACATTGCAGCCATCCTTGCCTATGTCGATACAAACACATCTCTTTCCTCCCCTTGCTGCTCTGAGGGCAGCACTGCTGTTACTGCCGTGATCTTCACTAATTTTGTCTGTACCAGTTTTTCTTCTTCAGCTAATCATCTCTGAATTGCTCCTTTTCCCTCTCTTTGATCCTCCTACAGTGGTGTAATATGATGCTTTGAATCTCAGGCCAGCCTTTGGCTTCTATCCCAGCTATTTTATCAAGGCCCTTCCGTACTTCTTTGGGGAGGCCTTGTTTAATTAAGAAGTAGGATAGGGAGGTAGACTGGTCCCACGTGGTGCCCATCTCTGCGCGCCACATCTCATGTACCCGAAGAATTAAGTGCGCAGCATCTTCCTCATCCCCCATCATGCACTGCATTATGGAATGTAAATCAGGGGTATCTGTGAAGTTTCTCTCCAAGGCATCCCACACCTGTGCTCTTACATTATTGAACAAGGCCACGTCTACTTATCGTCACACCTGGGAACCCTGCTTTCACGCACACTGAGTCTGCCTGATCACCTACCGTAGACACCTGGAGGCTTTTAATGTCTCCTATTGCCAGAGGTACACCTGCAGTGTCCTTTTCAAATATGTATATCCATTTTCCTGCACCCGGTGCTAGCGGCAAGAGGGATTTAAGGGTGTTATTTTTGTCCATCTGTGCCCAGGGTACATAGTGGGGCTGGCCCGCTCCCCAATGGATAAGGTGCATCTCAGGCGTTGCTTTGCTAGAGGGGGTTGAGGGGGATATAGCCCCAGGTCTTTTGGTTGTAGCCCCGGATAGAAGCTCAGGTGCTACAGCCAAAATGCTACTGTGGTATGTATTAACCCACTAATGCTCGCCCTACGGCATGACTGTGTCCTGGTGGTGCCAGAATCATCAAAATGGCAGCAAAACCCTTGTGCGCGCCAAAACCTATGAAAATGGCGCTCTACAAAGCACAAAAAGATGGCTGCCAAATCTACAATGCATGTTGTCAGTGGTGGAATGGAGATCTCACTCCAGAAACATGTCACTGGTCTGCACAACAAGTAAAAATGGAGCACAGAGGGAAAAGCAGTGCTTGCTGAAAGAAATCCAATATCTTGCATTTAAATCCTTTTTCTTGGTTGCTGAAACTGCAGAATGCCGGTACAAAACACCCACAAACATCCAATATTGTTGCTGGGTGTCACAATTTACTGAATTCAAGAAATCATTGTGAAATTGCAGTATCCTGAAAAGCTGAATTTGTCATAAAAACATTCACAGCCAAAGTGCCTACCTGTGGGAGCTGTCAAAATCTGGGTGCAGTACCCTCAGCTGCCTGAATGACTGTTTTAAAAAGGCTGCATTAACACTGTAAACTTATGCAACTGAAATCTAATGTCTGAAATTTAAGTGACCTGTTATTGAGAGTAACCTAGGTTGTAACTATTTAAATCTCATGGTTTAGAATCTGAAATAAGTGTTCTAGCTGCTTGTTTTGATGCAAGTTTGTTTTAAACCAAGAGAATAATTTTACAAAATGACATTGAATTTAATGTGGACTCAAAGCCACTAAACCAGTATAACAACTTCCCCACAGGTGCCAGGCACCTCCCTTCTGCTCTCCCCACCAGGATATCACACCTATGTGATGATTAAGGGTGGGAGGAGAACTTGGGCTGCAGTGGGAAGGGGACAATGGAATTCCTCCAACTCAAGGAGATGCTAATTAGGAAGGATCGTAAATGTCTTCTGCCTGAAGGAACTGGGAGGAGCTTGCTCCTGAGCTGCAAGAAGAGGAAGGAGGCGGGGACAGACAACCATTTGTTGATTCACAAGGACAAAAAGCACATATTTAAAAAGACTGATAATTTACTGTGTAAAATTATGAAAAATATGTAAACCCCAGACTTGAGTATCTAATTTTTGCCTGCACATTTTTACTTCCCAGAACTCTGTGCTAAGTTCTGGGAAGTAACAGTGGAAATTATGGTTTTACAACAAATGTATTCATGTCAAAAGCATGAAACTTCACACGCTTATGCCCCTATACAATGCGCACATTTGTAGAAATGTGCTCCGAAATTGGACCATGTGTTCCGGACAAAAAGGGCGGGATTCTGTCAAAAAAGCGACCCGAGATCCTACAGCGACGGCGCTTGGAAGAGTATCTGCTCCACAAAATATGTGATCTAGATATGTTATTGTTATAAAGGTTGCACATTTGTAAATATGTATTGTACTAAAAGTAGATTTTATGTTCAAGGGGCCAAGGGGAGGTTTCTCTGACTCATAAACCCACATCATCATGGTGACACCCTGTTTTCTCTTCCAATCAAGGGAGAGAGGAGACTCTAGCCAATAGCCTGCCTAGGGGGCCTGCCTAGGGGGCGCGCTTAGGATAAGCCAGCATACCCACCCCCTTACCATAAGCATAAATAGAGACAGATTCACCCACTATCCTGATCCTGATGAAACACCCTGAAACAGACCCATCCGTATTCCTTGCTCCAGACTCCAGAAACATTGGCAAGCAGAAAGGCCCATTCCATTAGTGGACCATTTTCAACTAGGCCTTTCCCGAACCAGAAAGAATCCCACAAAATCTAAGGAGAACAAAAGAAACAGGTGGGCTGTGCTGTAACTGATTTCCTGCTAAAAGAATCCTTACCAGAACCAAAAGATCCCATCCAGTTGTGCTGAGCGGTGACCAGAACCATTGCAGATCCAGTCCAGTCCAGCCGTCTGTCCCAGCACCAGAACTCCTGACCGGCATCTCTGACCAGAATCCCAGAGGTTCCGTTTGAAACCCAGATAGTGAGTATCTATAGATAGAACTGTGTCACTAGCATATGTACTGTCCATAGTAATCCCTGTCTTAAACCCATTCTCTCTTATATTCATAACCGGTAGTGTTAGGAGTATTGTTGAATTGTCAGAGCTTTTCTTCCGCTAAGTTGCTCTCATATGTTTTCTAAAATCATAAATCATTAGTGTTGTGAATAAATAAATTGAATCCCAGAAAGAAATTGATTATCCACCACATGAAGGGTCCCTGGCCAGGATTGATGGAGATTGATGTGTGGCATTCTCTTTTTCTATAGTCATAACCTAGGGTAAACAAAATCCCATTTGTCTTTGAAAAGTGCACCCCTGTTTTCTCATTCTTGCGCCTATCTAAAAAAACTTGCGCCTATCTAAAAAAACGACCTCCACTAAAACGTCCATAACTTTCTCAATTGCCATGCTAGAAACAAAAGTTCAACTTCTGCTTGTAGCTAACATCCACTGCTTTTCCTGCAATCACGATTACCACGCACGGAAAAGTTTGCCGCAAATTTTGTTTTAGGAAATTTCTATAACGTGTAAAACAGCCTTTGATTGCACCCAACCTCAATTTTAAGTTTTCACATTCCTTTTTACTATCAAATCATTGCAAGTGTTTGTCTGCAACTATCTAAAGCGGCTCCCATTAGAATTTAAACAATTTCCATCATTTAAACCATATTTGGTGTTTTACCCAATCCATTCACCAGATAACTTTAACTGTTTTGACAGTTTGCCAATCAATTCTGTTTCTCTCGTGTGTTGCTGGGGGGAAATTGGGATTGACATTTTGTTTGAATTCTGCATTCCTGAATGCCTGCTCTCTCTCCTTCTGTCTCTTTATATTGCATATTGGGGGGTTGAGGGGTGTGCAGGGGGAAATAGTAACCACATTGCTATTTGATTTGAACACACCCGCAAAAGTATTATTTCTGTGCTGCATTGTTTTTGCTCATTATTACTCCTTGTGATTAAAGAGATTGCTTAGTGTGACATCGCCCCATTGGTGATTATTGTATCCCCTTTAAACATAGTGTGATTATATTGTGAATAAATATATAAATATTTTAACTTTGCAAACCAGCCTGATTCCTGGTTCAGTGTGACCGGGGAGTTCCAAGAGAGGGGCGTGATATAAGTGGTACATCGTTCAGAATAAAAGAACGTTTAGACACCAATAAATAAATAAGGATTTCAGTTGTGCATTACACGCTAGGCGTTGACTTAGGTGAAGTGCCGGATTGAAATCACTTACACTACCAAGACCCAAGTCCCGCTAGTCCCAACATTAGCTTAGCCCCTGATCTTTTTCAGACCTAGCAATACCCCTGGGCATCTGTAGCTTCAACTTTACCTGTCTGCTACTTACCTTTGTCCCTTTCTTTTTTGCTAAGGCCATTCTTCCCATTCTATTCTGAAGCCTCACCTCCCATGCCTCGATTACCCTTGGGAGGGCCCATTGTACCTGCCATATCCCTTCAGTGGCCTTCTCTTCTGATTAATTATTGAAGTCACTCCAGTACTCTTTATCCCTTACCAAGGCCACTCTATCATGGAATGATATGATATATGGTATTTATGAGGAGCCAATACACACTTGTTTCAAGGCATAAAGAGGCAAGGGTGGTGGAACAGAGGGAAGACAGACACAACCATCTCATTGAGCCAGGTGTCATTCAGATCGGACAAGTGCAGGGGAAGGGGGAAGGGGAAAATGTGGTGGGGTAAGTGGGAGGGGACAGTGCAGTACATGGGATAAATGGAATAAATAAAGCGATAATTAAAAAGTATGGCCAGCTGGTGGCAAGTGCGTGGGTAAGAGCAGACATCAGGTGTAAAGTGCTGGTAGGGGGACTGTAGGGATACAGAAAACAGTCCCCATGTGCAGGGGTTGCCAGGGAGGCAGTGCAGGTGTGCAACTCGAGGGGGAGGGGCCCTGTGCCCGAGATCCATGGGTGGCCAGGAAACCAATACAGTTTCAGTTTCGGGCAGGAGTTCAGCAGGGGAGAGGAGGAGAGAAAGCAGAAGCAAAGAGGAAGGTTTTGAGGTGCTTCCAGAACCGGAGATGGTTCTCTTCAAGTTTCAGGGAGGCTGTTCCAGAGGAAGGTCCCAGCTGAAGAAAGAGATCTACCACCAACTCAACGCTTGAAGAAGCGACATACCCTGAGGGAGTTGGAGGCGGATGAGCGAAGAGCTCAAGAAGGAAGATATTTAAGAATAGAGAGTTGAAGATATTGGGGCCACAGGCCCCAGAAGGCCATGTGTGCAATGCAGAGGGTTTTGAACTTAATCCTTGCAGCCACTGGAAGCCAGTGCAGCGATTTCAGTCCTGGAGAGATATGATCCCTGGGCTTGAGGCCAAGGACAAGTCTCGCACTCCTGTTCTGTATGAGTTGTAGAGGGCGGAGTGTAGAAGCAGGCAGATTTAGGAAAAGGCTGTTGCAATAGTCCAGCCTAGAGAGAACCAGAGATCTGGAGACAGTGAGCTTCTCGGGGAAGGAGAGGAAAGGAAGAATAACTCTGAGGAGGTGCAGCTGCTAGTGTGACTTCTTAGAGACATCAGAGATATGGGGAAAGAAGCAAAATGAGGAATTGACGATGACCCCGAGGTTTTTAGCCTTGCAGATGGGAGCAGGAAGAGGGCCAAGAGAGGCCGGCCAGAGAGTGACAGGAAAGGAGGGAGCGGGTCAGCCAATGAGGAGAATCTCAGTCTTACTGGCATTAAGGCAGAGATCATTGGTGGCACACCACTCCTGGATAGCAGACAGACAGTCAGAGATGAGAGAAGGCGAGGAGGTGGCTGAGGGTAGCCTGAAAATAGCAATGGAAGTTGGGGAAGAGAGCAGCAATGTGGTGGGCAAGAAGTGCCAGGTATTGGTTGAACAGCCAGGGAGAGAGGTTAGACCCCTGGGGAACACCACAGGTAGAGATAGAGATAGAGGAGAGGAAGGGCCCAAGTGGCACTTGGGAGGGCCGATCGGGAAAGAAAGAAGTCAGCCACAGCAGGGCCTGACTGGTGATACCCAGGTTATCACAGAGACGGTTGAGCAGGATGGCATGGTTGACTCTGTCAAAGGCAGAAGAACGATCAAGTAAGATGAGGACACAGGGGGCGTTGGAATCATGGTTGGAGAGCAGGTCTTCACAGATGTTCAGGAGAGCAGTTTCTGTGCTTCTGGCAGCTTTGATGGTCATGAAGACACCCAACAGATTCAGTGTGAAGATTAAGCTGGGAGATGGCCAGCTTTTCAGGAGTTTGATCAGGAAAAGAGTGATGGAGATTGGCCAATAGTTAGCCGGGCCGGACGGGTCGGCAGTGGTTTTCTTAAGAAGAGGATGCACAAAGGAGTGCTTTAGGTGCACAAAGGAGTCCACTTCCCGTCTGTTTTGGAGCTGTTTCCCCTTATACTTTGCCATTAGATATGCGGATAGGTGATCCAATGTCCCCTTGTCAAAGGACCCCTCTTCCGGCCAAGTATGAGTCTCAAATACCCATTGACTGTGGTACTTTTTTATTTGCTCACTGTACAGTGGGGTATCCATTCAAATGTCCTAAAAAATACCCCTCTTCCCCTCTATAGGTATCAGATCCCCAACACCTTGTAGGGCCTTCTCTTTCTCACCCCTTTCCGGTGTCAGCCTTGTTTCTTACTTTCTGGACAATCAATAATATCTTAGACCTTTTGTTTTAAACATTACAACAGATTGTACAATTACAGACAGAAAACATTGAACATTTAACGTTTTAAAACCAACACAAACAAACCAAGAACATTGAACAAATAACCCAAAAGGAAAAAACCTATACCCCACCCTTCCTCTTTAGAGCATCTTCACTTTCTCTCCTACTCAACACTCACATCACTTTATCCCCTCCGTGGCCTACCTCCACATATTATAAAAACACTGAAAATAATGAGCTAAAACAACAAGCTAAAACAACAACCACTACTTATTCCCGAGCCCACTAATCCTATGGGGCTCCTACCTTTTTCTTCCTTATTTATCCTCTGCACTGGTCGGGACAGTGCACTGCGACGCCGCCTTCCACCCCCTTTCGGAGCTAAGTTCCTGTATCTCCTCTATATTTTCACCTTATTTCTCTTTGCATAAAAAACTAATGGCCATAAAAAGGAAAAAAGTGTTTACTTTAAACAATCAATCTATTCATTCACATACAATCCTTGCGTGTTCCCTTCAATCATTCTGCTCTAAATTCCCCAAATTCCCCACATTTGTCATTTCTTGCTCACGTGCCCGTGTTCATCCAGGAGCCTCCATTTGCACTCTATCCACAACATCTAGGCCTCTCCCTGAGGGCTGCACCTAGCTCAGGTGAGCAGTGTGGTATTTGCAAAGCCTGAACCCCCAAGAACCTTTTTTTTCTGCGTACAAGTTTTTGAGGACTGGTCAGACGTAGGTGTGGGCAGCCCTGCTGGAGAGGCCCTGGATCTCGCCACAAGCATGGGGGTCTCGAGGAATATCACGCAAAGGGGCCACCAAATTAAGGCGGCCACCCTAAAGCACGCTATTTCCAATAGACCAAATAATGACAACACACCCCGTCAGGGAATGAGACCAAGAGATGAATTGCAAGGAAAGCAAACTTTATATAAAATAAAGTTAGCAAGCAAAGAACTCTGCTGCCTGAGAGCGCTCTGCCAAACAATACATGCGCAGCACATTATAAGTGTAAAGAACGTCAACAATTACGAGAACACATAAGTACACATTCGGAGAGCAGATTGGGGGGGCCAGGTGGCATAGTTGGTTCTATAGGGAATGCCAGGCTCCAATTGGTCGTTGCTGCTCAGTAAGTCCGCTGGCATGTGGGACGGCTGGGCTCATCTCTGCGGTGAAGGTCAGTTCAAATATGATACATTCCTGACTGTCTAAACTAATACACAAGAACTGATGATATGAGAATAATGGTAACCATACAATTTCTGCATGAATGGGGGTACCTTGGAAAAACATGGGTTAATATATTGGCATTCCAATCTCTGTATTTGGGTCCTCTTTGATACTGGGGCCCTGCACCCAGGTGTCTCTCCTTGGAGGTCTGATCCACTATTTTATGTTCCCCCATACCTCAAAATACTGACAGACATGTTTTGAAATGGAGCAAATGTACTGCTAGACAGGATTATGTTTATATTGAGTGCTCTGGAATGGTCAGTACGAGTAGGTCAGATGGGTATCAGCATGAAAGAGAGTGGAGGGTTGGGGGCTGGTGGTCCTTGGTCAGGTGGGGTGGGGGTTGAAAGGGCAGGGGCAGTTTTGTGGAGACGGATGGGCAATTGTGCTAAGGCTTGCTTCGATCTCACACTCAGCAGAAAGCACATCCTGGGGAAGTGATGTTATGCAATTGTAAAAATGAAATGATAGGACTTTTGTGAGAACAAGGCTTGCACTGAGCTGGCAGGGGATCTGGTGGTGATGAGCTGGGCTCTCTGTGCAAGGCGCTGGGGAAGGGGAGAGTTGGGTTTTGTAGAGGGATGATTTTGAGGCCTAGTGAAAAGATGGCGTGTGCTTCTTCTACAAAATGGCATCTACCGTCAGGGCTGTGGGCAGTGTTATGCAGGTAAATTTCTATGTTATATCGACGACACTGTGCCGTGAGGGAGGGGACTTCTCTGCCTTGGCTTATTCATGGTTTTATCACTGCAAGAATGGTGAGGGGGGTGGGTTTGGACCACCTCCTCCCCAACATTAGGCAGTCTGCCAATGTCTTGTACTTGCTGTTGTGTATTTTATTCTGCACTTCGAGAGTGTTAACTGGAAACATGGTATGCACTGCTGCAAACCTAGCCTTTCTGAATATTTGAGTGATTATATCAGAACCAGAATAGATTTACGTTTTTGGTTTCTACACACAATGTAGTGAGAGCATCATTCACTGACTGTTACAAACTTCAAAGGCACCCAGGGACTATCACAAGAGTAGCACAACTTACTTTTGTTGTTTAGTGTGTTGACAAAATAAGAACCAGACCTGCATGTGTTAGCAACTTAACCCATTTTACCGGTTGCTGTTCAGTGCTATGCACATAATTCAATATTAATGCATATGCCACTGATGAATGTGAACTGTGATAAATGTAAGGTGGTAAGCAAATACTTAATGCAGTGAGAGTGTAGAACAAACCAAAGTCAAATGACTTGGGTAAATCAACATACAATTTTTCCTTATATTGCTTATCCTATCCACAAAGAACACACCAACCTCTATCCTAGCACCCTAGGTTCCTCAACCATTCAAACAGTGGGGTCCAATATTGGTAAGGTTCATGCTATCCCTGTGAATGTTCCACATCTACTATCTGTTGACGATTTGACAGTTTTGATGTTCCTGTTGCCCATTGGTGATGATGTACTTATTTGACCCTCTTGCAAAAGCACCACCAAAACCTCAATCTGTAGGACTTGCATTCAGACATACCAGCATGTTATTGATTCTATTTTATTAAGTGTCTTAAGTTGTTTCTGATTGAAACTCCTGAATGGGCACTCCAATAGCTACCCTTCCTTTAGACTGAAAACTATACGCACACAAGCACTTAAAAAAAAAGTCTTGTAATTCTTCTTGCAATTGATCATCCACACTTAACAAAAGCATTGTGTAAAAACTATAACCTGACAGCAGTATAGGTTACCTGCATAATTATTCAATGTGATATTGTTGCACTGTCCCAAAACCTCCAGAGTACTGGCGACATCATACCTGTATCTGTCCATGGTTTCTTTCCAGCCCAGTTTGCCACCCATGCCCCACTATGAGTCACAGACTGAACCACCAACTAACATAAACCATTCCCAACTTATTGCCAATCACGTTTTGGCCATCACTTACAATGGGTGTCTATGTATTGTGAGGAGTCAAGAAGGAGACACAGACAGACATAAATTAATACAGGGGTTGGAAAATGTCTCGCTTTCTCTACTCTATGAGGTATTCCCTACCACAACCAAAACTAAGGGTCTTTTCTGTGTCAAAATGTCCAAAGCAAAATGTCCTTTCTCTAAAATCCTATCCTAGCCATCACATTCTAAAAGTAACTCTAAGGTGCTTAGGATAATGTCAAAAATGTTTTCAAGTTTAAAAGAAAGATGTAACTCCAACACAAAAGTTCTCAATGGATATTGTTCACAATTCCAGGGAATGGCTTCCTTCCCCAAGTTTCTCTTCACCAATACAACAGATCAACAAGACAATCAAAGTTTTTTCTAGGCCAGGAGGATAACTCCTTCCTATTGGCATTGCACTCCACTCCTAGGGAAATGTCTCCCTTCCCCAGGTCTGTTCACACAATTCAAAATCCTAAGGGCACAAGTCTTCTTTGAGATTCTTTGTTCAACAAAACAACTTGCAGGCAAAACAACTTGAATGTGGATCCAAGCCGTGAAGGACACCAGGTGTACTCCCCTGCCAGGTTCGACTCTTCATTCAATGAAATTTGACTCACAAGCATATCTTCGCCTTGTGTACTTTCCTGCCGGGCCTTTCTCATTTGGTTCAGTTTGCAAACTTTCAAACTTGACTTTGCCTGGTACTCTCCTACCAGGACATTCTCGCACAGTACACTTTATAAACTTGCAAACTTGACTTTCCCTGGTATACTCTCCTGCCAGGGTTTTCTCATGTCGTTCACTTTACACACTTACAAGCTGGACTTTGGCTGATATACTCTCCTGCAAGGACTTTCTCGTTCAGTTCACTTTACACACTTGCAAACTTGACTTTGCCTTGTATACTCTCCTGCTAGGATTTTCTCATACAGTTCATTTTTCACACTTGCAAACTTGACATCTGTTCTTATTCATTTAGAAATATTGTGTTTCAAATCCATTTCCATTCACTTCATCTGTCCTTGATAGTGTTGCTGAAGTTCCCAAGTGTCTCAGCTTCCCTTGTCAGGACTCACCAGCTTTTTGCGGAATTCTCTGGTACACTTGTGGTAAATGTGAAGCAGCGCTTCAGCGTCTCATCTCTGCTTCACGGGTTCACCAGTTTTGCATAGTGGTTTCCACATCCTTTATTTCTGCTGCTCTACTGCTGAGCCCTTCTCTGTTTGGGTGGCACTGCTGCTCATTTCCCGTGGCTGCCAAGGAAGACTTCTCTTCCTTCCACAGTCCCAGCACGTCAAACCGGCTTCAGTAGTCCTTCTCCTTCTGCCGTCTCCTCGAGCCCCCAGGCAACACGGTCTTCTCTGTGGCTCAACAGTCCCTCACACAGCTCTGAGAGGACAAAGCTTCTCCAGACAGGATCTCCCTCCTCCATGCTGGTTGGGGTTTTTAAATGTCCTGGCACCTATCATAACACTAGCAACCACTAGAGCGCATCCTGGGATTCTCGGCTTCACTGATCCTCACTGTTGCATTCAACCTCCTGTCCCAGTGTTTCTATATACATGGGAATGATAGATAGTCCTTGACATTCTATTTACAGAATATTGAAAGATGTCATCAGTAGGTGTTATGGGTGGTTGAAAGGGACTGTCACAGTATGCCATAAAGGTATGAGAAAAGGAGGGGATACACTCTGAAAGGGAAAGGGGGCTATGTGTTTTAATCTGATTATGCCTGGTCATCCCCCTGGGGACCACCTCCCCCTATGTGGTCCTCCCTCATATAGCCAGGGTCAGAATCAGGTAGTGGCTGTTGTCCCCTGGCCACATGGGAGGAGGCTAACTTTGGGAAGGGAGTGATGACATCATCAGATTCATCACAGTATACTGAAATCTTTCAAAAGAATGCATGCAGCATTAAAAAATATATGTAGACTTTACTATTACTGTTATTTCTCCAACTGACAGATCAATCATTCCAAAGTGATGACCCTTACCATTGTCTAACAAACTGTAGTGCATGAATGTAATGTGATCATGTTTCCTAGTATCTTTATTTTGTTTATTCAATTATTTAAGACATGGAAGTATAGTAAGAAATGGATCCTACTGCTGAATTCTGCAGTTTGCCGTTGTTCTGAAGTGGCCTGGGAAGAGAGTACACCTCCGTCCACTGAATCATCTTTAAACTTGCTCTGGAGGAAGTCTAGGAGAGGTTTTGTTTCTCATCCTCAACCGGATGCCGGAAGTAAATCAGCCACTTTCCCATATATGAGATTGGGTGTGCACCTTTTGATATAAAAACTGGAGCTGCTTCTTAGGGAATCACCATGTAAATAAGTGGTTGACTTCCCCTACTTGTGAAACGTCTTTAAATGTGCCCTTCAATTAGTCTCCAAAGGTTGTGTTGCCTCCATGGCTCCAAAAGTGTTTCCCTTCTTTTAATGGAATATGAGAGGTCTTGAGATCATACTGGTGTTTCACCAAGGTATGACTTGCACTCAGGACGATACTCTTCCTAAGGCCAAGCACTTAATTCACCACATTTCAGGTTGAACTGTGGGAAGCTGCTCCTAAACCTCGATACAAGGCAATAGACCCCTCCACCCTCACTCAGGATGTCCACACAGAAACACAGAAGGACTGAAACCAACATCATCTTGAGGGACTTTGCCACCGGCAAACGGTAGGCATGGTAGTAGAAGTTCCAATTTCCTTCTGTGGGACACCTCCAAGGCATTTATCATGCTCATTGAAGTTTTGTTAAAGCTTTCAAACAGACCTTTGTATTGGGGGTGGAAGGTGGTATATGCAGTATTTGGTACACGTTATGTTTACTATTAAAACAGCTGTGAAAGTGTGTAGTCTGTTTTCCTTTAGTATGTATATAGGTTCTAGATTCAGAATTGTTCTGCCCCAGGCTGAATAGCTTTAGAATGTTCAGTCTTGAATGTAGGAGAGGGAGGCTGGAAGGATCTGAATTGTGTGAGGCTGCTGTGATTAACCTACTTGTTGAAGAAATAAAGAAGATGTGGATATCTGAGTCTCTGTGCCCAATAGAAGGCAGTTGAAGCTGGGCTGTGATTGCTTGTTTGTGAGCGTGATGCAGAACGTAGTCTGTAGAAATCAATGTCCTAATGTTGTCATAGGGGTGAAGATGGGGAGCTCACAAATAGAGCTCGGACTCACAGCTTCTATCACAAATCTGTTTAAGATCTCCTACGCCAGGTGCAGTCTCCTACTACACAGGTGGGCCTGATATCACCAGATATCACCTGTTAAGGCAGCAGGGTCTAGCATGCTCTTTGTCAGACATATGAACAATCACAAACCTCCAATGTACTGCTGGATTAGGCTATTTTCAGTCATCGATTTGACTGGGCCTAATATGCTGAGAGAAGAGGTGGCAGAACAGTACCAAACCATGCCCAAAAAGCAAGTTTCAACACATCTATGATGCACATAGCAGGAAGGCAAGAAAATAAACTTTGAGTTGTATAAAAATAACCCACTTTATTTGCATTTGTCACAGAAATATCCCTCAAGAATTCTTTCTAGATTTCGTGAGTTCCAAAACTGACTACATTGTAACCACAAGTCAACTTTTCACATTAAATGAGTCACTAAACACTTCTATCACAAAATACACGGGATCTCCAATAGCCACACCTTGAAGGAAACATACTTTACTGGGCGGTAGTGCTTACTTCCCAAATGTTCTGTAGGAAGAGTAATTTTTATTATAAAGGCTATTAAATCGTTCTATTGGAATTCCTAAAATTCAAAGCAATGGACATATGAGAAAAAGTCACAGTGCTTGTTTTATAATATCACACATGAAAGATAGGCAATTCAAAGTCAGCATAGAAAATGTAACTTTGCATATTCATAAACCATCATGACAAAACAGTTAAAGGTTATGACCCATGTTCTCTCTGCTTTCACCATCAGCCGAGTTCTGACGGTGGACGGGAGCTTCATTTTGTTTCCAATTCGGGAAATGCCCTACTTATCTATGAATGTCCATCAGGTCATCCACTGTCAGATGAACCACCGCAGGCCTCTAACTCCAGAGCACTGGCTACCTCTCTAGATTCCTTGAGATTCAATAATGTCTTTCATAATGCCTCATGTTCCCCAAACACACACATGAACAATCTTCAAGTATGTGTGTTAACAATCCTCGGGAATATGGCACCACTCTGGTTATCTTGTTCCCTTTCCTAAGTCTTCAAGTGATTGACAAAATAATTTAGCAAGCTATATAATGCTTCAAAAAAGGTAGCAGGCGCTGCTCTCCAGAAAGAACATGGCATGATAACCTGTTCTGAGATCAGAGTTTGCAGCACACGCTTTTTGCTCACTGTACCTTTCACAGATGGGAAATATCCATTTCCATATCAGTCTTTGTCCCGCCCACATGGGCGGTCCAGCACCGAAATGCTATGGCAATTCCTCTCTGAACAAGAGTACCAAAAGCAACCCATACACGTGTTTCAGCCTTGTTGGGCCTCATCAGTGTGGTGAAGCTGTGCCTCTCTGAGCACAGTGAGTGCAGAATGGGTAAAAAACCATAACAAAAGATGAATGAAGATCTTGAAGAGGCTGACAGGACCCCATGAAGTCCTGTCACTGAGGTTGCATTTCAGCACGGCTAATGTGGAGTTAACAAAAGGTTGGCCCAGAATCAGCAGTGGGACCAGTTGACTTTCAGCTGGATGGAGTGATGGAGAGTCGGCAGTAGAACTCAACTGAAGTCCTGGTACCACAACGAAGAAAGAGGAATTACAGTTTCTCTGATCTCTGATCTGGGGATTGCAGAAAGGCGTCCAAAGTCAGCACCAGTAAACTTGAGATTTCTGCCAGAGATGCAGGGCCTGCAGCAGAAGGCTACATGGCTGGTGAGACAGAATACACGCCTCCCTGCAGACGTTTTGCTGAACACTTGATGCATCTCATCAGCATTGTTGAAGGGATTGCCAAAATGATGATCCCTTCCAGGATCAGCACAAGTCACAGTACAGGTCAAAGAATGCAGGTCAAGATACCGCAGTACTCTATATCAGAGACATGGAATCAGAGTCCTGTTAAAAAAGGCCTGTGTCAAAGAAACAGCTGAGTTATAGCAAAAGTCACACTAGACCTCTGGAGAAAAACTGTACTCACACTTCTTAGACAGTGATCCAAAAAAGAACAGGAGCTTTGAGCGAGCACACTTAGAAAGCAGAGGACATAGATTAGACTGATCCTGCCCAATTCAATGGAAGAAGAACCAAAGTTAGTTCCCTCTAGTCGATGGAAAAACAGAGATTCACTGTCAGAGTTCTAAGGGTCAGGAGATGAAACAAAACAGTGTTTTTAATCATCGTGTAGCAAGTGTTCTAAAGTGGAGGATATGGGTGACCCAACAATCAATCAAACAAAAATGCAACATTGACACTTTTGGTAGTCACACAATAAGTGCTATACAATAAATGTAATCTTTTACCAGCCCGTGTGTGCTCAAAATTAGCGTTGTGGCTGAAGAGGACTTCCAGACAGCTTCTCCCATGTGGAAACATGCCTACTGACTCAAAGCCCTTCTGTGAGCTCCTGATTGAGTAGAGCTTGTATCAGTAGTGAACATATGGATTCACTCCGGTCATGCGCACACTCAATGGGCATCAAAACACAGTCATCAGGTCATGGGACGTAAACAATAGGGGAACTTCATTTTAATGGTCTCCAAGGGATCAAGAAAATTTCCTTTTGAGATCAAATAGCTACACATAGTACAGCCGCAAACGCAACATAGTTTTACAAAGGTAGCGGGCGCCCCTCTCTCGCAAGAACAGACATGATAACCTGTTCAGTGGTTATTAACCACTTGAGAGTTCGCAGCCACTGCTTTTACTCACTGTGCCTTTCACAGATGGGAAATATCCATTTGCATATCAGTCTTTGTCCTGTCCAGGGGCAGTCCAGCACCGAAATACAATGGCAATTCCAATCTGAACGAGAGTACCACCAGCAACCCCATACACGTGTTTCACCCTTGTTGGGGATCATCAGTGAGGTGAAGCTGATGCCTCTCTAAGCAACATAGCGTTACACTAGTATAAACTAGAACCAAAACACACTGCCCAGGGAAACTAAAGGACACCTCCACAGTTACGGCCACCTTGAAAGTTATAAGGCCAACCAGAGGAGGCAAGAACATTAACAAGCTGTCTGTTCAATAAGACATTGATTTGACACACTGGGGAAAATTAATGAGAGCATCACAAAAAACAAACATCGACATGTTCAGGGAGCTCACAAAACAGAGAAAATCAAACTTTCTTCTGAATGCTGGGCCAATCCTTGACTTTGCATGCAAATGTAGAAGATGCCATTGGCGAAGATCACCAAAATTCAAGTGCTCAGGGTCATCCAGAAGTACTGAACCTAAAGAAATGTGCTGTGGAAGAAAACAATTTCCAAAACTGGCAGAAGCCACTGAACCTACCTGAAAAAGCCACAAGCATGGGTGGGGTGTTTAATGCTTTGTTGGAATTTCCAAAAACAGTAAGCCTAAGGTACCTGAAACAGTATTTGCGCTGTAGTACCCTAACTTGGCCACTGAACTCAAAAGGTACCACTGCCTTCACCTCATTGGGAATCTCTCATTGCACATACTTCTTACTGGAAAAATGGTAGAAACAAGAGGAGAAGATCCCAGGGCATGAAGCAGCAACCCAGACACCACCTTCATGAGGTCCCACTCTCTTCCCCTGGACGCCATTAGGAAATGTTTACCAACATGTCTCACTACTGCATGAAACCGTGAAGAGCTTCTGACCTTTTTAGAGCTTGGAAACTGCTGGTGATGTGTTCTCTAATATGGACTAGGACACATCCTGTACGACCCATTTTGTAATACACAAGCAGCGATCGATTTTTTAAATTTTTTTAGCAACAGCAAACGTTAGATAATTTGGCCCCAGCTTTGTTGCACGTGTAGTCCCTAACACAACCAAATAAAGAGGTGTGCAATGAGGAAAACAACATTCTGACTTGTGAACTACGATTGCTGAGTAACACAAAGAGAAACACATTTTTCATTAAATTAATTCCCCATGTTCACATTCTAGTAATGTACCAACACAGATTCATGTTCCTTGGTGCATAAAGAGAAAGAATGAAACATACGTTTGCAGGTTTCGTTTTTTTGTGCTGGTTCAAAATGTTATATTATAAGGTCACCCCTAAATATGGATCAACCCCTATTTGATATATTAAATATCATGCTGGCATAATCTTTTCACGCCATGGCAAAACTCGTCATAAAATATGTATTATGGCAAAGCCTGTTTGCAAAATCCAGATTACACAAGAGGCATCACTAATAGGACGCCCCCTGTTGACCATCTAAAACTTAGCAGAAAAGTTACATTACGTATTATTATTAGTCCCTCTGGGGAACTTGGCATGAATAGCAAGAATGATTTCTAGCAGGTTACTACTATTCTTCTGAATCAGTATCCTACAAAGACAAGGTTCAAGGCTCACAGGTGTCCTCTTGACAGTTGAAGTGACAGCCAAGTCACTGCAGAGCATGGACTGTGTGTTCTCTGCTCCCAAACCACATACCTATGAGAGTTAAACTTTAACTACAAGCCCTTCCTGATTTGACGATATGGCGTCAGTACCTCTGATAATTATTAATGCCATATCAAATTGGTATCATTCTAATGGCAGCCCTGTCAGCCCAACTCAGCCAGTAACAAGCTATGTGTATTATGAGTTGGTATGTGATGGTATACCACCTTGAGTGGCTGACTAGCTGCGCCCAGCAGGGTAGGTGCCAGTGAGACCTGCCTCTCTTTTGATACTTTGTGAGGTCATGTAACACTTCTCCAGCAAGACAAAACCTCAACAGGAGCTGTCCTGATAAACATGATTCAAAGGGCACACTCTACACGAAAGGATGAGCCTCACTCAAGGGTGCAGCATAACAAATGGGCCATTGATTCTATGGCCAAGGGAAAGGGGTGGGGTTAGTGTAAACAGAGGAAGCTCACCATAGTCGGAGGAATATTTTACCATCATGCTTTCCTGACTCCTCCACTTCCTTTAGCTCCAAGCACTTTGGGTATGATGTCAGAAGCCAAAGACCGCTTATCTCAAGAACAGGGATTGTCAAATCACCTGTGGGGTTTTGCCAATAAAAGATGGGGTCTCCCACTCCTTCTTTGATTCACTTTTGGATATCAAAGAGACTTATTATTTGTACCACTTTTGGGAGAGTTCACCCTTCCAAAGCAATTTCGGTGAAGAAGAAGCAGTCCAAGGCAGAGGCAAGCTCTGATCTCTATCTGCTCCCAGAGCATTGGGGTGACTCTTGCTGAGTACAAGGACCTGCCACAATGCACCAACAGCCCCCAGGCTTGGAGAGCAAATCCTGAAGAGACAAATTCTAGTGGGTCTCACAGCATCTGGAGTACACTACCAGCCAAAACTCCCTGTTCTGATGCATTAAACCGGTCAAACCACATTTGAACCATGTCCAACACACTCAAACCAGAGGGACTCCTCAGTGCAACTTTTGGCACTTCATCAAACTTAAACTGCTGCTGCATTGCACCTGTCGAATTTGCTAACCACTGCAACATGCCAAGCAGAGCAAGTCACCTGTTTGGCTTGAACAACCTGCTCACCACTGTGACCCAACCCGATCTCCTGCTTCTTCGAACCCTGCATCGGATCACAAAGGTTAGCGCATCGAACCAAAGGACTTTGACTTGAACCACTGGAATATCGTGTCTCACATTGACATAAACCAGCAGTTACCAAATTCTCGACCTTGGTAAGACATCCAAACCGGACAACACAAATTCCTCACTTAAGACACAACAAGCTCTCCATTTAATCTAAGTACAGGCCAGCTCCCCACTTTGCACAGCATGACTCGCCGCCCGGAAACTGGCTCGACCCACACCACAGCACAGCTCGCAGCCAGGTTTGAGACTGTCGAACCACCTAAGAACAGCAGAAGGGTACGATTGACCCATTACTGCCCACCTCGTCCATCTTTGGGCCATAGAGACTAGTTAGGTCCCTTTTACATTATTTTTACACTGAAAGACATATCCTTTATATGCATTGTGGTTGTGTATTACCTTTTTCATTACCCAAAGTGCTTTCTACCTATTGCATATTTTGTGTTCTCTCTCACAGCAGTGGGTTTTTATAGTGTTTTATAGGTATGTGTGTTTGATTAAAGTGTATAAATGTGTACAGAACTTTGATCAGACATCCCTTTAATTTGGACTATTGTACTTTACTTGTTGGGTTGCTTCTGGATCACATTTAAACCACTTCTGAGAGTATAGCCTTTCCACTGCCCTCATTACCACTAAAGGCAAACAAGGTGTAGCTCTTAAGCTGATAAAATAGCTCAGTGTGTTGAGCGCTTGCTCCTGCAAACTGTGTGTGATCTGCAGGGCACAGGTACAAATCCTGGCACAGCTATTCCAGCCTTTCATCCATCCAGGTTTGGTAAATAAATACCAACTTTAGATGGATGACAATTGTATACAAATGTTCTACACACAGTACTTTGGCAAAAGTGCTATACAAATAAGAAATAATTATAATTTTCCTGTTTTACCTTTATGGCTGGGGTCACTGTTGACTTGTAGAAGTGTGAGGGCTGAGTAGGAGGTTTAGCCACCACTTAACCCTTTACTCCTGCAGAGCAGAAGCCATTTAATCCCAAACACATGTCTATAGGCAATCACAATATGGCTAACTAGACCGATAGTGGCCCATAAATTGGGAAAGCATCATTATTCAAAGCACTGCAGATGTCTAGCCATCTGTTAGTACATAATGTACGAAGAGTGGACAAGACCGAGTGGTCTGCTGTACCTGCTTGTGACTGTGGGCTGAGGATAGTGTTTTCTCCACTTTCATTATTCCAAGGAGGAGCTGCTGCTGCTGCACCAGCATATAATCCCTCTCATAGCACGGAGCACCACGAGACCACTGTGGAAGTGGTGCGCAGTGTACTGTGCATGGTGTTGGAGTGCTCTGGAAAGTCTGAACTAGACAAGAGCCAATGCGAGCGGTGCTTCATCTGTGCAAATAGCGGCAGCGGCAGTGGCGTGATTGCGGTGGCTTCAGTCTGGTTTGAAGGACTGACGGCCTGAAGCAAGTAAGAGCTGAACACTGCTTAGTCAGCAGCAGGCCCCCCTCAGCGGAAAGGCAAAGGTGAGGGAGGTCCTTGAGAATTCTCTCTGGCGACCTCTAAGAGGGAGACCGTAGGGGCTGTCCAAACAGGGGGGAAGGGCAGTCGCTACCAAAGCCTGGGGTACTGGACTCCTTCTGCCTCTGTCGATTGGCATTGACAAATCACTTTTACATGCTCCTTTGCTATCTTGTGCACCTTTGCTGTCTTTTGGGTGGCAGCAAACAAAAATCAGAACATTCCCCACCGATCGAGCCAATCAGTATTAAAAAACTGAGAAGAAATCAGCATTACACAAAATGAAATCAAAACATGTGACTGCGCAGTGACAGGCATCTCTCAGTTAAACCTCTCTGCCGCAGTGGGGCAAAAAAGGCAAATTTCAAAACTCTAACTCAATCAAAAAATGACAAACGTGTGCGAGTGTGCTTGGCAAACGAAGCTCAATCAAAAAATGGATTCCTTCTTTGGAAACAAAATACCGGCGACAAATGGCGTACACCAGAGTTTGGACAAGGGTCAAACATTAAACCACAGAGACTGGCCCAGGACGCTCCAAGTGACGTAGAGGAGGAGGTCTCAGTAGAGGTAAATAATTCACTGGATAACAATGGCTCACTCCTCAAGTTATGTAAAACCATCCGAAGGAACACTTTGAGCCCAGCTGACTTGTACAGGTTAACACAGAAGTATCTAGCGTATCACAGTCACCTGGCTTAGAAAAATGACTGACAAGTTATAAATCAACATACAGTGATAGTGACTGCAACAAAGAAATACTTACAGAGTCCTCCATTGAGGATTCAACCATAACGAAGATACTGACCAATGAGTCAGTAGGCCCCTTGGAAGAAAATATTGATGCCCTTCTGCAGTTGTGCTCTAAAATGGCAGAGGAACAGCGGGGGCTCAAGGAGTCGGTAGGGATGCTACTAGAATTGTCAATCCACAAAAACCATGCTAAGGAAATAGTGGTCCACCCTACTTTTATTGGGTCGAGCAAAATACAGCCATACTCCCCTAAGCTTCCTCCTAACAACAAGAAGCCCAATACCAGAAATTCAGGAGGGTCTAAGAACAAGAGGAGCCCCAAACATGGGCAGGAACATACCTCATCGCCCTACCGTGTGTATCAGCCATTACAGTTTTGCTTCGTGGTGGCTGAATCAGAGAGTTATGCGCTAGAGGCCCTCCTGGTGGAAAATTCGCTCATAAACACTCCTCAATCGCCTCCTAGGAGCACTCGGCAGAAAGCCCCCCCCCCCCCACCTGCCGAAGATGTCTGCTCAACTCTATACAAAGGAAGGTAATGATAAACCCTCATAACCAGAGAAGTGACCGAGGTGAGGAAAAGCCAACATGAATAATAACCTTTACTAAGGATATGGGCGATGGCACGGTTAGCATGGTTCAGCTTCAAGGCCTAATGGACAAGTGGATTGCTCCTGGTATGAATGGAGGCAAGACCTCTCGGTGCTCATGCCAATCGCAAGAGCTAGAACTGAAAAACTGTGCTCCAATAAATGAAGAGGTTGCTGTTGATAAAATGCGACCTTGGCGGGCCCACACATCACAAGGGTAGAGGGGAATGGTGCCTTAAATATAGATGGTGGCTCTATAAATTGGGTCCAAAAAACACAGAGACCAGTCTCAGCTCTCGAAGAGGGGAGGCAGAAGGGGGGGGGGGCCTGTCCTGCAGTAGCTTTGGATTCTCCCTCTCACCCTATCTGCGGATCTTGGATGAAATGAGTGGAAGAACTTTGTCCGGACAAACAGGTGCTCGGTACAGCCCGTGGAACAAGAGTATCCTAATCAGGGTTACATCACATTTAACTGATAGAGTCAAACCCTACAGGAAATATCCCTTTCCTAAATCGCTCATGGCAACTGTAGTTGTTGCACCTGGTACCAGAGATCAAAGCCATAACGAGGACGTATTTTAGTAGCCTTGTACTACCAGCTTGCAACAGTGTTTTAAAGCGGGTTGTGGTGAACTTTGAATTTTCCTTTGTACTTGAAAGTGTTTGTAAAAATGCAATGGCTTTGAAGGAACTGGGTTTAGAAATAATGGTTTTTCGCCCCCAGTCTACACACTCCTATGAAGCTTTACCACCTGCTAACAACTTTGAACTTTACAAGCTATACGGCAGAGGGGAGGGCCGAACCATGGCAGGCAGAAGGGGTTCTGGTATCCCATCAAACAGGTTCCTTATCGATCAATTGTCGGGGAGGAAGGGAACTGCCTTCAAGTGCTCTCGTGGAACAAAAAATGCCACAGTTCTTTTATTAATTAGCATCCAGCACTAGATGCGATAAAGAAGGCACACATCTTCTGCCTACAAGAAACGTGGCTAGTCTCACAGTTCGAGTTAGATGGATTTACTATTGTGTTCAAAACCCTCCCCACGCCCTGAAAAGGGGCGCCCAAAACAAGGCCTCTGCATAGGAGCCAGAGCAAGCATGTACCCCACCTCAACTTCCATCAGATTATACTCTGCGGCCAGATCCTCAACCTAAATTCTGGAATAAGGGCCACCCTGGTAGTAACCCTTTATGATCCTCCGGATGGAGAAAAAACAGCTGGACTGAGGGAAGTGCTGATTGACACCCTCCAGAACTGGTCCAAAAAGGCAGTATCATATTGGCTGGGGATTTTAATGTAGATTGTGTATATCCTAGACAGGGTACCAATTTAACTGGGAGAAAGGGATTGGATCCCAGGGCAAGAGCTTGGTGTGAGGCTTTGGATACATTTGATCTCTCCCTATTGTGGGATAAGGAGGGTGAGAACCGAAATACATGGTCTAATGGTACCCCCCACAGTTGCATTGATTTTATCTCGTAAACCCAATGATGTGGAAATTCCAGCCAGAAATGACAACTACTTCAAGGTCGACTAGTGATCATGCCATGCTCGCCATGAATTGTTGCCTACATATAAAGAAGCCTTTGACTCTCAGTAGCACACACCCGAAAGTGAATCGCCAAGGTAACAAGGTTCGGTGGACAAATGCAAGAATCAAATGTTTTGACCTGACTGACCAATCAGGCAAGCCACGAATTATGGCACCAAGTTTACCTTAGTTTCAATTTTACATAAACATTTTCCTAAAAGCATTACCAAAATGTTAAAATAGGTTAAAAAGTGATTAAAGAACTTTAAACAGTTTTATAACAATAAGGATCATGGTGCAGATAGCCCGGGCAACTTCAAAAGCGGTTCTAACCACACAGATCGAGTACTGGTACGCTGACATATTTCACAGGTTTGAATGAAATTTTCTGTGTTGACATGTATTCCTGGCCACTAGAACCTGTTGGCCAAGTGAGCCTGAGTCTTGGCTTGACCTAAATGTTCTCATGTGAGATGTGATTGTGCGATCTCAAGAACTTTCTGTTTGTAACTTCGGGAAGCACTAGTTGTAGTCTTGGCATCCCTTCATAAGTAACATCCCCTGTATACAGGAGTCCTTTCTGTAAAAAGAAAAAATGTCCCTCCTCCCTTCTGACCCTCAGACTCAGCTACAACCTGTAGGAAGGCTTCAGCAATTATAGGATTGTTCTGCTGAGCAAAGGCCAAGTTGGGGAGCATGTCAGAGCTTTCATCATTGATCGCTGGGGTATGGATAGAACTAGGTTAAGCATCAGCTTCCCAAAAGACAAAATCCCCTCTTTCAGGAACATCTGTCTCTGTCTCTTCTCGAGGCATTGGCAACATCATGCTTTCAAGTATTACGTGGGCTATTTGGTCTCCTGCCTGGATCTGTGAGGCCTCCTCCCCATGGTTATGGAGTAGTAACTTTACATCCCCTCTAAAATCAGGGACGATCACCCCGGCCAGGACATCAATGCCAAACCTCCACGCAAGTCCAGACTTGGGTGCTAACCTGATGTATGTTTCGGGAGGTGGAATAAGAACAAGATCAGTAGGGATAAGATGTCTTTCTTTTGGTGGGATGGTTTCAGTTTGGCTACTACAAAGATCAAACCCAACAGCCACTGTGGGATTGGAAGCTCTAACATTTAACTTCTCATACTTTGGTATCCTGCAACTTGTTTCATTTGAGTTGCATCCCACTTCTGACACCATATGTGAGACAGGCATGGTATCAAGAGATCTAATATATAAGGAAGAAATGATTACCCCTTACTACACGGGCCTGGAAGTTAGAGATGGGGGTGGTTATTACATACTGTTTAACATACAATAGACATGGAGATCACTCACTCAGTGGATACCAGGAATGTAGTACAACTGAATTAGAAAAAATAGAGGTATTTTAATAATGAGTAGTACAAAACTTAAAAGAGCAGTGCTTAATTAAGACTGAACACATGAATACATAGTTGATAAAGTCAGACATTAGATTACAATAAAGATTACAAGAATCAGAAAAACAGGGATGTAAATCACTAAATGAATAGTACTTGACAAAATTAATTCATTAGACTAATATCATTAATAGTCTTTTTAAGAGATAGTCGACATGTTTCGGCCATACAATAAATTAGACACTATCTCTGGTGTCTTTTCAGAAATTGATGTTGAGGCCATCTTCAGGACTACGGATTTCTTCCAGGAAATCTTCAGATAAATGATTAACCCCATTTGTGATGCTAAAACAGCATCAAAGATTTAGTTTCCAGGCTAGGTGAGAAAAATGGTTGACGTCAGTAGGTCAATCTGTGTAATTTCTTTAGGAGTGCCACCAGAGAAATGGGTGACAGGGGACGGCTTGTCTTTTAGAAAAGGCAGATGCTTTAAAACTCCAAAACAAGTAGCTGCAGTTAAAATCTGCTCTTGGATAGTGAAAAATCACACCACAACCCACGGCTGGTGAGTTGATAGAGAGACCTTGAAGGGTAGAGCAAGTCTGTGTTATGGCTAGAGGCAGCTGTGATATCTGATAGCTGGTTACAGAAAAACTGATTAGCTTCTGCGGGCCAGACAGTTGTAAAAGGTAATTAACGGGATGTAGTTTTATAGTTGTGCTATGTGACTGTCAAAAAGATGGAAATACCTGGACTGAGGACAATCAGTGGGCTTCCACGTGGTAGGGGTGGATTTTCACTGGTTGATGAGTCATTTGACAGGTTTGGAGGGATGAGGCCTTGGTTTAATGTGCCGATGGGAGGAGGTTATGGAGGGTATGGAGTGCAGTGTTGGGCATGTGGGAGAATGGGACACGTCACACAGGAATGTCAGAGCCAGGTGCTCCACAAAGGAATCCCCCAACTTTGCCATATGCCCCAAGCTTGGGTCTTCGCAGCACGTCCCGTTTGATCAAAACCCAGGAACTAGAATGTCACCCGCTATACCAGAGGAAGTGTGTTCGGAGGAAATCCTTTTTTCCCTTCTGCTGCTCATATGTACCAGGAATCGGACAGCCTACATGCATCTCTGATGTGTCCAGTTCTATTGGTTACTACTGACCCAGAAGAGGAATCTCGGATAGGAGTAAAGGTAGGTGAGTAGACATTTTCATTTATGATCAATACAGGGGCTACAAAATCATGCATCAAAGAGGGTGACTTTCCCCTTTCAGGCAAAACGATGGACACATAGGGATTTTCTGGGGCTATCCTGCTGGTTCCTTATACCGAGGTCTGCATATTTAGGTAAGCACATTGTATCTGCTCCCTGTATTGTAAGAATACCCCAGCAAATATTTTGGGAAGGGACCTCGTGAACAAGCTTAATATGTTGATTACTTTTTCAAAAGCCAGTATAGTATGCTCGACTCCAGGATTGTACCCAGGGAGAGAAGCTATCATGAAGATATCATGACCAGGGGGTGCCAGGACATTCAACATTATTTCCGTATGGGATGATGATAGTGTTGAATTGAGTCCCGGGAATAAAAGATTGAACATTGCATATGCCTTTTGATTTTTTGTTTCGGCTTGCTGAGTCATTGAAGATAGCACCATGGACTATTGTTACCATTCAGTTAGAAGAAGTGGTTGTCAGGAAGGACAGGGTGGTTCTTTCAGGCAATGATGAGGAAGGAGGCAAATGGCTCACATTGTTTTGTCTATCGATCCTACCTAATCGTTAAGTGACGTGTCAGATGAGCAATTGTTTGAGGATGCGGAAGATACAGGAGAGATGGTGTTTGAGATTGGGATGCCATGCTAGGTAATGATAGAGCAAACAGAGTACCACAGACTATGGCCGTCGTTAGGAAAACATTGCAATATTGGAATGAGGATTTGGTGAAAGCGCCAGACCACTTGTGGACTAGCAATCCTCATGATGTGAGTTGTTGAAAAGTGTAGGATCAGCACAGATTAAATTAAAATCAGGAGCAATATTGCCACAAGTCAAGCAATACCCCATGTTTAGGGAGGCAGACAAAGGTATTATCAAGACCATTATGGCATTATTAAAACAAGGCATTATACAACCATCTGTATCCCCATGTAATATGGCCATCTACCTTGTGAAGAAAGCAAAGGGATCCAGCTTTAGGATGGTCCAAGATTTGCAACCTCCGAACAACATTGTTGAAATAGAGTTTCTGGTGGTACCAAATCCTGCCACCATTCTCTGTAGCATCCCTAGTCGGTGGACCCATTTTCCAGTAATTGTTTTAAAAACACCTTTTGTCGGTCTTCTTAAACCCCAATTTCTAGTACCTCACAGCGTTCACATATCGTGGGCAGAGATTCGAGCACACAAGGTTACCCTAGGGGTACTGTGAATCCCCAAGTGTTCTTAACAGGGTCATTCAAATGGGTTTGGGAAACCTACAAGTGCCCAGTACCATAATTCAGTACATGGACAACTTGTTGGTTTGTAGTGTTTCAGAGGAGCAGTGTCGAGGAGAAACAAGCAAGCTCCTCACCTTGCTCACAGAGGAGTGGGATAAAATGGATAAAGATAAATTGCAGTATCACAAGTCATAGGTAGTATAATTGGGACAGTTAATATAATTTGCAGAGAGAAAGGTGATGCCTGAGAGAGCCACTGCAATTCCGAATATGCCTTGGCCAGTTACAGTAAAAGAGATGCAGCAGTTTCTGGGGCTCTGTAACTATTGTAGGTCCTGGATCTTTGACTACTCTAGTTACACGATGCCTCTACTTCAACCGCCCAAGGAAGCACAGAAGGAGAAGGGTCTGATAAGATGGTCAGAGGAAATGAGAGCATGTTTTCAGAAACTGTGAGAAACCTGACAGTGTCTCACCAGCTAGTCCCTAGGGATCTGTCATCCAAGTGGCCAGGGTACGACCGTCGCTTTTAAATCCAGTTCCTGGGGATGGACCAGTGTGGGAGGATCACATGGATCAGGGGCCTTCAGGGAGTGGAAGTGGGACACCCGACAACGAGATGTGGTATCCCCTTCCCTGTAACTCCTTTTCTCCATTCTACCAGGTAGGAAATTTAGGAACTCACCCCCCCTTTTCCAACATGAACACTTTCTCATCTCTGCAAAGGACCTTAGAATTAATTTTTCCAAAACTAAAATCATGCAGTGTGCTGGTGCTGGGAAAAAGGCCAGAGTATGGGCAAATTTCAACGTAAATGGCCAGCCCTTGGAGTCGGTGGATTCATACACATTTTTGGGGTTGTTTTTGTTTTCGAATAAACTGAAATGGCAGGACCAAATAGCAAGGTGTTCAATTTCGCATTTGCATCTGTGTGGCCTCATTAGGAACCTGGTGACAAGATTGGATGGTGAGGCTCTTTTGGTACCCCTTAAGATTTACCAGGCCCTGACAATCCCAGCGATAACTTATAGTGCTGATTTATGGGGTGCCAATGATTGCATTGTCATTCAGATAGCCAAAAATAGATTTTTGAACTCATTGTTGGGTTTACACCCCAATGCACCGTCCATGCCAGTGGCATGCAAATTTGGCCTTATTGAGATCCAATATTCTATTATGATGCAGCCAGTGTTTTATTGGCTGCATATTTGGTATAATAAAGCCTTGGTTTTGTTTAGGGAAGGTTTGGAGGAGGTTCTCTCAATGCCAGGTGGTAGTAAACTTTCTTGGTTCAGGCATGTAAGAACCATGCTTTTTAACATTGGATTGTAGGATCTATGGAGTGACCCCACAAGGTTGGGTAGTGCCTATAAGGTGGTGGTCAAGAATAATTTTAGAGAATGGGCATGGAGTATGATGGTTGATAATTGCCTGAGGGGAGAAAAAGCTAGGGCTTATTTGCAGCTTAAGGACGTCTTGGCCATGAGGATGAGGCGCATCTTTTCTTGTTTTGCAAGGCCCATTCCCAGGAAAGGGGGCGTTGGCTTGCCCCGGTTTGGAGCCACTTAGCCCAGCTCCCAACCCCATGAGCTATCCGAGCCCTGAAATGTTGCACCCATCCTGAACAGGTGCTAGCAGTCTCACAATTCATAAGATCTGCATTCAAGAAGAGAATGCTAGGGTCCAGAATGAGCACTATATTGTAGAGAAGTACGTTGGGCGAGATGCATGTCAAAGATCAAAGAAATATCGAGGGTTAGTACCACAAATTAAATACGCCAATCATGAGTTGAAAAGATACAAGTATCTTTTATTACTCTACAGTATCAAAGCAAAACAGATAGCTATCTGGCTCCCAACACCTCGCAGTGTGTACCATCAGATACAGTGAGGGGTGAGAGTGCTGGACATTTAAACACAGACATATTCATACCATTTTTTAAATATTGTCCAGCCTCTCTCAAAGCTAATAAGTTACTGGCTAGAGTTCGTGCCCAGTTCATATGACAATTATTACAATATTGTACAAGGGATTAAACAAGTTTGCATGTCCATGAAGTTACAATGATGCTTGTTGGTTCTCTGATCCACGGTAAGCCTTGTTCCAAGAATCGCTACAATACAGTTCAGCCAGAACACACGATCTGAGTTTGCTTTCCATTGTCTCATTGTTTTGTAAATGCTAAAATTCACCAGTCGGAGGTCTCCGTCAAATGTAAACGCCCTCGTAAGTGAGTTTATCATTTATTCCAATAAATACAAAGCTTCCGTGGAAGGGATGCTGCCAGTGTGTGCTGCTAACATTACAGTGAGCATGCTTTTTATAGGAAAATGATTACATTGAGTTTTATGTCTGGCTCGAAACCCAGACACATCCAAACATACAGTTTCCTGCCGGAACACTTTTGGCTGTATTCCCAGACATTGTGGTGTGACTTACAAAGGCCGGACATCGCAAACGGTCATTACTCTTATAACTTATCTAAGCAAGTCATAATACACTTCAGGATGCAGGTGTAACCTTTATCATGCGTGGTCGTACAACAAGCTAATTCATCACACTTGACACAGTGGGGAATTTTGCAAGCTACACAGATCCTGCTGCTGTAGTTATAATGATGTCCATTTATGGGGTGTTGAACAAAAGCAGGACATATCTTTTACAGAGTGACGCACAAGTGCCTGAAAAATCCCCTTTCACACACATTCCAGAGAATAACAAGGTCAGATAAAGATGGGTTCATGCTCATGTTCGCAGGAAAGAGCGTGGATGTCAAACAATCATTATTTATAAAAGAGACCCTAGGGTCGGCGAACACATGCTGACTTGCAAGGCTGCATACCGTGGGAGGGAAGTGCAAGAGTGCTAACAGACGCTGTTTATTTAGCTGTTACGGGAAAGGAGAGCAGGGGGGACATTCAAAAATCTATGAGAAATGTGTGCTCAAGGCGAAAACCCTGGGCCTTGCGGGCAAACACGAAAGCCATTCGTCTAACATGGACATGATGCTATAGCACGAGCAATGGGGTAGTCTTGCTGAGGCAAAGTTTAACATGGCAGCTTTCAGGGAAAATGATTTCTGTATTAACGAACAACCCTTTTGCGTCAGCAAGACTACATCAGTAATACACCTGGTGTGATTTGGATTCATTTATTCTTTCATTTTCATTATCTGACACATCAATCTTTTGTAACCCCTCGATTGCCTCTTCCAATTTTGTCATCTCATTGGTGACCATGGCATTAGTGTGTTTGGGAGTGAGCGCTCCCATCATTTTCCTGCAGCAGTCTCCTATGACAGATACATTTTCCTGCAGCAGTCTCCTATGACAGATAGGCATAAGGGAAAACACTTACTGCAACAGCAGCAAGCAGCTATCAATCCTCCTATGACAAGAAGAGGGGTGAGGAGCTTCCATCCCCAGCTCCGTAATAAATCCCAGAACCAGGATGTCCCATCCCCAGGCCCAAATTCAGAATGGATTTGAGCTGCCATTTTATGCATTTCATCAATCCCTTTAATGATGTCTGGGCTATAATCAGGATGAAGGTGCAACAGGAAGTGCCAATTATTTTACAAGCTCCTCCTACCTCTGCCAGCATTGTGTCCAATACTAGGAGATTCTGTAAGGCGACCATCCAGACGGCCTGTACTTCTTTAGTAACGTTGGTTAGTATGTCACCTGTTATATTTAGTTCCTTTTCCACTAACCTAGCCAAGTGCCTAATGCTCCAGGAGTTCATAACTATTCCCATTGGCATCACTATGCCCTTTAGGAAATCAAAGAATTCATCCCAAGTGGTGTCTTCTTTAGTGATAACACCTCTTTTCCTTCGCCCGTAATTCCCCATGTTCGATTTTGTTCTCCTGGTTTCTTTCTTTAAATTAACCGCCTCTAATGGTTTATAATGTAGG
This sequence comes from Ambystoma mexicanum, assembly GCF_040938575.1. Classification (NCBI taxonomy): domain Eukaryota; kingdom Metazoa; phylum Chordata; class Amphibia; order Caudata; family Ambystomatidae; genus Ambystoma; species Ambystoma mexicanum. The sequence continues at coordinate 567,504,073 of NC_090939.1, read as the reverse complement.
CCCAACATTATATAGCCAACAGTACATCTGCCTTTCCAATAGCTAGGCAACCAGAGATAAGCTTTTTTCCCACAAATAAACATAGCCCCTTCTGGAGGAAGGAGGGGTGCTGACATACTATTTAAATCCTCTGTAATCTGGCAGGTATGTCGTCCCATAAAGACACCTTTATGGTGCAGTTGGGTTCATTGATAACAAAAGGGGGCTTTTCGAATTATATTTTGCACAGGTATTAGTATAATAAAGTAGGACTGGGTCTAAGAACCTTGTGTCTGGCGGACAGGGAGCAGATCTATTTAGATACCGGGTTGCGTTTGACGTCAGGGGAATGTAGGCCAATGAAACTTTTGTATGACCTCCGGTCCTCCCTTTTCCCACTATCGTAGTTTGTCGAGTTGAGCATGTCAAGGATTTGTTCTCTATTCTCATCAGTTACCAAGCAGAGTAGTTCTTTATGTTCTTTATATTTAGGGTCCATTTCTGCTAACCTTCTTTTTGTATTTTCACCGAAACGGTCATCGGTCACAGTATAAGTGGAGGTATCATTCCAGGAGGCACTCAAGAGAAAATTTCGCAGGGGCACGCAAGTATCATTTGTGGCGGGAGTCGTGTACCATTTGGGTCTGCTTTCATGGCTATGGGGAACATACGTGCATATGTAACAATTGGTCTTATTTAGTATCTGGTTCGTATCATTCATCTATGTAAGGATGCTATTCCTGGGGTTCTTCTTCCGATACTCCTGATTTACATGGGGAATAGTAACTGGTTCTGGTGTAGGGGGCTGCGATGTGGTGGGTAACAGGTTACGGGCAGCATAAATATCATGATGCTCAAGGTACCAGAGGAATATGGCGAACCCTACTGTTATAAAAATACAGACAAGGGATAAGATGAGCTTTTCCTTTGGGGTGCATGCATATCTATTTACTCGAGGACGTCTCTGTCCTGCATCCTCATTATCCATTGTAACAACCTACTTTGTTCCCTCGCACAGGGCTGATCCCAGATGGCTGAGTTCCGGAACTTGGCTGTCAATGTCACACTATATATATTTATATATATATATATATATAGTATATATTCTACACAAAAAGTTCAAAGTCCCTAACAATTACCCTAACGGTGCCGTCCGTTTATGCGCTAGACCGCAAGGGTTGCACAGTATAACCCGTTCTGCTGTCACCACTTCTGGCTCCTACCTTGAATCGTCTCGTTGAGGCTACTTCCTACCCTTGAGGGGATGCTGAGGCCATTTCATCTGTGTCTCGGTGGGGCTACTTCATACTCAGGAGGGGTTGCTGGGGCCACTTCATCTGTGTTTTCAATTGTCCTTGCTTGTTCCGACCCTCTACCAAGTCCTTTTCTCAGCCAGATGTCAGAGTTCAAACATAGGCAATCAATGTTGCTTCCTGGGGCGCAAGTTATACTTTGGAGTGTCCTCCGTCAGTTCGGCTGCAACATGATCTGTATCTTTGGACGGGGGGTGAACTATCTGAGGTGGCGCCTTTTTGAGATGATTGGCGTGTATCCACGTCTTGTGTCCAGCTACCTTGACAGCGGTCTGTGTTGCTAAGAGGACCAAGAATGGCCCCTTCCAGTGGGCCTGCAAGCAATTGGTGTGATCAAAACTCTTTACCCGGACATAGTCCCCTGGTTTGATGGCATGGCCCTCTCCTTCTAGGGCCGGCGGAGCTGCTTCTTTCACCTGTTGATGGATAATAGACAGTTTATGCGTGAGCTCAGCACAATAATCCCTCAACAGTGGCTGTTCGATATTGCCAATAACTTTTGGCCTTGGGATGGACCACGCGCTTGGAGGGCGGCCCATCACAATCTCAAAAGGAGACAATTTGTGTGTCCCCTTTGGAGTGGTCCGCATGCTCAATAATGCCAAGGGAAGGGCATCTGGCCACTTCAGGTTCGTGGAGGCACAGATCTTTGCCAGCTTGTTTTTGACCAGGGCATTGGACCATTCTATAATTCCGGCACTTTTCGGATGTTAAATTGAATGGAAGCGCTGATCGATACATAAAGCAGTACAAACATACTTCACAACCTGACCAGTAAAGTGCACGCCATTATCAGAATACAAAAGGCTGGGCACCGTGTACTGGGGCACCCAATATTTCAGGATACATTTAGCTGTGGAAATAGCAGTGTTGTCTCTCAGGGGGTAAGCATCCGTCCAACCAGAGAACCCACACCTCATTACAAGGCAATATTTCAGTTTAGCAACTGGTTCCATTTGTATAAAGTCCATAAACACCACTTCAAATGGCTGCGTAGGGAGCCTGCTATGACCTGCTGGTACCTTCACAGATTTGCCCACATTGTGCTGGAGGAGGATGGCACACTGTGCTGCCCACCTCCTGCAATATGATCCAATTTTCCTGTTTTTCCATACTTTGCTCAGAATGTCCTCCATTGCACTTGCATTAACATGGGCATTCCCGTGTGCCATGTCCACTACCATGGGCAAATAACTGTCAGGGAGTAACCACCTCATTTTCACTATGTCCAACCACACCCCTTTCGAAGTTTGTTCATTATTACTGTCCTTAATCTATGATTTGATTTCACAATCTTATGCTTCCTTTTGAATGTCTCTGACTACTTCTTTAGGGTCCCTTTTCAGTTCACCTCCATCCCTCTTCCCTTCCACATCCCTTTGCAGCATGTTGCACTCTGGAAGGGGTAGTTTACAGTGTTCTGCGGCATATTTAGCCACCTGGTCTGCTAAATCATTTCCCTGTCCCACAAAATCTACCACCTTTCTCTGGGCGGAGCACTTCACTATAGCCACCTGAGCGGGTTTAGCCAATGCCGCCAATAATTTGTTTATCAAATTACCATGTTTTATTTTGGTACCGTGTGAGGTTAGAAACCCTCTTTCTTTCCATAGCAGGCCAAAATTAAAGGCCACACCATGTGCATGGGCTGAATCTGTATAGATGGTTACAGCTAAATCTTTGCTTAGTTCTAGAGCTTTTGTCAATGCCCTTAATTCTGCAGCTTGCGCTGATAACTCGGTCATGCATTCCATGTGGACAATTTCATTTTCAGTTGTTATTGCATACCCAGCCACTGTTTCCCTGCTTTCCAGCTTGTAACATGACCCATCACAAAATAGAGTCCCATCACCTCCCTCCAGGGGAAGGTCACTCAGGTCGACCCTACCCCGGGTCTGCTCATCGGTACGTATTAAACAATCATGTAAGTCTTAATCTCCCTCCCCACTTGGTACTGACAAAAGAGAAGCCGGGTTCAAAGTATTAAATCTCATGATAGCTTCATTTGGTGCAAACAATGTCAGTTCATATTGTGTCAGGTGTCCAGTCAACTGGTCGAAAAAAAACTGGTCGACTGCAATTTGGTCGGCGCAATTTGGTCGAAAACCAAATGGTCGAATTTTTTTTTTTATTTATATATTTATTTTTCGGGTTTTCGTTTAGTAAAAAAAGGGGTTTTTAGAGAAAAAAAGGGGGTTGGGGGGGACCCCCCCCCCAAAAAAAGGGTTAAAATAAAAAAAATAAAAAATTCGACCATTTGGTTTTCGATCAAATTGGTTCAACCATTTGTCTGGTCGACCAATTTTTTTCGACCAAATGTCTGGCAACCATTGTGTCAAACGGGCTGCTGTGAGATGCTGAGTCTGAGTTCTATTTAGCAACACGTCCACAGCATGGGGAACTCTTACAATGATGGTAGTTCCCAACATCAAACCTGTGCTCTGCTTAAGGGCTACTGCTGCTGCAGCGACTGATCGCATACAAGGGGGAAGTGCTGCAGCCACATTGTCCAGGGTGCCAGAAAAATAAGCACAAGGCCTTTGCCTTCCATTTTGTTCCTGTGTCAATACAGATGGAGCACAACCTTGTGGTTCATGTACAAAAAGGGTAAATGGTTTGCCATAATTGGGTGTCCCGAGCCCTGGGGCACTACACAAGGTGCTTTTCAGAGTGTCGCAGGCCTCTTTCATTTCTTGTGTGCAAGTGGAGAGTATTTGATCCTTTTCTGTTCTCAAACATTGTAACATGGGTTTAGCTATCAAAGAGAACTCAGGGACCCAATGACGGCAGTATGAGGTAATACCTAACAGACGTCTCAATTCTTTAAAGGTACTAGGATAGGCCATTTTTTTGAATTAGGCATACCCTCTCAGGAGACAATGATCGACCCTCTGCAGTGAGGACATAGCCCAAATAATCAACCTTGAACTGTACATACTGGATTTTCTTGAGCAATACTTTGTGACCATGATATGCCAAATATCGTAACACAATCAAGGTACCTTCTTTACAACTCAATTCAATGTCTCCACAAATAAGAATATCATCCACGTATTGGATGAGCATTACACCAGGTGGCAACAAAATTTCATCCAACTGTTGTTTTAATGCTTGGCTAAAAATAGCTGCGCTCTCTGTGTAACCTTGGGGTGCTCGACAAAACTTGTATTGTCGTTGTGCTAACACAAAGGAGAAAAGGTATCTGGATTCTTCAGCTATGGGTATGGAAAAAAAGGCATTCTTCAGATCTACTACGCTAAAATAAGTAGCCGTGGGAGGAACCATAGCGAGAATACTTGTTACACTGGGGACGACTGGATACCTGGGATCCACAACCTTAGTAATTCTACTGAGGTCAATAATAAACCTTTACGGGGTCACTTCATCTCCTTTCTTGTGAACCAGAAGAACCGGAGAGTTACATGGGCTGTCATCACACTCTTCAACAACCACAAGCCGTATTAGGTCCTGTACAATCCTAACCAATGCTGCTTTCCCTTCTGGGGATATTCTGTACTGCGGGGTTCTGGGCAAAGAGACACCATGTTTTACCTTAATCACAACAGGGGGAATGTTCAAAACACCTACATCGGTACTACCAGTAGCCCAGAGCTCTGCAGGCAGTGCCTGTAATTCTGGCGGCAACGGTTCAGCCAGATAACAACCACCAACTTTGGATTTGCATATAGTCATGCGAACACCTGTCAGGGAACAATAAATGGTTGCATTCAAGGCTTTCAAAAGATCCAACCCAAGGAGATTCTCAGGACACCTGTTAGTAAGTAGCCATTTGTTAGTCAATTTCACTCCACATATAGCTGTCTCAACTCTCTGGGACACTGGAGTACATATGGGTTCCCCACCAAACCCTACGGAAACCTTATTTTCACCCGATAGTGGAACTGAGGGGACGGCCTTGGCGTCAACCGAGCTGTTACCTGCCCCGGTGTTAACCAAGCATTTAATGGTGGGGTGCTGTCCTATTTGCAATTGAACATATGGTCCCTTCTGGTCTATAGGAACAGACACCGCCTCCCCAGGTTCACTAGGGGCGTTTCAACTCATTGCTGCTGTATTATCAAAGAACATCATTCCACTCAATTCATCTTTCGCAAACCCATTGTAATTTACTCCCACCATCTGTCGCTGCGCTGCGCCAGTTGAAAATACATTATTTTCAGGGTTTACAAACCTTCTCTGTCCTTGGGGTGGCCCCGTGTGAGGTTCACCTCGACCTCTTCCTCTCCCACCCACCGGTTGGCCACCCCGTGCCATCAATATGGGGCACTCGTTTTTCCAATGTCTCGTCTGCTTGCAAAAGGAGCACTGATCTATTCGCGGGGGTGTCCATTGCGCAGCGTTACCTGTAGTGTTTCTTACCTGGGGTCTTTGGTCCTTTGGTTTATTATGGGGTGTCTGTACCAACTGTTGCATTAACACTTTGTTCTTAAGAGCTTTCTCAGCTTGTTTCTTTCCCTCAACTTCTTCTGTTTCCTGTCGCTCATAATATTTTGCCATTTCCAGAATTTGGTGAGAAGTACAAGCCTGCCATGTACTTTCCCCCAACTTCAAAGGGCCCTTAATTCCCTTCCTTAATCCTTTCACAAGCCCCATAGCGAAGTACCTTTGGCCTGTGACATTACTGGTTGTTTGCCCACTGTGTGCTTGAAAGGCTCCTTCAAATCTCAGGAAATATTCCCCGACACCTTCACTGGGCCCTTGTACTATAGCATCTAGTTTTTCAACATTTACATCTGTCTCGGGTAAGACTGTGGTAAGAGCTGTCAAAATGCGCACACCCTAGGTTTTTTATATTGTCGGGGAGAGGGTCAGTAGGGGGGCGCTCTTCGCTGGCTTACTGTAGTGCAGCCCAGTTCAGGGTGTCATGGTCTCTGCCCCTAAAAGGGTCCCAAATTTCACTAGGTGTTACCATAGCCATAAAAGTATTCACATCCTCAAAGGTTAAAGTCCCTGCTTTAAACAGTGTTCTTAATTCTTTATAAAACCCTGCTGCGTTCGTTCTAGGATCAGGGGTACTTTTGGCAATGCTCATTAACTCGGATCGAGTCAGGGGAATATATACATAGGTTTTGGTATATTTTACTTCACCCTGGTCGCTAGTTATTACTGTTGGGGCACATTCCCGAAGGGGCATTGCAATGATTGTTGGAGTCATGGACTCTACTAGGTTCTGGAATAATTTACATATTCTCTTTTCTCTTCTGTCCCACTCTTGACCTATCCTCGCCATCTCTCGTTCGCATTCTCATGCGGTTTTACAAATCCCTTCATCACGTGTTTCATCACATTCCAACTCTACCAACTCTACTAAACTCATCAACCATGCAACCTGTACCGCCGTATCCTGGCTTTTATATATACCCATCCATTCACTTGCTGTCTTTCCTTCGGTCCTGTCCATCACTTGCTTGGCAAACTGTTTCCCTTTTCCCCTAGCTTTTCTCAATAGTTCATCCTTCTGCTCCTGCTCCATTTGTTCTCCTTCCTTTTCTTCTTCCCATTGTCTTTTTATTTTGTCTATCGCTAAATTAATTTGTATATATAGATCCCATAAATACGATCAATCAGTGTTGGTACTGAGGTGATCGTAGAGCTCTATCAATTGCTGAGACCAATTATGTGGGGTCTTCTTAAACCATTTGTGAATTATTTTGCTATGCAATCTCATCACTTGTCTAAATTCCCTTTTCGTGCACTTTTTCAGTTCCATCAACACCTCTTCATCATCCCCTCCGTTGTCAAAAACAAGCTGTGCTAATTGTCGTAATTCCCTCGAACTCTGTGGGACCAATCTTTCGTTCCTACCTACTCTTCTTTCATCCTCCTCTGTGGTGTCCTCATCCATCGTCCCCTTCATTATTGTCTCATCATAAGGTGGTGGGGCGTGTGGCTACAGTAGCTGGGGTTACTAATCGCAGGAGGCTCTTGTTGGTTTTCTCGTTCTCTTGTTCATTATTATTACACACCGTATGTGTTTCTTTTGTCTGATCTGGCAGGGCGGGGTACATCCCTTTGCTAAATTTTATTAATGCAGTTCTGTCTTCCACATCTAGCTGGTGTTCAAACTCTTTGTTATCTAATTCACAGGCCTTTTCTTGTATGGTACGTTTTTGTCTCTTTCTATCTTTTTTATCGTGGGACATTTTCTGCTTTATCACTTCTGTTCGCCATTGGCGAATAGGATCGTGTGGGGCGGGGCGGACCTTCTTCCTTAATAATACTAATTCCAGGTGCTCGATTGTCTTAACATCAAAAGTACCTACTTTAGGCCAACTAAATTGGATTGACTTCTTTGTGTAGTCTTCCCAGTTTTTACAAAACTGTACCGCCCCCAGCCCATAGTTAGTTAGCATAGTATAGTATAACACGGTGTGCCCTCAGCAGGCGCATGCATAGGTTCCTCATTCTTATTTCGGTCACACAAGTTTCCCATTATTAATAAAATACTTTACCAAAATCAAATAATACGTACCATAAAACTGATACCAATTGTGGCTAACCATCCAATACAATTTCTGCAGATACAATTCACTCACCGCACCAAGGAGACCTCCTCCCTCTGTCGGGTTCGTCTGGTCCTTGGAAGAGCAGTCGTTCTCTCCTTCTTCCTGATCTCCGTCTCAAGATGAGGACTGTGCTGTTTTGCATCAAAGGTGCGATAGAGTTTGGGCCCAGTAAGTCGTCGGCCGGAGACAGGAGCTCAATGGAAGGCACGCATCAAAGAGATGGACTTTCATCTGCAAGGCCACCAGCTAGGGACGCCAATTTGTTAATGCTAAAATTCACCAGGTGGAGGTCTCGGTCAAAAGTAAACGCACTCGTAAGTGAGTTTAACAATCATTTATTGCAATAAAGACAAAGCTTCCGCGGAAGGGCCGACACGTAACATCATCAGAGGGATGCTGCCAGTGTGTGCTGCTAACATTACAGTGAGCATGCTTTTTATAGGAAAATGATTACATTGAGTCTTGTGTCTGGCTCGAAACCCAGACACTTCCAAACATACAGTTTCCTGCCGGAACACTTTTGGCTGTATTCCCAGACATAGCGGTGTGATTTACAAAGGCCGGACATCGCAAACGGTCATTACTCTTATAACTTATCTAAGCAAGTCATAATACACTTCAGGATGCAGGTGTAACATTTAGCATGCGTGGTCGTACAACAAGCTAATTCATCACACTTGACACAGTGGGGAATTTTGCAAGCTACACATATACTGCTGCTGTAGTGATAATGATGTCCATTTATGGGCTGTTGAACAAAAGCAGGACATATCTTTTACAGAGTGACGCACGAGCGCCTAAAAAATCCCCTTTCACACACATTCCAGAGAATAACAAGGTCAGATACAGATGGGTTCATGCTCATGTTCGCAGGAAAGAGCGCGGATGTCGAACAATCATTATTTATAAAAGAGACCCTATGGTCGGCAAACACATGCTGACTTGCAAGGCTGCATACCGTGGGAGGGAAGTGCAAGAATGCTAACAGACGCTGTTTATTTAGCTGTTACGGGAAAGGAGAGCAGGGGGGACATTAAAAAATCTATGAGAAATGTGTGCTCAAGATAAAAACCCTGGGCCTTGCGGGCGAACACAAAAGCCGTTCGTCTAACATGGACATGATGCTATAGCACGAGCAATGGGGTAGTCTTGCTGAGGCAAAGTTTAACATGGCAGCTTTCAGGGAAAATGATTTCTGTATTAACAGTTTATATGAGGATGAGGCTTGTGAGCGCAGACAACACTTGGATGGCAGTTCATTTGTGTCACAAGGTTTCTTTACATTGGTCAAACAGTGTGCTCTCGGTCAGCCTAAACATTAACAGAACTCAAAAATCGTTCGGCTCAGCTGCAAGTTGAAAACATGGTCCACCATTTTAGAACATTAATCATTGTATTAAAGCAATCTGAGTCTGACTGAGGGGATCCTGGGTGAAGAGTGAGTCAGCTGAACTGAGTACTTGTACGAGGAAAATAACTTTTCATTTATTTTTGGTACATCCGACCCTCTGAATCAAGAGACTTTGATAAGTAAAGAGACTTGGGAACATAAGGCCCAGATGCTAGTGATCAAACTGTATCCGCATGCCGAAAAAGCTAGAGATTGTGCTACACTCGAGTGAACCGCCTTGTCCCATGTTGAAAATGTGGGGAAGGGAGGCCAACAGCCTGAACATCCTGACATATAATTTGTAACGCTCACCTGATTCCCACGGAGGCGCAGGTCTGGCTTCGAGTGCTGAGGCTTCTTCAATGGTGAAGCGCAGGACTCTGAAGATGGACAGGAAGGGCCCTCTACTCTGGCTTCTCCGGCTCGCAGGAATATTCCCCTGTGCGTGAAAAGGGAGTATTACCTACTGACTGAGTTATGATCAAGCCTCCCACTCTCTTCCAACCCTCCACGATACCCTTCCACGATTCCCCGTGAAGTCTCACCTTAGGGTCAGGAAGGATGAGCTCTCCATCCTGCTTCTGATGCAAGGGCACGTTGAAACCCAGTTACTTCACTGGATTGAGGATTGATGGGAGTTCAGGTAAGCTTGACTATTCAGGTAAGGCTCTGTAAAAGTTCTGTTGCAAGTTCAAAAGTCCAAGCTTAATAATAATGTTCATTGTCTTTTTGCAGCAAGCATTAATGTTTATGTCTTTTTTCCCCTTAGGGGCCGGGGTTCGGAATGCCGGAGATATGGTACCGACACGAAGTGAAACGTGCAGTTCCAGTAAATGGCAGGTAGTTCTGGATGAGCGCTCGGGAACTGACTTTGCATACGCTCATTCAATGTCTTTGTCTTTTTTCCCCATAGGGGCCGGGGTCCGGAAAATGCCTGGAAGCGGCAAGACCCGAAATGAAATGAGGTAAGTCTTATTCCCTTCCTTCTTTCACCTCTTATTCTTGTATTTTTCTCTAGGCTCTGGGAAGTGGCTGTGTATCCGGATGATCGCTGTTGAAGATGGAGGAACCCAGGAAAGGTGAGTGAAATGCAGCGCTGCAGCGATCGTAACGAAATGCTTTTAAAAATAATGCCTTCCCTTTCAGGATCGTCGGTGATGTCTCCGTGGTGCAGATTTAGCTGGTAAGGTCTCTTGTCTCCCTTTGCAGGTGACCCAGGATGCTGACAGGCGTGGCTGAAGTCCAGATGCAGGAGCTGACATGGTGAGCGTCCAGCTGCGAGGAGCAGAACAACGCGAAGCGTGAGTTGCTGATCGAGTGTGGTTTAAATAGCTTTGGAAGAAGTCCCAAGTGTGTATCCTTCCTCCGATCAGGTATGTATCCTTCCCCGACCACACCCGGGTGGAAAGTAGTCCCACAGGTAAAGTAGTTCCATTCAGGCCTCAAGAGGGCCTGGATGTGGCAGCATGGTCTGCATCAGGTAAGTGCACATGAAAACACTTGAACACATGTCTAGCTTTATGAGCCTGGCGCCTAAGGTGCCAGGACAGAGGTCCAACATGAGCCTGGCGCCTAAGGCGCCAGGACTGCGTCCAAAGAGCCCCAGCTTGGGCCCGCTGGCACTCTCCTGGGGGAAATGATGCCTGCCTCTGGGGTCGCTGGGTCGGACCTGGCTCCTTGGAGGTATGCACCATGACATAATTTTTGTGAACACTTCTTTCTTTGTCATAAATAATACCGCCACACTATTTGTATTTAGAGGTAAGGATTGGCAATCATTTTTTTTTAGTATATGCCATTTTATTTTGTCAAGAAACCACTAGGACTGCATTATTAATATTTGATGGTCGTAGCTTGATCCCATCTGTAGATTTAGGATTAGATAGATGTGTATCATACCCTGTTGAAGTTCAATAAACCCCCTGGTCACTTTTGTCTGTCTTACTGTGGATACCATGCTTTCCTTACAGAACTCAAGACTGCGATCAGTAATGCTCCAGTTTTGGTGACATTGAATTACCAGAAACAATTTTTTAACTATTTTCACATACAGATGGAAAGGTAATAACTGCAGTCCTGGCTCAAAAACATCATTATGTTACACGCCCTTGGATTACCATTGCAGGTTATCGGATTCAGTTATGCAAGGTCAGTTCCGGCGTGAACAAACTCTCACGGCAGAAGCTTTTGCAATACAAAAGTCTCCACCCTTTACTATGGGCTGCCCGGTGACATTGTATGTGGAGCATGCAGTTTTTGCTGTCTTGGAAAAGTCTAAGTCCACTTTGACAACCCAAAGAGTATCATGGTATGAAGTTATTTTATCAAATGCTTCCATACATCTGGTAAATTGTTACCTAGTCAAACCGGAAACATTCATAGCCGGACCAGTAAAACCTGATGATGTTTAACATGACTGTGCATATTATGAGGGAAAGAAGAAGAAGAGAGGACAAGTGTCAAGGAGGATGCCTTGAAAGAAGGTGATGTACTCTTTTTTGACTGGTTGTCAAAAATGTATCAGGCCATTGGTGAGAGGCACACAGGGGCGGCTGTTGTAGCTCTTGTGGATGGGGAACACCAGGTGCGAGGGGGGAAACGACTGCCTCCCCATTACTCTGCAAATGCAGCAGAACTAGTGTCACTCATTGAGGTGCTGGAGATAAGTAAGGGTAAGACTACTCTGACTCTGCGTATGTCACCTCCACGGTACATTCTAGGTTATTTATATGGAAGAAAAGAGGGTTTAAAAGATCTGACAGGACCCCAGTCCAGCATGCTGCACTGCTATCCCAAGTAATTGAAGTGCAAACATTGCCTTTACAGGTAGGAATAGTGAAGTGCATGGCGCATAATAATAGAACTGATTGAATAGCGCTTGGTAATGATGCCACAGACAGAGTGGCAAAGGAAGCAGCATATTTGCCCTTTTTAGAACCGCCAAAAATGGAAATAGTGTCCCAACAGGTACAATTGCCAGTCCCAAATACTGGAAAGTAGTCCCACAGGTAAAGTAGTTCCATTCAGGCCTCAAGAGGGCCTGGATGTGGCAGCATTGTCTGCATCAGGTAAGTGCACATGAAAACACTTGAACACATGTCTAGCTTTATGAGCCTGGCGCCTAAGGCGCCAGGACAGAGGTCCAACATGAGCCTGGCGCCTAAGGCGCCAGGACTGTGTCCAAAGGGCCCTAGCTTGGGCCCGCTGGCACTCTCCTGGGGGAAATTATGCCTGCCTCTGGGGTCGCTGGGTCGGACCTGGCTCCTTGGAGGTAGGCATCATGACAGTACCCCCCTCAAGGCCCCTCCCAAGGTTCTTCCCTCCGGGGGTTTGGGCTTGTTCGGAAATCTCCGGTGAAACCTTTGTACTAATCGAGGTGCGTGGACATGGTTACTAGGCTCCCACGATCTCTCTTGAGGTCCATATCCCTTCCAGTCAACAAGATAGAAGAGTTTCGACTTTACCACCTTGGAGTCTAAAATGTCTTTAACTTCGAATTCTAATTCCCCTTCAATTTGAACTGGATCTGGAGGCTTGGACAATCGGGTTCCTGGTTGTACTGGCTTCAAAAGTGATGCATGAAAAACTGGATGAATACGCATGTTGGACGGTAGATCCAGTTTAAAGGCCACTGGGTTTATTATAGCTCTGATGGGATAAGGTCCTATGAATCTGGGATTGAAGGTTCGCGGGCCCTTGAGGGGTAAATGTTTAGTTGCTAGCCATACCTGGTCTCCTACTTGGTAAGGAGGAGTTTTACTTTGGTGCAAATCAGCGTTTTCTTTATACTTTTTCTTGGCTTGCTGTAAATGAGTTGCAGCTTCTTTGAAGGCTCGGGTTATTGTGGAATGCAGATGATTTACTGCGTGCATTTCCAGGGTCAGAGGTGGATCTAGGTCAGAGGTCCGAGGATGGTGACCATACAAAGTATAAAAGGGGGTTTGTCCGGTTTCAGAATGCACTGAATTGTTGTATGCATATTCTGCGATCCAAAGGATGTCTTTCCAATTTAACTCGGATTGGTGTAACATGCACCGAAGATATTGCTCGAGAGTCTGATTGGTTCTCTCGGTTTGTCCGTCGGTCTGGGGGTGGTGGCTGGTGGATAACCGCACATCTATTTGTGCTAGTTGGCAACACTTCTTCCAAAAATGTGAGATAAATTGACTTCCACGATCCGAGACTAATATGGAAGGGAAACCATGTATGCAAACTATATTCTCCTGGAATTCCTTGGCCAAGGTGGAAGCTGAAGGCAAACCCTTTAAAGGGATAAAGTGGGCCATCTTGGAGAATAAGTCCACAATTACAAGGATTGTGTTGTAACCAGCACAAGGAGGCAGATCTGTTATAAAGTCCATTGACAGGGTGTGCCATGGCGCCGGTGGAATATCCAAGGGTTGAAGTAGGCCGGCTGGCCTTTTCTTTTGAGCCTTGTTTTGGGCGCAAATTCCACAAGACAGTACAAAAGACTTTATGTCTTTTCTCCAAGAAGGCCACCAGAAGTGGCGTTTGATTTTTTCTTCCGTTTTAGCGATACCAGGGTGTCCTTCCATTAATGATTCATGATGATGGGCAATAACAAGTTCTTGCAATTCTTTACTAGGCAGAAACAACCGCTCCTGGAAGTAGGGTAAGTCATCCTTAACGGTGTAATGAGGACCCTTTTGACTCCATTCCAGTAAGGCTGAAGAGTCTAGAAGTTGTTTTACTTGCGTTTGGATGTCCTCAATAGTTTGCAATGAAGTTAGGCCTAAGATTCTTTGTTCAGGTATGATTGGCACAGGTTCTAAACTCGAATTGGGTTCTTCCATGCCAATCCGGGATAAGGCGTCCGCTTTACCATTCTTGCAGCCAGGGCGATAGGTAATTACAAAATCAAATTCCGCAAAGAATAGAGCCCATCGGAGTTGTCGTGAAGATTGAGCTTTGGCCGTCTTTAAATACTGTAAATTTCTGTGGTCCGTAATTACGATGATGGTGTGTCTTGCCCCGAGAAGGTAGTGATGCCAAGCCTTGAAAGCAGATTTGATGGCCATTTAACTCTTTATCGGTGATTGCGTAGTTGATTTCAGGAGGAGAACATTTTCTGGACCAAAAGGCCACTGGGTGTAGTTGGTTAGTTTTTGGGTTTCTTTGCGACAGGACAGCTCCCATGGCCGAACTGGATGCATCGGTTTCCACTATGTACGGGAGATCTGGGTGCGGGTGCTTCAATACAGGTGCAGAGGTGAATTTGGTTTTCAGGTCCTGGAAGGCTTGTTCGGCCTCAAGAGTCCATTCGAAGCGTTTGTTTTTCTTTAGGAGAGCGGTGATGGGTTGGACTGTTCGGGAAAATTCCGGGATGAATCTTCGATAGAAATCGGCAAAGCCGAGCATGCTCTGAACTCCCTTCACCAAGCTTGGAGATGGCCATTTGAGGATGGCGTCCACCTTTCGCAAGTCCATTCGGACTCCTTGAGGTGTCAGGATGAACCCGAGAAACTCAACTTCTGTGGTATGAAAAATGCATGTTTCGAGTTTTGCAAATAATCTGTGCTGGCGCAGTTTCTCAAGAACTGCCCTAACATGTTTTCTGTGATCAGATTCTGAAGAAGAGTACACCAGGATGTCGTCAATGTAAACAATGACACAGACATCGATAAGTTCCCGAAGAACATCATTCATAAAGTACTGAAAGGCGGCAGGTGCATTGCACAAACCGAAGGGCATCACCCTATATTCGAAGAGCCCAAACTTGGTGCGGAATGCAGTCTTCCATTCGTCGCCTTCTTTTATGCGCACCAGGTGATAAGCTCCTCGGAGATCTAACTTGGTGTACACACAAGCGTCTTTCACCTGGTCGATAAGCTCAGGGATCAAGTGCAGAGGATAACGATTCTTAATCGTTATTTGATTTAGGGCGCGATAGTCTATACATGTTCTAAGGTCGCCTTCCTTTTTCGGCACGAAGAACAGGGCTGAAGAGACAGGAGACTTGGACGGGCGAATAAAACCATTGGCTAGGTACTGATCTAAATACTGACGCAAATGCAGGTTCTCAGGTTCCGTAAGAGTATAAATCCTACTACAAGGTAGTTGAGCATTGGGTACCAGATCGATTTGGCAATCATAAGACCGATGGGGAGGTAACGTGTTAGCCTGTTCTTTCTGAAAAACATCTTGGAATTCTTGGTATTCTGACGGTAGCTGTAGAGGGGTGGAAGTTGCTGAGGCTAGACCCATAGCTGGATTTCTTAGATAACAAGTTGGTTCACAATCAGGAAAACTTATCTTCTTTGCTCGCAAGTCAATTCTGGGATTATGTGTTTCTAACCAAGGAATTCCAAGAATTACTTGAAATTGTGGGGCCTTGATCACATCAAACACGATTGCTTCCCGATGTCCATCCTGACCCACCAGTGTCACTTCAACAGTGGAATGCGTTACAGGCCCTGAGGCTATTTTGGTTCATCTACTGTAGTAATGACATCTTGGGTTACTTTCGGGCGGAGAGGAAGCTTAATCCTGAAAGCCAATTCACGGTCTATGTAATTTCCAATAGCTCCACTGTCGATGTATGCTTTTATAGCATGCAACTGCTGAGGCTGCATTGGGTCCACGAGCACCATTGGCATGACAAAATGCGAGGTCAAAGAGTTAGTTTTCAAGCTCGGCAAGCGGACCCCTGCGCTTGCCGGGCTAGGTCGTTTCCCGAATCAGGTGTCACTAATTCGTTTTCAGTAGCTCCAACCACCTTCTTAAGTGGTTTAACTGGGCAATTTCGAAGAAAGTGACCGGAAGTCCCGCAATACAGACAAAGTTGCATTTGCCGCCTTCTATCTCGTTCTTTCTACGTTAATGGTCCTTTAACCCCACCGATTTGCATAGGTTCAGATCCGTCGGTACTCTTGGAGTTAGCGTGGGTTTTGATCGGTGCTCGGTTTTCATACTTGAACCAATCTGCTTTTCTATTTTGAAGTCTGTGATCAAGTTGAACCACCAAGTCAATGTAGTCTGCGCAGACCTGGGGTGGGTTTACTATCTGAGCTAGAACATCCTTAAGCTCTCAGCGCAGACCTCAATGAAACAATGTGATCCTTTTGCTTTCTGGCCATCCAGTTTCCAGAACCAGTCTGTTAAAGGTGGCTATGTAGGACAGAAGATCCTGATTACCTTGTCGTAAGGATAGCAGTTCGTTATCAAGGGCCTGTCCTTGAGAGTGTCGAGCGAACAACCTTTCCATGCTGGCCTGGAAGCCCTGAAAATTCTGGAGAATGGGATCATCCTGATTTACCAATGGAATAGACCAATCGGCAGCACTGCCACTGAGGTAAGATAGTATAAAGGCTACATTGGTCTGGTCGTTAGGGAAGGCTCCGGGTCTGCATAGAAAGTGTAAACGACATTGGTTCATAAAGACGGCATATTTCTTGGGATCCCCCGCAAAACGTTCAGGCGGGGCCAAAGGCATGTGTCCAGGTAGATTAATTTGTACCGGGTTATTCAAACCCATTGATATGAAAATGTCTCCGGAATTAGGTAAAGGAGTGTGCCCTGCCTGGGCCTGTAATAACCTTTTGGCTAGGTCATCTGTTCTTTCCTTGGATAAGATCAGTTCTCTTTTGAGAGCGTTAGTCTCCTGGCGGGCTGAGTGCACCTCTGCCCGTAATTCCCCCAAAAGCTGGGCCAGCTGGTCAGTCTCGGAAGTCTCCATAGCGCCCCGGTGGGAAATTGTGGGTAGGCTTTGCGTTCTGTAACGCTCACCTGATTCCCACGGAGGCGCAGGTCTGGCTTCGAGTGCTGCTGCTTCTTCAATGGTGAAGCGCAGGACTCTGAAGATGGACAGGAAGGGCCCTCTACTCTGGCTTCTCCGGCTCGCAGGAATATTCCCCTGTGCGTGAAAAGGGAGTATTACCTACTGACTGAGTTATGATCAAGCCTCCCACTCTCTTCCAACCCTCCACGATACCCTTCCACGATTCCTCGTGAAGTCTCACCTTAGGGTCAGGAAGGATGAACTCTCCATCCTGCTTCTGATGCAGGGGCGCGTTGAAACCCAGTTACTTCACTGGATTGAGGATTGATGGGAGTTCAGGTAAGCTTGACTATTCAGGTAAGGCTCTGTAAAAGTTCTGTTGCAAGTTCAAAAGTCCAAGCTTAATAATAATGTTCATTGTCTTTTTGCAGCAAGCGTTAATGTTTATGTCTTTTTTCCCCTTAGGGGCCGGGGTTCGGAATGCCGGAGATATGGTACCGACCCGAAGTGAAACGTGCAGTTCCAGTTCCAGTAAATGGCAGGTAGTTCTGGATGAGCGCTCGGGAACTGACTTTGCATACGCTCATTCAATGTCTTTGGGCCTCATTCCGAGCATGGCGGTAAGGGATAGCGGCCACCGCTAACGAGAGCGGTGGCGGTAATCCCTTACCGCCATACTCCGAGTTCCCTTTGCGCCATGGTGGTTTTAACACCTGCCTTTAGCAGGTGTTAAAAACCATGGCGCTAAGGGACCTTGATGTAAATTACGCCACCGTAATTTACGGTGGCGTAATTGACGCCTTCCCCACTCCCATTATGCCCTATGGGGCATGAATGGGAATGGGGAAGAGTAAATGGGGATTGGGGAATTACCGCCCCGCCAACCTTGGAATGGGGCGGTAATTCCGCCATCCACCAAAGCGCTGCCGGTCCGGGTACGGCGTCAACCAAGGCGTTAATAGCGCCATTGGTTAGCGCCGTACTCGGAATGAGGCCCTTTGTCTTTTTTCCCCATAGGGGCCGGGGTCCGGAAAATGCTTGGAAGCGGCAAGACCCGAAATGAAATGAGGTAAGTCTTATTCCCTTCCTTCTCTCACCTCTTATTCTTGTCTTTTTCTCTAGGCTCTGGGAAGTGGCTGTGTATCCGGATGATCGCTGCTGAAGATGGAGGAACCCAGGAAAGGTGATTGAAATGCAGCGCTGCAGCGATCGTAACGAAATACTTTTAAAAATAATGCCTTCCCTTTCAGGATCGTCGGTGATGTCTCCGTGGTGCAGATTTAGCTGGTAAGGTCTCTTGTCTCCCTTTGCAGGTGACCCAGGATGCTGACAGGTGTGGCTGAAGTCCAGATGCAGGAGCTGACACGGTGAGCGTCCAGCTGCGAGGAGCAGAACAACGCAAAGCGTGAGTTGCTGATCGGCTGTGGTTTAAATAGCTTTGGAGAAGTCCCAAGTGTGTATCCTTCCTCCGATCAGGTATGTATCCTTCCCCGACCACAACCGGGTGGAAAGTAGTCCCACAGGTAAAGTAGTTCCATTCAGGACTCAAGAGGGCCTGGATGTGGCAGCATGGTCTGCATCAGGTAAGTGCACATGAAAACACTTGAACACATGTCTAGCTTTATGAGCCTGGCACCTAAGGCGCCAGGACAGAGGTCCAACATGAGCCTGGCGCCTAAGGCGCCAGGACTGCGTCCAAAGGGCCCCAGCTTGGGCCCGCTGGCACTCTCCTGGGGGAAATGATGCCTGCGTCTGGGGTCACAGGGTCGGACCTGGCTCCTTGGAGGTAGGCATCATGACATAATTTTTGTGAACACTTCTTTCTTTGTCATAAATAATACCGCCAGACTATTTGTATTTAGAGGTAAGGATTGGCAATCTTTTTTTTTTAGTATATGCCATTTTATTTTGTCAAGAAACCACTAGGACTGCATTATTAATATTTGATGGTCGTAGCTTGATCCCATCTGTAGATTTAGGATTAGATAGATGTGTGTCATACCCTGTTGAAGTTCAATATACCCCCTGGTCACATTTGTCTGTCTTACTGTGGATACCATGCTTTCCTTACAGAACTCAAGACTGCGATCAGTAATGCTCCAGTTTTGGTGACCTTGAATTACCAGAAACAATTTTTTAACTATTTTCACATACAGATGGAAAGGTAATAACTGCAGTCCTGGCTCAAAAACATCATTATGTTACACGCCCTTGGATTACCATTGCAGGCTATCGGATTCAGTTATGCAAGGTCAGTTCCGGCGTGAACAAACTCTCACAGCAGAAGCTTTTGCAATACAAAAGTCTCCAACCATTACTATGGGCTGCCCGGTGACATTGTATGTGGAGCATGCAGTTTTTGCTGTCTTGGAAAAGTCTAAGTCCACTTTGACAACCCAAAGAGTATCATGGTATGAAGTTATTTTATCAAATGCTTCCATACATCTGGTAAATTGTTACCTAGTCAAACCGGAAACATTCATAGCCGGACCAGTAAAACCTGATGATGTTTTACATGACTGTGCATATTATGAAGGAAAGAAGAAGAAGAGAGGACAAGTGTCAAGGAGGATGCCTTGAAAGAAGGTGATGTACTCTTTTTTGACTGGTTGTCAAAAATGTATCAGGCCATTGGTGAGAGGCACACAGGGGCGGCTGTTGTAGCTCTTGTAGATGGGGAACACCAGGTTGGAGGCGAGAAACGACTGCCTCCCCATTACTCTGCAAATGCAGCAGAACTAGTGTCACTCATTGAGGTGCTGGAGATAAGTAAGGGTAAGACTACTCTGACTCTGCGTATGTCACCTCCACGGTACATTCTAGGTTATTTATATGGAAGAAAAGAGGGTTTAAAAGATCTGACAGGACCCCAGTCCAGCATGCTGCACTGCTATCCCATGTAATTGAAGTGCAAACATTGCCTTTACAGGTAGGAATAGTGAAGTGCATGGCGCATAATAATAGAACTGATTGAATAGCGCTTGGTAATGATGCCACAGACAGAGTGGCAAAGGAAGCAGCATATTTGCCCTTTTTAGAACCTCCAAAAATGGAAATAGTGTCCCAACAGGTACAATTGCCAGTCCCAAATACTGGAAAGTAGTCCCACAGGTAAAGTAGTTCCATTCAGGCCTCAAGAGGGCCTGGATGTGGCAGCATGGTCTGCATCAGGTAAGTGCACATGAAAACACTTGGACACATGTCTAGCTTTATGAGCCTGGCGCCTAAGGCGCCAGGACAGAGGTCCACCATGAGCCTGGCGCCTAAGGCGCCAGGACTGCGTACAAAGGGCCCCAGCTTGGGCCCGCTGGCACTCTCCTGGGGGAAATGAAGCCTGCCTCTGGGGTCGCTGGGTCGGACCTGGCTCCTTGGAGGTAGGCATCATGACATAATTTTTGTGAACACTTCTTTCTTTGTCATAAATAATACCGCCACACTATTTGTATTTAGAGGTAAGGATTGGCAATCATTTTGTTTTAGTATATGCCATTTTATTTTGTCAAGAAACCACTAGGACTGCATTATTAATATTTGATGGTCGTAGCTTGATCCCATTTGTAGATTTAGGATTAGATAGATGTGTATCATACCCTGTTGAAGTTCAATAAACCCCCTGGTCACTTTTGTATGTCTTACTGTGGTACTGTGGATACCATGCTTTCCTTACAGAACTCAAGACTGCGATCAGTAATGCTCCAGTTTTGGTGACCTTGAATTACCAGAAACAATTTTTTAACTATTTTCACATAGAGATGGAAAGGTAATAACTGCAGTCCTGGTTCAAAAACATCATTATGTTACACGCCCTTGGATTACCATTGCAGGCTATCGGATTCAGTTATGCAAGGTCAGTTCCGGCGTGAACAAACTCTCACGGCAGAAGCTTTTGCAATACAAAAGTCTCCAACCATTACTATGGGCTGCCCGGTGACATTGTATGTGGAGCATGCAGTTTTTGCTGTCTTGGAAAAGTCTAAGTCCACTTTGACAACCCAAAGAGTATCATGGTATGAAGTTATTTTATCAAATGCTTCCATACATCTGGTAAATTGTTACCTAGTCAAACCGGAAACATTCATAGCCGGACCAGTAAAACCTGATGATGTTTTACATGATTGTGCATATTATGAGGGAAAGAAGAAGAAGAGAGGACAAGTGTCAAGGAGGATGCCTTGAAAGAAGGTGATGTACTCTTTTTTGACTGGTTGTCAAAAATGTATCAGGCCATTGGTGAGAGGCACACAGGGGCGGCTGTTGTAGCTCTTGTGGATGGGGAACACCAGGTTGGAGGGGAGAAACGACTGCCTCCCCATTACTCTGCAAATGCAGCAGAACTAGTGTCACTCATTGAGGTGCTGGAGATAAGTAAGGGTTAGACTACTCTGACTCTGCGTATGTCACCTCCACGGTACATTCTAGGTTATTTATATGGAAGAAAAGAGGGTTTAAAAGATCTGACAGGACCCCAGTCCAGCATGCTGCACTGCTATCCCAAGTAATTGAAGTGCAAACATTGCCTTTACAAGTAGGAATAGTGAAGTGCATGGCGCATAATAATAGAACTGATTGAATAGTTCTTGTTAATGATGCCACAGACAGAGTGGCAAAGGAAGCAGCATATTTGCCCTTTTTAGAACCTCCAAAAATGGAAATAGTGTCCCAACAGGTACACTTGCCAGTCCCAAATACTGCAGTCCCTTTGCTTCAGATAGTAGAAATTCATGGAAAGGGGCCTCAAGGGGAGAAGGAACTTTGGGCAACAATGGGATGTCTGCTCTACAGACTTGTTGTGCAGTCACAAGTTGATGGTGAAGGTTGTAATGCCCTTAGAACTGCTTCTTGTGGTCTAGAGCAACTACATAACCCGTCACATATGTCTCAACAACAAATAGTAACAGAACTCCAGGAGGAGTCATTTATACCAAACATTCATGAACAGGTACGAAGGTTTGCAGGGAATTGTATAGTGTGTATAGAATTCAATTCCAGTAACACCAGGAAAGCATTGAGAGGGGTAATTCCCACACCTTCAGGTCCTTTCAGAGAACTTCACATTGATTCTGTTGATATGATACTGAGTTGTAATAATTTCAAGAATTTGATTGTAATTTTATGTCCATTTTCCAGGTGGCTTGAGGTTCGTCTCTGTGTGTACCCTGATGCAATATCAGCAGCTAAACTTCTGGTGTTGGAGGTATTTCAACGGTGGGGAATATGTGCGGTCCTGCGATCAGATAATGCGTCCCATTTTTATAATGCATTATTTGCCGAGATTAGATCCCTTCTGGGGATCAAGCACAGGTTGTGCTTAGTCTATCACCTACAAGACAATGGAATTGGTAGAAATACTTAATGGTTTGCTTAAAATGCAGGTGTCCAAATTGTGCAGTGAATTGAGTACAAATTGGTTGAACTGTCTTCCGTTGGCCCTGTTTTACTTAAGAAATAAGCCAGGGAAAGATCACCACCTCAGTCCTCATGACGTGGTGATGGGGTGTAGATTATATACACTACTTTCACCTGCACGCACAGGTTCAGATGCACATAAGTCAGCAGAGTTTCTTGGAGAAGCTTTTGGGGAATATCTTTGGGCCTTATTCAAGAGTGTTGAGATTGTGTCTACACAGGTTACAGCATCACATCAGTATACAATGGGAAAAGAGAGTAAGGAACAAGAAGATCAACAGCAACTATTGCTAAACCGTGGACACTATCTACGTGTGTCTTTTTTTGGCTGCAGGAATGAACAGTGTTTCCATGGGCCTCATCGAGTGATCTTTGCTACACTGACTGCCGTCAAAGTGGAGGAAAACAAAACTTGGATCCACGCCCATGATGTATGAAGGGATACCAGATTCCCTCCACTGACACCTGGGGAAGAGCAGTCCTAAAAAGATAAGTGTGCCCTATGGAGATGAAGTTCATGCCAGTGAAAGGGGCATGGGGTGCACAAAGATCAAGAATTGTTATTCAGACTGTAAAACAAAAGAATACATTTAAAAACGTGTCTAAGAATGTGTAGATATATTTCTCTCTTGTTTGTTGTGGTATATGTTCTCAATAGTAGGATTGTAAATGTGTCTGAGTTATCAATTTGTATGGATACGGCAGAACAATTATTAAGAGCAAAACAAGACCTTGAAATAGATTTTATAAATAATGATAATGATGTAAAATTAGAAACAGTAAATTACGCACACGGCTACGTATCGGATAATTTGTGGTATCATTATATGAAGGGGGTGGGGAGAGAGAGAACAACAAGTCATGGTACAATTGCTCTCTTATCCCCTAGTCTTCTGGTGTCCCTAGATTATTTATTCCCGACAAGGTAGAGGTAGGGGATGTTAGGGAGAATTCTCTGAAATGTTCTAATTTCATTCTACTTTAGAGACCCCCAGCTCTTTTGCTGGAATTTAGGACTCTTAATTTTTATCCTGAAGAGAGTGCGACCTTTTTACCACTCTCTCATCTATTTTTATTTGATTTGAACACTGTGTTTCTAATGGTTTTGGAGTCTGACAAACTCCATAGGCATCATCTTTTTACACTGTGACACACAGCACCTTCTCTTTGTTAAACTACTGTTTTCAAAAGCAGTAAAGTGAAATTCACTTTACGTACCTTTTGTAACTTTGTAGAACCAGCACATGATATCTTTCATAGAGTGCTGAAGGGGTTATTTATTATCACCTTTGTTTACTTTCTCATGTAACATTTTTTATGTTAGTCTTTCTACAATTAATGGCTGGTGGCAGTGGTTTACTTTTTCTTATCATTGTGTGTTTTTAATGCGGGCTGCATTCTCAGCTAAATTATAGCTAAATTATAGCACCCATGGGTGCCCATGTTGTCAAAATGGCAGCAGTCTTCTTTCTTTTTCATCATTTCTTGTTGTAAAGGTCCCTCTTGGGATTTACTCGGCACATCAAACCAGGTTTGGTCCCTTTGTTAATTTTGTCTTTGGCGGGTTTCACTGCTGAAGCCCACCTCTGGCTCCAGCGTGTCTGGCAGGGCAGGAAGCAAGGGAGGTGCCGAAACTCCCTGCGCTTTGTTTCCTTGGTTACAGGAATGCACCCAAAGGTGATTGGTTGGCTGGCTGTCCTTGGAGGAGTCATTGGAGGACAGCCACCCTGCTGTGTGAGTGACAGCTAGGCTGGGAATGAATAGGAGAAACCTGCATAAAAGGCGAGGTCTTTTAGATAGAAGGCAGAGTCGACCACTGGATGAAGGAATCTGAAGAAGAACTTGGAAGAGATACTTGCTGAACTATTTGGACCCTTGGTTTGCCTGGTGAAGCCCTGCTGCAGTGCTGAAGATCCAAATTCACCTCGACTAGAGAATCTCTGCAAAAGACGACTTCTCCCCTTGGGTTGGTGGGACCAATCGACCCCAAGAGGCACTCATCTGGAAATTATCTCATTGCTGGCTGTACATCCATTGTTGCTGCAGGAACCGAGTGCCAGGGAGAGGAACACCTGAATCGAGTGCATCATTTTTAAGCTAGACACAAGCTTCAGAAAGATCTTCTGGACTCCCTTGAAGCAGGGCTGACCAAGCCTGAGCCATCTCAACAGAGGGCTGGACCCCAGAAGCAAGGAAAGCCCACAAGGTCTCCAAGAATCACAGTGGTGCTATTAGCGAGAATCTGAAACCGCAAAGTGAAGCAGATCTGAAGTTTGCCCATTGCTGCCACCAACCGTCAAATCGTATTGCAGGAGTCCCCAGGCATCCTCATTCTTGTCCCCACGACCGAGGACCAGGAACAACAGGATCTGCCATACTACAACAGGAACAGAAGCCAGCTGGAACCAATTTCTTCAGACCTAAGGTACTGTGAACTAAGGGGTACTTACCTCTTGTTGTGTATCTTGCTTGCTCTCAGTTGAGACTTGCATTTGCTCCCTTTTGCAGAGTTGCGTGCAGCTTTGCTCTGCTCAAGCCTCCCAGCCTTGGCGCAACAGTGATTTATTTTTCTACAAAGCTCTCTATAACATTGTGCAATACTTTCTACATACCTTCAAGAGGTGCCTCGGCTCCCCTAGACTTGCTCAATGGACATTGGCTGTCCTGGCTCCCAGAAGACCCTTCTAACCTTTGACATTGTGTTTTGATCTGTCCCTCTAAAAAATCATGCATTCTTTAATTGAATAGCTGGGAACGGGTTAATCTGCATTGCATTCTGGGATTTAAAAGTACTTACCTGTTTGAAAAACGTGTTAACCATTGTTTCCTTCCCTAACCTTTTTCTTTTGACACCAAACTCAGTATTGCTCTAAATGTGCCAGTGATATATCAATGTCCACAGTGTCCTAGTTATTGAAGTCCCTTGGTCGTCAAATTAAGTAACTTTGGGTTTCACCCTAAGTCACCAGGGGAATCCAGGCATGGATCCCTTGCTCGCTGTTCTTTGAGAGGCACAGCTCCACCTCACTGATGAGGCCCGACTAGGCCGAAACACGTGTCGGGGTTGCTGTTTGTAATCTTGTTTAGAGGAGAATTGCCAATCATTTGGGTGCTGGACTGACCCTGGACGGGTCAAAGACTGATATGCAGGGATATTTCTCCTCTGTGAAAGGGACAGTGCGCTAAAGACTTGGATGAGACTCTGCCAGGGGCCATCCACCCAAGAACAGGTCAAAGGGACGTGGTGTTGGACTGCCCTTGGGTGGGACAAAGACTGATATGCAGGGATTATTTCTCCTCTATGAAAGGGACAGTGAGCTAAAGACTTGGATGAGAGTCTCCTGGGGCCATCCCCCCAAGAACAGGTCAATGGGCCATGTTCATGCCACTAGAGGGACTGTCAGAACCCACCTTGTTTTGCATGTTAAGTAACATTGGGTTTCACCATAAGTTACCAGGGGAATCCTGACGTGGACCCCTTGCTCACTGTTCTCAGAGAGGCACAGCTTCACCTCACTGATGAGGCCCGACTAGGTCGAAACACGTATATGGGGTTGCTGTTGGTACTCTTGTTCAGAGGAGAATTGCCTATCATTTCGGTGCTGGACTGCCCTTGGGCCGGACACAGACTGATACGCAGGAATATTTCTCCACTGAGAAATGGACAGTGAGCTAAAGACTTGGTTGAGACTCTCCCGGGGCCATTTACCCAAGAACAGGTCAATGGGCAGTGTTTGTGCCAGTAGTGGGACTCCCTGAACCCCACTTGTTTTACTTATTTAAGTCACATCAGCATGTAGGATGTGTCTGTTTGCTATCCCAAAAGGGTATCTGCTGATTTATTGAAAATGAGAGTTTGTATTTTTGAAGTATATTTAAGTGTTGCCTATTTGCTCCCTTCTAAAGAAGGCTTATTCAACTGACTGTTTAAATTAATAAATAATTATTTAATCAAGAAACCTTGAGTGTAAGTGTTATTTGGATACTTGTCACTGTAAAACTCTATGTTTCAACCCTGCAGCTCACATTGACCCCTCTTGAGACAAGCCTGGCTGCTCAGTCACTATACCAACTTGTGTAGTACAGACTTATACTAAAGGTTGGATTAACTATTGCCAAGAGGACAAGGCTGATGCAGCCTCCCACAGGGTACTGGATACAATTTTGCCTAACACTTAGGGTCCGAGTGCAGTTTCAGGGGCAATCTGTAGCAGCATCTACCCTTCCAGTCAAAAAAGAATGTTTACCATCAAAGAGGGAAAAACTGAAGGATGTTTATTGCATGCAAAGAGTACAGTTCAATCTTGAAGGACTAATTATCATGGACAATCAGTGGGAGCAAGGGGAGAATAGTTGCAGAGCAGGAGAATTGGTGGGACTTCCTGAAGAAGCGGTGGCACAAATAAACCGAGTATGTGGAAGTGCATGGAAAAAGTATGTCAACTTTTTTAAATGGCTCAAAGAGCCAGAAAAACCTGTTAAGATCCAGTTACGTACACATGTTTGTCTGTGTTTTAAGGTTGATGGAACAGTGTCTGTTGGTATGAATCGGAAAAGCAGGATCACTCTTTGCATCGTGGATCTTGCTGGAGGTACCGCAGCACTTTTCGACTTGTACTGGTCCTGTGAACCCTTCTCCTACAAGCAATTACCTCAAGTCTCACCACCCTGCATGTACCCATCTGACATTTGCAAGCTTAAAATCAGAGTCAACATTTGTACACCCTTTGTCCCCCATGCCCCTTGCATCCGTTGTGCCATCAGATATGGACAATTCAGGAACTTTTCAGACTATTGTAGAAACTGATTCCTTGAAACGATCAAGCAGATCAAACTACTTCTCATCAACATCCACTGAGGCTCTTATGAACATTCCTGAACAATTTTGGCTATTTAGCTCGACAGAAATGTGTTTTACTTCCCTTTTGGCCCCTGAAATACAGACTTTAGCGAACTCAAAACGGTTACAAATTGTTTGCTATGAATGATAATTGTTTATGAATTCCTTTGAATACAAATAAAGAAGCACTCAGGCCTTGAGGCTTGTAGCATTGCAGAATTGGCATATTCTCAACCTCCTAATGGTTATGGAGGTTGGGGTTTGCCCGAAGATCAGAAGTATGTGTTGCACATACCCACTGCCCAATGATTTGAACAGTGGAACTCTGGCACAAACGATTACTGCATTGCACAACCTGAGGAGGGCCATAAAAGGGAGGCAGGAATTGCTGATGACTTTTTTTTGGACTCTCTTTTTTCTTGGGTTCCTTCATGTATGAGCATAACTATGAACATTCTGATACATTTTTTGTCTTTTTTTAATTAACTTTTGTTCTTGTCAACTAGGTCTACTGTGCTGCTCTGCCCAAATGCCTAGAGCCGCTGCTATGATGGTTGTGACCCTGTCTATGGCTAGGGCCACTGCCATTTCATTTCACATGGGTAGTGAAACTGATTCTGAAATAAATACAGGAGTAATCTTGTATCCGCCACCAGGTTGGGGTGAATATGTAGAACAACAGGAGCATGTGTGCGAGGGGACTAGTATGGAAGATGGCTGTAAGGTTTCATTCCCCCGAGAAGGTGAGATTGATGAGCTGAACATTGGTTTGTTAGTTAATGTATTAAGTAAAAAGGGGAATGTTGTGGTAGTTGATAAGGGTCCCATGGTTAAAGAGAGGTTTGAATTGCGCAGGCCCTATTGGTGGCTGGGGTGACAGCGATGTTGTCATAATGTGGCAATTTAGCATGAATGCAGTGTAGCTAATGGCAATGAGATATGTGTTATTTTTAGTGTCGTTTGTCTTTTAGTTGATACATTTTCGAATTGCATGTGCGCAATATGATAAATGTAAAAACTGCTGATACAATACAAACATAATATGTGTATGTCAGGCCACGTAGCGCTTAACATTCTGGCAGCAAGGAGCTCTACAAGTGCATGCAAGGTAGGAGATTTGCAATGGAATAATCACTGTGAGGGGATGTCGTAGTCCTGAACATAGATGTGTAGGTACACCTTCATGAGGGTCTCTAGGGAAATAGGTTTTTGGCAGTATGAATATACAGATCTGTTTTGCCTCAGAGTTCTCTGATAAGTTAGGAATTGTGCTGGCTGAAAACCTAGATTGGGAAATTGAACTCTGTGTGACTGAGAAACTAGTTTTACAAGGTTAGGGAAAGACAGCAGCAGCTACAATGAAAATCAGATGGTCAGTTTAGAGCAGGCCTTTTTATGGCTTAGGTGCATTGTGAAGGGTAGATGCAATCGCTGTAAGTATATAGGAGTCTGTTATTGAATCGTGGGAGGATTCCAGCCACCTAGTAGGGCTGGATTTTAGGGCCAGACAATTAAACCTGATGCACATTGCTTGCGGGGAGAGGAGCACCGAAAGATCATGGCTTTTCGATAGAGTTGTCAAAGTGTGGGTTGGGAGCATGTGGGCTGGAATGGTAAGTTGCATAGTTTAGAATGAAAGATGTTTGGGTGATAAAAAAATAAACAATAGATCAAAAGGAAATTTCTTTATTGTCCGCCTCTACACATCAATATTTTCATAGAATAGCCATGTGCGTCAAAAGTAGGGGTAACGTTTTTTAACCAGATGGAACCTGTGATAATTGAAATTGTTTGTAAGTTGTGTAAACTGTGCAACTAGGAGATGAGGCTGTTACCAAATATGGAAAGGCCCCAGAGAGGTATGTAGTGTAACTATGAAACATGCAGTTATCAGTTAAAGAGGATGGTGCTTACATTGTATTTATTTATTTGTATTTGTTTTTTATAACGCACCTAATACCATACCTGAGTTCGGTTTCCAAGCACAAATCTGGGATTTGAACTTCTGTTGCTCTGCGTGGTGTTGCTTCCAAGACCAGCGACTTGCCCCTGTGCTATCCTCCGTTCACAATGATGAATGCATCCAATAAGAAGTGTGGGAACTAAAGGAACTATGGTTATATTGTATAGGTTTAACCGATCATGTGTGTGGTTTGACTCTTTAACAAAACCTTTGGGAGTGTTCTACCTGTTTCAAATTGTACAACATGTGTGTTCTTTGTGTGGTTCAGAGAGACAGGTTAGTTTGACTCTTTGATGTTATCTAACACCTCCTGGCCATTTGTACAATAAACTTGCATTATGGAAAAAGCGTGCACGTACTCTTTAAGGGTGGGCCTGATTTTGCTTATGGTGATCAAAAGGCCCATTCCCACAGGAGTTCTATGTCATCTAATAAAAACTCAATATCATTTATCAGAATATTCACTTCCTTTATTGGGGCAGTAAGCCAGGCTGTTCTCTTTGTTCCTTGTGTGAGCGAGTTTTGTGATGTTGCTTGACATTTCAACATTATGCCCTCCGAAATGCTCAATGCCCTCTATGCAATTTTCTCTCTTCTGTTACCCGTGTAGGTGTTTTTTTAACTATATAACAATCATTTAATAGACATAGGTGAGTAAATTGCAGGTCTTATATAAGGGTCATTCACCAAAATGATATATTGGGGAGAAAGTGCTAGTGCAATTAAATATTCAAATGAATTTGCCTAATTAAAAAAATCCTATGTTGAACACAACGATATACAAGTTGGTAAATCCTATAAATTAAACAGCACGCTTTTTACACCTATTTAATCAAAAAGAAAAACAATTGTGGACAAAGCACTAATAATCTGCAGTCTCTGCCCTGCTCGCAACTCTGAAATGAAATCAGTTGGAATCAAACAAGTAATAGAAAACACCCGATTAAAGAAAGGACACAGAAAATAGGCATCTGGTAACCAGCTGTATGCTTCCTTCCTATAATAGCCAATTTAAAAATCAAGAGATACTGACCTGCTGCAGGAGCACCCGATTGGCTTAAGGTGCCACCATAGTCCATCTCCCCTCCTCAAACACCAGCCTCAAAGATGACAACACTTCCTACTGCAAACACTGGTCTAGCTATCCACAGGTGCTGATCCTTTCATAAGACCAAAAGGGACCATTCACAGGGAGAAAAACATGTAATTACACACACTCATGAAGAATGCGCAATCAGTTTAAGGGGTTGTCATTGTCCGTCTCCCCCCTTGTTTTCAACTCTAGGTTACAGAGCAAATCATTCCAACCACTCCCTAATTCTCGCAGATCACTGTGCTGTACATACAACATTTAGATAAGGTAATGGCATACCGTGGGCTTTTTTCAAAATTGTCTGAGTTACTTAGCAAAACAACTTTGGCTTAATCATATGCACATGCAGTTTCAATTGGTTATCCCTCTGCAGAGATTTCTAGTGGGATGTTTTAGCCAAACAGCAAAAAAGTCAAAAACTGCCAGTCGCTATGAACTCAATTAAAAAAAGTACAAACACGTACCATATTTTGTCCTTGAGGCACATTTGCACCACGCACCCCACTCCTCTATCCTTGCAAACAAACAGCCAGAAAAGCGTGACTCAAGTGCATGCTTCGGCATGGGCACTGACACACCCTGGGATTCTTTTTAAAGGCACGGCTCGCGGCAGTTATCTTGGGGGTGTTGCCTATTCTGCAACATCTCCTCCGCTTCAACAAACAGCCAGAAAAGCGTGACTTGAGCAGAGGCTTCGGGACGGGCACTGGTGCACCATGGGAGGCTTTTTAAAGGTACGAGCCATGGAGTTGTTGGGATTGTGGCCTTTTCCCTGGCAGCTCCTGGGCTCCAACAAACAGCTAGAACAGAGCGATTTGAGCACCGATGCTGGTGCACTCTGGGAGTCTTCTTAAAGGCACAGGTCATGGCAGTGATGCTGGGGTTGTGGCCTATTCCCTGGCAGCTCCTGGGATCCAAGAAACAGCTAGAACAGCGTAACCTAAACAGTAAAATATAAGAATACCTAATGTTACATTCAACACCAGGTACCAATTTCCTATTCCATCTAACTTTGAAATTGTATCTACCAAAGCCTTTCACTATATACCTGGGTATATTTCAAAAATGTAATAAACTTAATTCCAGGTGATTTGCAATGCTGTATTATCATACATGTTCTATTATATAGGTCTTCAGGAAAGTGACAAAAAACATTGGTGCAATTGAAACAGACCATCACCATCCAGGTGTAATTCTTAGAATCCAATATGATCAACACATAACAATCCCACTGTATCAGGAGTACTGTACTATTTCCATATATTGCAGATCATCAATATCACAATCTCCAGGCACCAAAACCCAATGCATAGCAAGAGGAAAATAGAAAGAGGCAGGTTCACAGGGTCTGATATGATGCGTACATTATGCCAATTTGTCTACATGCAGTCAACACCATAGTGCCTGGTACCTGGAAGAAGTGGTGTAACACAAAATTATGTGGGGGCCCCCTGCGAGCCATGCTCAGGAAGCCCCCTTCAAGTTCAGCAACAAAGCATGTGCCACACCACACTCAGGGCACGCCTGGACCAACATGCATGTTCACTTTGCATGATGATTATGCTGCTGGAAGGAAATGCTGCGCACTGCACTAGGCGATAGATGGAAGTATGTGTTTTAATCAAACCTAAAACCTTTCACCTAGTATAGTAACAAGGAGGCTGCGCCTGGCTCCTGAGTCCTGACACACAAATGTACCCGCCAACTCTGTGTCTCGCCAGTAATATTATGCACAGTGATAATACCTCGAGAAAACATGTTCATGCTGGCACTACCAGTACCCCTATGTAGGAACATTCTCTTTTTGGCTTTGCCCCTAATGTCACTAACACTCTCCTGCCACAAGATGCCACAAGAAGAAAACAGGTTACTGCTGCTGCACAAATTACTTGCCCAACCCTTGCACCACCATGTAAGAATTATCATGTTGA
The DNA here is from genome assembly GCF_040938575.1 of Ambystoma mexicanum. Lineage (NCBI taxonomy): Eukaryota > Metazoa > Chordata > Amphibia > Caudata > Ambystomatidae > Ambystoma > Ambystoma mexicanum. The sequence continues at coordinate 567,471,893 of NC_090939.1, read as the reverse complement.
CGTTGCCCTCAATGCCAGTAAAACAAGCAATGATACAGTAAGGAACCATTTCCTTGTTTGGCTGCACATGTGCCTCCACCCAATATGTAAGAAGACTAATCATGTTGAAATTGTCTTGAACACCAGTAAAACATGCAATTCTACAGTCAGAAAACATTTACTTGCTGAGTGCACAAGTGCCCCCAACCTCCTCATGTAAGAACACACATAATGTTGACCTTGCCCCTTATTTGAGTGATACATGACATGCCAAAGAAAGAAAATGTCCCGTCTGCCTTCCCAGTTGTGTCTGCCCCTCCTCCATGTAATAACATTAATAAAGTTGGCTTTTCCCAATAATACCAGTACAATATTTAAGAAAATATCCATGATCCAATTCCCTTTGCCTGGGCTCCAGACTTGCATGCACACATTCATACCCATTCACCCAAGTGGGTCGGTCGGGAAGGGTCCCTCTGTCCTTATGAACTCTATTTGAATAGTAGGTTAAAATGTTGCATTATATAGCAGACTTTCTGAGAAAAACTGGTTCAAAAGCCAGACAATGTACAATTGGTTTAAACCCAAAAATCCAACAGATGCAATTCACCAACAGTGCATAGCCGCATTTCCATATTCCTATGCCCACAATATATGCCACTATTAAAACATGCTAAAGCTGGCTGTGCCCATAAATGTCCACTTTGGCAGCAACTATGTATATGCCGGCAATTGTCATTAAGGAAAATGGAAGCCAAGGTAATTTGTCTTAAACGATCTACAGAATATGGACTCAACTCAGATCATGAGATGTATGTATTTTTATGACTGTAATACCCTAATATATAATATGATGTTTTGGTTAAATATTGGGGAACATGTCGTTGGCAACGAAACACCAATTCTCTGGCCCAAATGGCCATTCACTCGATAATAGCATGAGGCTCTCTTTTTATTTACTTATGAGTGTGCCAAAATACAGTGATAATAACAAGAACACCTAGAATTAGGTATAAATAATTTAGAATGGCTTTCTTGAACACATTACGATTGCAGAGTGCATCTTTATAAACGTGTTTGTCTAAATAATTAATAATATACATATATATGCATTAACACATTTATATAGCGATTGCATTCATCAGCAATACACAATAGGCACAAGACATTGTATTTTGATTTAGAGTACGATTTAAACAGCATGTCATTGATGACGCATACTGTTTACATGGTGATGTCACATGTAACATAACGCGTGACGTCATCACGCAATACGTGGCCGCCATTTTGTTTTCGCGGCTATCTCAAACGAGGTAGATCTGAACAGACCTTCCGGAAGATGGGGCCAGGATGCCGGTCTAGGGATTGACCCTTAATACACAGGTGAGGCGAATTATATAACGTAGCACGTACATAATTTTACTAGCAGCTTGGCAACAGACAATATTAATAGATTATATATATTTTCTTTTGACCCATTCAGGGATCTGGGATTTAACCCGAGACAAACTTTTGACTACATTAGAAGAAAAGCTTTATGTGATTGGAATATTAAGTAGAATAAGAGGTGGGCATAAACTTCACTAAGTACACGATTTTATATACAGAGAAATAAATATAGAACACACTATCTGACCCTATAATATGTGTTTAATACAGATTCTAAAGTTTAAACACTGGAGAACGGTAAGAGAACCACCAGTACAATGCCTATTACACATGGGAGCACTTTTTGGGTGCTACATTTAATTTGGATTTAAATATACATTGAGTCATCACTATGTTGGTGTGGGGGCTAAAGTACTTGAATAATTCAGAAGTGGTAATTGGTTGCACCAAACGCATACATCACAACGAATGGATTTTGGACTAAGTCATTCATAAGCCAATGAGAATGGGCTATGGCACATTATGATTTAAAAGAATTGGATAAAGTATTTGAATAATGTAGAAGTGGTAGATGGTTGCACTAAACGCATGTAACCCACTAAATGGATTATGGACCATGTAATTTATAAGCCAATTAGAATGGTTTATGCCACATTAAGATTTAAAAGAATTGTGTGCAAATATATATGAATTCCAGACTTAGTTAACTAGAAATGCTTTTTCTTCTGCTCTTTGCCGTGATTGCAATGGATGTATACACTTCCAAACCCGCAACAACCTGTGTGGTATGTTTTGGATATGTTTTTGACAATTTGCTTTCTATTTTGATGTTGTTAATTATGATTAGCTTTCATTCAACATTATTATATCGGCACATTATGCATGATATTTATCACGTATTTAATTGTGCTGTAATATGGTTTTCATTGATATGAATAGCCTTGAAGACGACCGTATGGGTCGAAACACGTGTCGGCTATATCGATATTATACTGCATGACAACAATATAAAGAAAACATCACCTTGATTGCTATGAGTGGATTTTACTGCTTGGAATTGAACAATTCGATGACTTGTCAACGAATTGAGTAGCATGAAAGAGGAATATTAGCTTCAAGCGCGGTGACAGTCTTGCAACAATTCATTAATTATTGTCATTGCAGGATGAATCCTATGTGGAGGATTCTCAGATTGTGAGACTCCCGCAGCTTGATGATATATAACTGGCAATTATAATAACTAATTAGGCCGGGTGAACAGCGCACAGAACTAAGTATCAATCCACTACGAATCAATTAGTCAAATGCCAATCTAGCCAGGTAATAACATTGAAGAACATTCAATTAATCAATTGTTTAGGTTTTGGGTGTCTCTCCCAAAACCTAAACAATTGATTAATTGAATGTTCTTCAATGTTTAATGGTTCTCTCCAAGAAAAAGGACGAAAAAGAATAACATAGATTCTCTATTGATTGCAAGAGGTGGAGATGAAAAGCTAATTATGCATCTTCAAAAATTGATCAATCAAATCTAGGCAACATAATGTTTTAGGAAAAATATGTTTTTAAGACTAATAACATTTTTGGATGAATATTGTTCTGGTAATTTGCCAATGATAGACAAGAAAGATAGATATATCGTTAAAATGTTCTATCCAATAGTCATTTGGTGAAAATATGCAAAGACAAAGGACCATCCAAACACCTTGGTTGTACCACAACTAAAGTGTCAGACATGTTAAGTGCAGAGGTAGTTCTACCTTATCTTGCTACACCAGACAGGCTGCTCTTTTAGCCCTGCCTGCTGCCCTGGTCTGCTGGCAGACATTGCACCTTTTTAGGGCTAATTCCTGCAAGACTGTCTCCGGTGATACCCACTTACAGAGGCTTTTCATTTGTCCCCCAGGCCCCAATCAGCAGGAGGAAGCCATTCCCAGGGGAGAGAGGAAGTATCAGGGGCCCCTCGCAGGAGCTGTTGTTACTGCAGCCATTGCAATTAAAGAGGCAGAAGACAGGACGGGAAGGCCTTGTAGGCCAAGCACAGCAGAGCCTGTCTCCAATTTCCCATGCCCTGTCTTCCAAAACAGCCTTGCGGGGGCCCGAAAGCTCTAATCAGGCATCCGCATCCCCTCCACCTCACATGTTCAAAGGCTACAGGCTGAAACAATAGCAGCTCCGTTGTACTCTGGGGTTATGTCAGGTGAATGATAGCCTTAAATAAGACCCCTTCACCTAGATTTCAGAGCATCAGATGCCCTGATTCCGCTCCTTATCACGATCTCTCATCGCAGCATATTTGTTCTAGGGTAATTTTGGAGAAGTGCAATACATTTGGTATTTTGTCTGCTGTGTCGAATTTTTGCAGGCGATTTCATATGCTTATTCCAATTAATTGTTAATACCATCCCCCACGCAAGCACCCATTAACAATCATGCATCCATAAATGAAGTATTGTCTGCCCCATAAACATTCCCTTTCTACATGCATGGATTAGGCAGCATTTGCACAAACCCTGCATAAATTAGCTGGCCATTTAGAAACTCTTTCTCCTGCTTGCACCTCTAAATACCCGATCAGAAGCCAATTATGAGCCTCACCTCCATCCTTAAGTGCCTTTTGATGTGCAGACCGACATGGGATGTGACCCTTGTAAACAAAGCTTGATTTTTCAATGGATGTAGGCATGGTGCAATGCTAGTCAACCTCGTTCTGATGAGGTGTACACTCGCTCCTTCTCTCTAAAAACCAGAACGCTCGTTCAGTTCAGAGATTGAAGTGGAACATAAATCATTGGTACACAGTACCACTAGTTTTTTTTTTTTTTTTTTAAAGGTCATACCTTTATTTCAAAGGCTCGAGAAACACGTCGTTGACTATTTGTCTTTCCCCTGAGCCAAATTAAGAATCAGCTCAGACCGGACATTCAAGCACTGCCCTTTCCCAAGTCACTGCAAGGCAGACACACACAGCACCTGTGGCTCGGCAGGTCGTTAAGGTGGTCAGGTTGCAAACACATTTAAATTGAATTGTTAGCTAGTTATTACATGTTTAACATTACACAATCACATCTGACATCTAGTTACCAACATTATAACCATAACCCCTTATAGGGACTTTTCATCAAAATTAATTTCACATGTCATGTCACCAGTGATGTCATCAATGACATTTGTGATGTCATCTTTGAGGTCATGGGTGTTAGTCCTTGCAGTGCACACTGCCAGCACGAGTTATGGTTGCGTACCTTACCATAACTGGGGAATTTCTCGGGGTTTTCAGTTTTACCTGTAACCATAACGTTCCTGTAAGAACGTTTTTCCAATGAATTGCATGGGTTTTTTAGTAGTGCAACTTAACCTTAACGTCCCTTTAATAACATTTTTTGTTAGTTAATTTCATAGGTTTTTGGTAGGGCACTTTAACCTTAACGTTGCTTTAGGCTAGTTGTTTCAATAAAGGGAAAATGTTTTTAGTAGTGCAACTTAACCATAATGTCCCTTTAACAAAGTTTTTTGTTAGTGAATTTCATGGGTTTTTAGCAGGGCACTGTAACAGGAACGTTGCATTAGCATGATGTTTGCAGTAAAGGTGATATATTTGTAGTACCCCACCTTCAACATAATATACCTTTAGCAATATTGTAACCGGAATGTTGCTTTAGCATACTGTTCTCTGTAAAGGTAATATGTATTTGGTACCGCAATTAAACCATAACGTCCCATTAAGAACGTTTTGTCACTGATAGCTTGGCTGCCCTCCTCACAAACCTTTGGAAAGGCCAAATTGCCCTGTGTATCTATCCATTTGTGCTACCCCTTCCCTTGCCTAATATTGTCAGTGTATCTTACAAATGAAAGTTGTGCATGTTAAGTGTTTTTGACAGTGAGAGTGGTGTTTATTTTTGTGTTAACATAGCATGGTGAATCTGTGTCACGCTTTACTAGTTGAGATAGCTGCAGGTAAGTAATGTGGAGGTTTCCTATTCACACTGCACTTGGCCGGCATATGTGCAATCACAATGCAGGTATCCGTAGGACTGCAGTACTGGCCATGTGGCCACATGTCGTAAAGCTCTTTTAATTACTTGTGGGAGCGCACGTCTATTTGTTTTACAACTATGTCCATGCTTAGGGAATCTTCTGAATGCTGGTAAGAGCTCCTCTGTCGCCAGCCCTACGGATTGATATGGTAGGCAACCGAATTTCAACTACTGGTCATGACTATGTGGCTTGCTCTGCAAACCTAACAATTTGTCGCTGCACCACGCCTGCCTGTATGAGGCCCACTGGAAAGCAAGGAACAGCAACCTCAAGTGCACAGTGGGCACACTAAATGTCACAATAGTTTGATTAATATGCTGCTGGCCTTTCCATGACCCGTAAAACAGACACACAGTCTCTGCACTAAGCACTGTGTAGGAAAGTGTCAAGGGTTCCCCTGCGGGTCGCAGCGTTGGAGATAACATTTAACTGCAAGTGTGACATTTTGTAGTGAGTCTGTGAAATGGCAAAGCAGGTGCGGCTTCGTCACTAACATAGTATTGCATGTTAAGAAAAGTAAGCATACAGCAGAATCTTTGGAGAGCAAAGAATAGCACTGGTGGTTAGAACAGTACTGTAGTCGCCTGGGTCGTGCTTAATAAATATCTTCCTTATGCACATACTGAAGATGCGTTTCTCCTTGTTGTAAGCATTGTTGTATTTCAGAATTCATTAATCTCCGTGCATGCTAGTCCTACAGCTAAAGGCATACAATGAACTGTCCATACCACATGTGATGAGAACAGCAATGCATGCATAAGGGACCAGTTGGCAGTGTACTACCCTGCCAAAAAGGCAGTAGGGTAATTTCATGTACAGCATTCTCAACATAGACTGCAGCCTACAACAGGGGCACACCTGTATGGCACCAGACCCTTGTACACCATATGCTGCGCTAATGACCCTCATCTGCCAAAGGGCATTTGTGTGCATATGCACTGCAACCTGGTACTCTACAGAGGGAATCTAGTTTAAAGTGCTTGGGAAGAGTCCGTCCGGGAGCATGACCATGAGTGGCAGATGTTTAAGTAAGGGCTAACCAACATTACCCTCTCTTTGCTTTTCCCCTACGATATCCCTGCAGGGGGTGGCCCTTCCGTACTGGCTTTGACTTTCTTTCCTTCGGTGGTGTGTGTTACAAGACCAAAAGAAATAGTAATGAACTGGAAAAGGAAAAAAGGTAAGTAAAGAAAGCTCCTTTCAGAGTGCAACAATGTAAGTGGCAATGAATGTAGGCAGGGTGCCGCGCATCGTATACCCTCCACAGATTGTGTGCTAAATAGAAGGAACCGTGGTACTGTTGAAAACACTGCAGTCGAAACGGGTAGAAATGGGTGGCTGTTGAAAGAGATGGTATTATGTGGTGCAGTGCGTTTTCAAGAATGCAAGTGCACAACACCTAGCACAAATATTATTCTTATACTTCCAAAAAGGCCAGCAAGGCAATTTCTGTAGGCCGTGCAGAAAACAGAAATGCAGTAATATTAAGAGGAACGCAATTTGTGGGGAAAACTCTTTGTGCTGTGAAACGTCAGATTCCCATTTATAAAGTACGACATTGGCACAGGTCATTAAAAGGCACAAACACACTTCTTCACAATGTGCTTAACTTTCTCTATTTCCAGACCAAATGAAAAATAACGCGCCGACATGGGTGTTTGCGTAATGGAATAAATTATGCAGGAGATCGGAAACAGACGCATGACCTGGCCAAGTGCCTCCTTCAGCACAAACAGCACTGAAAATCTTGTTACATGTTGTGCAATTTTCCCTCCACAATAAACAACAATAATATTGTTGTGATCACGCGTCACCAAAGTCTCACACAGAGAAACCAAAATCAATCACTTCATTGTGGGTACTCCATACGGGTACAAATCCACATGATACAATCCACAATGAGTTCCCACTGGACTCTGTTTTCCATTCACTGTGAAGTAATGTATGTAGAACTCCCCACAAAGCACACACTGTGGCTCGTGCAACACACAGACATAAGCGCACCCCCTGCATTTTGCTCGACAAATATACTGTGTACCACAGTCTGTGCGTGCACTCCACACCCAGAAACCATATTGACCAATCCCGTGTTCTCCACAGGCCCAAATGTATGGCGGCCATTTGCAAAAGGGGTGAATGTCACACATGTAACCCTGCGACTGTCGTGATGTCCAAGTGTGCGTGCGCGGGAGTAGGGGAATAAATGTCAACCAGTGTATGGGATGTGGTTTGTAGTGGTGGCTCTCAAAAGAGAGGTTTCTTTTTTTTTTAAAGGTGCTTCCACAGAAACCTTTTTTTTAGGTTTTTTATAAGTGTTTTTGTTTGTTGTACTTTGCCTCACATTCTTACAATAGCGTCTTCAGTGCAGCCTGTAAATTGGAAAACAAAAAGGCATTGCCACTGGGAGACAATGAAATGCCATTTTCTATTGAGAAGGTGCGCATATCGATAACCAATGTTGTCACTCACACAGGAGTACAACCCAGCAGCATGCAAATAGTTACACTTGCTTCTGTTGATAAGACACCTTCCAACCTCTGCGTGCCGACAACATTAATTGGAATAGTTACATACTGAAATTGGTGGTATACATGAGATAATCTCCTTCGCAGTGGGAAAAATTAACTTCACTGCTGTCCTCATCTTTTTGAGTTGACGGTACACACTTGAACAAGCTATGCAACCAAAACGCAATGCTCCATAGTGCATGACCACAACATGTACAGTAGCAAAAGTGGCCAGTGTTCGACATTCTGCAAGCAAATGGTCGAAAGTACAGATAGCGACACTGCACCACAAAGCCTCCACTTCCTCCAAATTGAAATTGCCATTAAAGCCTCTTTCCACTGCATACTGAAGCAGATCTAGCACAAAGGGATCACCCACTATGAAAACTGAGTGTCTTGCCATCTCTGCCAGCCTCACTACACAGAGTAATGAAACAAAATATGGCCGCCCTTTCTTGTGAGGCACACTCTGACCACCTGATTGGACAATTTCCACAGTCGCATTTCCATTGGCCAGCATGGTGAGAAACGCAGATTGTGGCACGTGCGCTATCCATGTAACACTAGCAGTTCTTTATACCGGTCCCCTGAGTACACACCACACCCAGAAACGTTGTTGCGCAATCCCTCAGCCTCCACAGTCACATTTCCATGGCCACTGGCCCGAAAATCCCGAGATGAGGCTTTCGTATTGCGTGTATGCGTTGGGGCAAGAAATGCCAACCTCTAGGGGTGGCTCTGAAAAGAGCTGTTGTGTTTTTTTTGTTGTTTTGTTTTTTGTTATTATCTGCTTTGACACAAAGAGCTCGTTTTTGGTTTCATACAGTTGTGTGTTTTATTTTCATCCTCAGAATTGGACAGGAACCTATTGAGTGCATCTTGGAGATGAGCGAACAAAACAACATTACCAATGGATGACAACGATTGGAAGAACTCTGCATTTTCAGAACTAATAATGTCATTGTTACAGAAAAATATGTCATGAGCGGATACAAAATCAGACATGCTTCTGTTAATCAGACACTTTCCAGCTTCTGGCTGGGTACAACAGCCAATATGAGTGGTCCATACTGTTGTTGGTGGTATGGCAGACAAAACCACCTGGGCATTGGGTTAAAGCCTCTTCACTGCATTCATCAGCCTCTTGAGTCGACGGAGCAAATGTAAACAAGACACGTAACCCATTGCAACCCGCCACAATGCATGATGACAACATGCACAGTAGCGGATCTGGCCAGTTCTCTGCAAAGTGCATGCATATCGGCTAAACTGAGGTCATCGACAGTGCACCACAATGCGTCCACTGCTTCCAAACCAAAATTGCCATGAAAGTTTCTTTCCTGGGCATACTTGTGCAGATCTATCACAAAGGCATCACCGAAAGTAAAAACAATTTGTTTCTCCATGTCAGCCAGCCTCACTACGCAGAGTAATGAATGCCAGTATTATCGCGCCTACCTGTGACCCACACCATCAGTACCTGATTGGATAATCCCCACAGTGCCATTTCTATTGGCCAGCATGGTGAGAAGCGCAGATTGTGGCATGTGCCCTTCCCAAAGTATTGTGAGTGCCGCACCCAAGTAAAGCATGAACACAACTTCTTCCCTTTCCACTACCTTCTTCCCACCATGCCCTTACTGGGTATTGTTAAATAGTCACACACGGATCAACCAATGCCATCCAAGACATTACCATCTAACACTGTCAGTTCCCAACAAGACGTCACATGTACCGTTACAAAATCAGCCTGCAAGCATTCTGTTATTGGGAAGCATGTCCAGTGGAAAGTTCAGTCAAACATTGCACAATTTGTGCATGCAGATGCATCTACATAAGCACCCATCACCACAAAAGAAAGGTATGAAAATGTTTTTGGCAGTATGTTTACAACTCTGTTATAAGTGCCTCTGTGCACAATATCTGCCTCTAAGCGTCCATTATGTGTTTGAAAAGCATACTGGGTTTCCTCCCATCTCCTACCATAAAGTGGCAATGTAATGGTATTTGCTTGCAACGTTTTCATTTACCCATATCATACAGTGTATTATTGAAACAGGAACTCTCTTCTTACCCTTGACAATGGTACGAAACGTGTCCCCCACTAACCCACCTCCTACATAAATTGTAAAAAGCTGGCACCAAAGCCACCATGAATTTATCTTACCAACCTAAAGTCAGTTCTCAAAAGGTCAGTGTGTGCACGGCTGTGGTTCTTTGTACGCTGAACTATTGCCACAGCCTCTTTTTAAATCTGCCAGCTTCCACTCTGCACCCTCAGCAACTCATCCATAAGTGGACTGCGCAACATGTCCTTGGCCTGAACACCAGGGATCGTATCTTTGCTGGACTAAAATGTCTGCAATAGCTCCCATTGGCTGCGAAGACTAAAATGAAAGCTCTGTGCATTATGCAGAAGGCCTTCTGGTCCCTGGGACCTCAATACCTTGCACTCTCACTTCCTAAATATCTGCTTGCTTGAGTTCTTCCCTCATCCGCCTCCTACTCCGTCAGGGTCAGTTGCTTCTGCATGCAACCAGTTGGTGGTAGATGTCTTTCTTCTGCTGGGGCCTCCCTCTCGAACAGGCTCTCTGCCTCCCTGGAACTTGAGGAGAACCATCTTAGGGTCTGGAAACACCTCAAAACCTTTCCATGTGCTTCTTCTTTTCCCCATCCTCTCCCTTGCTCACGTCTTGCCTAAAAATGATTGTGCACTGGTTTCCTACCCAACCTGTAATCTGTGCCCCAGGCCACGTCCCTCCTGACAGTTCCAACCCTGCACTGGCTTTCTGACAACCCCCGCACTTGGGGACTGTTTTCTGCAACGTTAACAGTCCAGCCACCACTTGATGTCTACACTTATCCTTCCACTTGCCAGCACCGCCCGTACTTGCACGTATTGCTATTTTTTTGTTGTTCCCATGTACTCCAGTTTGCCCTCCACCTTCCGGTTTACTTGCACACTCTCAGTGTCACTTGGCCTAGTGGGATCAATGTCTCTGTGTGGCCTCTGTTTCACCTCTCTTTCCTCGCCACGCCTTCACACACTTGTTTGTAGGCACCATACAAATGCCACAGAATACCATATTATATTGTATCATATGATACACACACTGCATTCATGACAACAGGATGCCTGCCACCTACCTTGTAGACTTCACAAAATGGTCTTACCACTGTAATGTATGTACTACAAATGTCAGAAAAGTGATCCCACAAAAGCAGCACAGAATGTATGCTAGCAACGTTAAGCAGGTGCGTGCAGTACATGCATACAAACATGATGCCTGCCCCTTACCTTTCACACTTTCACCATAGCCTCCTACATTTCTCTGTATAAACAGACCTTCTGCCACAGTGTTTGTGTACACACCACAACCAGCAACCACATTGCGCAATGACTTAGCCTCCACAGTGCCAATGCCATAGCTGCCATGCTGAAAAGAGCCGAATGTGGCACGTCTAATCCTCAAAGTACAGCTGAATCTGCAGAGTTACCATGCTAGGAGGGGGAGGATCTTGAGGGGGGTAAATGTAATACAGGGTAGGGGATTGTGTCTTTAGTGCTGTCTCTAAAACACTTATTTTTTGGGGGTGGTGTCGTGTTTTTGTTATGTACATGCGTGCATACATTTTCTTTTTGTGTTCTCTCTTTTGCTGACTGTCTGCTTCTCTTCCTGACATTTCTCTCCACTGAAGATGAACGCTTCCCTTATATTTCTACAGGATTCTCTGGAACGCTTCACGCAGAGGGGCAAACAAAACACCATTGCCAATGGAGGTAGAAAAAAATACCATTTTCGTGGAACCACTGGAAATCTTGCTGGTTATTAATGCTTTCATAGTCAGTGCAGAACATCCCATCACTGCACATACATGTAGTGCTCCAAAATGCATGACCACCATATCAACAGTAACGACAGAGGCCACACATGTGCAAACGAAATCCATGCACCCGAAACCCCACTCATTCACTGTGCCCCAAAAAGCCTGTACCCCTTCCAACTGAAAGTCAGTATTGAAGCATCTTTCCATGCCATACCTGAGCAGATCATGCACAAAGGTATCACCCACTATCAACACTCAGCATCTGTCCATCTCTGCCAACCTCACTACATTGAAGTTTGGGTAAATATGTCACCGCCCATTCTTGTGAACCACATCCTCGACACCTCATTGGAGAACACCCACATTTCCATTTGAGAAAGCTCCATGCTCAGAAGGGCAAGATGTGGCACGTGCGCTTTCTCAGCTACAGTGAGGGCCATGCCCCAGTAAAGCAGACCCAATACTTCTTCCCTTTGCAGTGGCATTTTTCCAACACTCTCTCATTGGCTGCAGTGAAATTTTCAAACATGCATGCACCAATCACATACTGAACCTCTGCATTGCACACTACCATTTCTGTACACCACTCCATATATACCATTAAACACTCTCAGTGCATGGCCCCTTTTCTTCCAAAGCCCTTCCACCAGAATCTTCTGCTAAATGATGCACTATTTCAGCATCCACAAAGATCCTGGGGTGCACCCAGCACACCTTTGGCCATGCACACAACAGTCCACCCTTGCCCATGCCCAGCACAACACAATGGGCCTCATCACGAGTTGGGCTGTAATGCCGGCGCTATTAGTGCCGGCGCTAATAGCCCTACCGCCAAACCCCCCGGCGCTATTAGTGCCGGATCACAGGTTTGGCGGAACGGTTATTGCCCATTCCCCATTAGGCCCATTTGGGAATTCCTCATTCCCCATAGGGCCCAATGGGGAAAATGTGCACTATTACCGCTGGCAGATTTCCCGTCAGCGGTAAACGTGCCGAAAATTGGCAAATTTGGAGCGGATTTCCCCTCAGCTCAGAGCTGGGAGAAAATCCCCCAAGGTCATGATCTGGCAGACCCTTAAATGCGGCGGTAATAGCGCTACCGCCGCATTTAAGGGTTACTGCCAAACTCGTGATGAGGCCCTATTTATCCATGCATGCATCCATGCGGGCAGCTAAAATTATGCACAAACGTAACATACGTAGGTAGCAGCACTGCACCCCAACTCTCCCACACCATAAAACACATATTCACGAAAACAGGTCACAATTAGCAGAATCCACAAACATACCACAGCCTCAACCACCACTACCCACAGCCATTCACAAAGTATTGTGTCACTGCCAACCTAACCACAACATTTTCACAACATTGGGCCTACTTCAACAAATCTGCACACAGCATAGTAACCAAGCACATATAAGCTGCACTTCAACCATACCCTATTCTTCCCTTTGCACTGGCATTTTTCCAACACTCCCTCATTGGCTGCTGTGAAATTTTCAAACATGCATCCACCAATCACATCCTGAACCTCTGCATCGCAAACTATCATTTCTGTACACCACTCCATATTTACCGCTAAACACTCTCAGTGCAAAGTCCCTTTGCTTCCAAAGCCCCTCCACCAGAAACCTCTGCTAAAGGATGCACTATTTCAGCATCAACAAACATCATGAGGCGCACCCAGCACACATTTGGCCATGCACACAACAGTCTACCCTTGCCCACACCCAGCACAACACTATGGATCCATGCATGCAACCATGTGGGCAGCTAACATTATGCACAAACGTAACATACATAGGTAGCTGAACTTCACCCCAACTCGCCCACATCATAAAACACCCATTCACGAAAACAGGTTGCAATTAGCAGAATCCACAAAGATACCACCACCTCCACCATCCCTACCCACAGCCATTCACAAAGTAGTGTGTCACTGCCACCCTAACCACAACATTTTCACAACATTGGGCCTACTTCAACAAGTCTGCACGCAGCATAGTAACCAAGCACATATAAGATGCACTTCAACCATACCCTCTTCCATACTGCCAGTATGCAAATACTGCACCTAGAGCCCACACTGCATGACTTTTCACTGCACCATCTCCAACCACACATCAAAACCTTTGCCGCACTTCAACCATACCCTCTTCCATACTAACAGTATGCAAACAGTGCACGCTGTGCCAATACTGCATGACTTTTCACTGCACCATCTCCAACCACACATCAAAAACTTGATCATGTTGTAACAGTGACATCACTTCTGCTGCTCCATGGCTTCTGAAATGTGCTCCACAACAATTCCTTACAGGTCACCACCATCTAACTGATGCAAATTCAAAAATGCATTTCTGCCATGGGTGTCCTCAAGTCCAAGGCTCTTGAGTGCATGGCCTATGGCCTACGGCCTTTGGCCATGCACCCAATAGTCTAAGCCTTGAACAAACCCACTGCAACGTAATGCCACCATGCATGTCACCATGTCACCAACTACGACAATCCACATACACACCACTCCTACCAGCACTCCTACCCAACCTGCGCACCACCATGGAGTTCTACAGCAACAAATTACAACAGTTACCATAATGTAGAAGGAAAACACTGTATCCTGCACCCCTGTGCACTTTCATTCACATACTATGGCCGTACCCACTTCCATTCACAAAGTATTTTGTCACTGCCAACCTACCCACATTCGGTTTGCAACACTGGCCCTACTCCAACCAATCTGCACACACCACACTATGCAAGCACCACTCTCTGCCGGATTCCGAGACAGATATGCTTTGCTGCAGTGGGTATGTTGTAGCCACCCACGCTCCCGCCCAACCTACGTCATGTGCAATTCACTCCCCTTCTGAAATTCACCTGCCACCACTCACCATGAAAAGAGGTCACCGCAAACAGGTTGCGGCAGAAGCTATCGGGCCATTACGACAGCTGCCTCCAATCACCACACAAAGTACTTGCCTGTCTAGGTACCTGCAAATTGGTGCAATATGCGTGAATACTGCAGGCATTCCTCCGTCTTTGTCCACCTATGTACATATGTCACATGAACCACTTCTCACTCCCCCACCCGTTCCCTCCCTTCTTGCCGCCAACACATGGCGTACAGTTCATTTTACAGACCATTCCGCTGCTGCACTGTCCTCTGATACACCATGGCGGCGTTTCCTCACAAATGTTGACACACAGCACGCTTCCCTCCAGCCAACCACCGGCCACGTCCAATGTTCGCGACATCACGGCGTACCACAGGCCAATGAGACTTCGGTCCATGGAGCGAACAGGGACCGAGATATCACACATTTTTTGGGACGTACATTTCAGTTATTTGCAATAAAAGTACTGGTCCGATTTATACCAAACACACAAAAGCACACTTTCTGACACAAGCCCCGCTCCTGCCGTAAATTGGGTGAAAATCTGTCCAGCCGTTCGGCCTGTAGCCATGCACAAAGTTTTTCCCCATTCAGTCTATGGAAAAAAAATACATTTTGGGACCCCCCTATACGTTTGCCCCCCCCTGCACGAAACCTCACCCAATTTGGTGAAAAAATTCAGAGCTGGCCATATACTTTTATTTGGTTTGGTGAGGATTCCTCCAGGGGGACGGAAGTTTGTTTGTTTGTTTGTTTGTTTTATTCACTTATAATGCGCACCAGACCCGAAGGTAGCCGGGCGCAGCAGTACAGAAAATGCGAAGCTTAGGTTGCAGGGTGGGGTATGATATGATATGATATGATATGGCATTTGTAACGCGCCTATACACAGGTGTTTCAAGGCGCGAAAATGGGATACATACACTGTACAAATACAATATACAAATATAGAATGCAAAATATCACAGTAAGGCAGCAGTTGCGGTTTACATGCAGAATAAATACAAAATATGATCAAGACAGTCTATGTACAGGTACTGTGTGGGCGAAAGCTCATCGGTCAGGTGGGCAAAGTGGGTGGGACCATAAGATCATGATGAAATGTATGTTCTAGGGTGGGGTGAAGGATAAATGGGCGCCAATAGGCTATTCATTGGCAGTCCTTAGCAGATTGATGTAGTTATTTCTGAATTTAGGGAAGGGCTGTGCCTCGCGTAGAGGATTAGGCAATGAGTTCCATAATTGAGCTGCTTGCACCGGGAAGCTACTACCCCCCGCCTTAGATAACCTGAATCTCGGAATGATGAGGCTGTTGGCATTTGCAGTTCTGGCAGGGCGCGAGTGATGTCTTTTTGTGAGTTTATTGCAGAGATAGCCTGGTGCTGCATTATTCAGGGCTTTATGAACCAGGGATGCTACTTTAAGGTGGATTTTGTTTTGGGAGGACAACCAGTTGTTTTGACGCCTGATGTTTGAAATATGTGATCTTTTAGGTACACCAAGGGCGGCTCGTAGGGCATTGTTTTGAAGAATTTGAAGTCGGTGGGTAATGGATTTATTTGCTCCGATGTAGAGGGCATTACAATAATCAAGCCTCGAAAGGATTAATGCTCTCGCTAGGATAAGGCAGTTGTTATCGGAGAGAAAATGCTTGCCTGCTCTAATGAGCTTGCATGTGTAGGCGGTGGCAGATGCCAATGACTTCACCTGCTTGTCAAAAGAGAGGGTGGCATCCAGATAGAAGCCAAGTGTCTTCACATCTTTGGAAACCTTGATGATGTTCCCGTCAATTTCAAATGAGGTATAGTCCTGACTGAGTTTCTGTATGTTAGAATGTGTCCCTAGGATGAGCAACTCTGTTTTGTCATCGTTCAGGAATAGACCATGGGTTGCCATCCATGCCTGGACGATGATATACACCCTATTCACCAAGGCCAAATCCTTGTTGTAGTCCCCGGAAAGTGGGAGGAGAATCTGGGTATCATCTGCATAGTTGGTGTAGGTGATACCAAGATGGTCCAGATCATCAAAAAGGGGCTTAGTGAATATGTTGTAGAGAGTCAGGGAGACGCATGAGCCCTGAGGGACTCCACATCGGATGGGGATTGGGTCCGCCGCTGCCGAAGGGGAGAACACCCTCATGGTCCTATCACTGAGGAAGGATTCAATCCAAGATATGGCCTCCTTGGAAAAATGTGCGGCTGAGTCTAAATGGCTACAAAGTACTCCATGGTCTACAAGGTCGAATGCCGCCGAGAGGTCCAGCAGCAAGAGGAGAGCCATTTTACCTTTATCTCTTATTTCATCTATTTGTGCCTTTAGGTCGATAAGGGCAGTCTCTGTACCATGTTGTGGACGGAATCCTGATTGGCGCTCTCCTAAAAGTTTATGTTGTTCCAGGAAACTTTGGATTTGATTGTAGGCGATTTTATCCAGGATTTTTAGCAGGAAGGGGACTGTTGTAATGGGGCGGTAGTTTGTGGGTATAAGAGGGTCTAGCGTTTGCTTTTTGAGCAATGGTAGTACCCAGGAATGTTTTAAATTGGTGGGTACCGTGCCGGACGTGAATGAGGAGTTGGCGAGTTTTGCAATAAACTGGGAGAGATCTCTAGCTGCGTCTTTTATAAGCTGGGCAGGGCAAGAATCGCCCTGGCAGTTAGACGGCTTAAGAGAGAGGATGACTTTCTCCACCTCGAGAATCGAAAATTTGGAAAACATGAACCGTGTGGCTGTGTCCTGGGTCTTTGGGGTAGAGTCTGTAATGAGGTTGTTAGTCTTGGGATGATGAGTAAGGGAGGCTTTCTTTTTGGTTATTTTCGTTTGGAGTAGGGAGATTTTATTGGATAAGGCTAGCTGAATGTTGGAGCACCAAGTTTTGTCTTTGGTGCAAGTATCCGGAATAGGGATGGGTGACTCTAGTTCTTTGAGGATGGTGAATAGTTCCCTCATGCTTGAATTGGCGTTGGAGATCCGCTTATTAAAGGAGTTCTGTTTGGCCAGATGGATTTCTTTTTTATATTGGGAGGAGATTTCTGTTAGTTTCATTTTATGGTCTACTGAAGGGGTGAGCCTCCAAGCTGTTTCGCAGCTCCTCTTAAGTAGTCGCAAATCCTTTAGTTCGGGGGTAAACTAAACCCCCGAAGTTATAAGCCGCCAACAAAGTGCTCTTCTTATGAGTTTAGCAACTTAACGATAACTACACGGCTGCTACCGCGGGCCGTGTAATATCTTTGTTTATTACGCAACTTCTTTTATAACATGTCTTAAATCACTGAAAGTACAGTGAGTTTAACAAGAGTTTTCAGGTTGGCATTATCTTGCATTCTGGTACTTATAGTTTACCATTCAGGATGTGAAAATTAAAGCCACAATTATATTCTTTTGGCTTAACAATGTTGCTATAAGGCTTTACATGTTGTCATGTGGCTTTATTTTGCAATGTGTGTTATTTGCAAGCAAACTCCATAAAATATTATTTATTATTGTAGATCTTGAAATCCAACTATTTGAGCCAAAACTGTGATCCTGGTAACTCTCCCCCACCCAGCAACACAAAAAAACAGATGGGAACCATCAAGCTAGTCAGTCGCTCTCAGACTGTACCCCTTATAGGGTTACCATTAGATAGTAGAATTTGTGCTCAAGTACAAATTAATTTGAATATTTTATCAACAATTCAGAAGTGACAGTACATTCAAAATTCAAGACCAACGTTTTTCAGTGGTGAGTAATCAAATAAGTAATTGTATGCATTCCAGAGACGGAGGCCAGCTGTTGCCTCAATAAGTCAAGGGCTCATATACCAATGCATGTATAACACTCCTTTTTCAGGGCTGAGCCCTACATATCCTTGCAATTCATAATCAAATACATATGTACAAAAAACGTATTCAAATGACAGTTAAATACAATAGAAATACAGAGTAAAGAAAATGAAATCAAATGATGAACAATTACATACCCAGATTCAGTGTGCCACGCTGTTACCGGAAGATAAAATGGAGAAATTGCAAAACATGTAATAATTTGCTAATCTGTACTGTACTAACAATGGAGTAAGATAACAGGAATAATGGTACCTTAGTCCTAGGTCCTGTTATGTGTGTGTCAATGGTAGCTGATCTAAATGACCTGGATTCAACAATCTGAAAAATGGATAATAGCTGAACAGCAATGGTGACAGAGAGAATAGTTACAGAAGCGGTAAACGCTTACCTCTGTGAATTATTTTTAAAAAGTGAACTTAGTCAATAGCACACATGTGCATGCTTGAAAATGTCCTAATGTCACTGTGTGCTGACCAAAGACAAGTTCTGTACATGAATAGAAAAACGATCTTAATATCTAGTTTAGTGAATCTGGGTGAATTCACTGATCTCTGCATAAGGTGCCGAACATAGGTAGTCCTGCCCACCTCTCTTCATTGACAACTCTCCGCCACCCTCCATTTGGGTGCCCACCCCACTCCATCCTTTTTGGGTGCAGCATGGCTACTAGTTTGTTTTTTCCTCTTCCACCACTGGATCAGTTACACGCATTCACAGTCAGTATATACTAACTCAATCATATATTGCATAATTCACCCTTACATGCTCACATACATATATACAAACAACAATTATACACATGAACACACCCTCGTTTGCATGCTCGACCACATGTACATACACTTAAAAAAAACATTTTTATTCTTACCTGCTGCTGGTGCGAGGGACTCTTCTCTCAGGTAGGCATCCGGATGCGCTCCATGAACACTGCCATGCTAACAGGAGCAAGGACGCAGGGACTGTCCCTGCTTCCTTGTTCCTGACATGCGCAGAGGGGGCACCTTCATTATAAGAAAACATTCCCGTTGCACAGCTGAATGGTCCTTCATCCCATGGTGCAACTGCAGCATTTCTTTCTGTAAGAAATAATTTCTTTCAGACGTCAAGCACTAACTTCTGAAAGAAAAAAAATCTTTCTGAAGGTTCTGGAGGTTGGACATTGCATCACGAGGCCCCTAGCATTGCGGGGGCTGCAGGGGCCCCAACTGCACCAGTGATTAGAAGTACCAGTAGATCAACTTTGAAATCATTCTATTTCTTCTCTTAGTAAAAAGACAGAATAACAGTAATATATTAGGGCAGACATATGGGAAGGCTTTGGGTATTGCACAAATGGTTCAGATGTTGTTATAGGCTTAATAGCTAGAGATTCAGTTGATCTTTAAATGTAGGTAGTGGAGTTAATAAGTATAGTGTGTGGCTTTGCATTAAAAGTCTGGATGCAGTCCTTATAGCTCAAGCAGTTTAGAAGAGCTTGACAGGGATGCGGGCTGCTCGATAAAGATATCCAACGAGCTGTGGGATAAACCCGAAATCACAATTTCACTCCAGAATCCCAAGTTCCTCCAAAGCCACAGTTCCCTCCACTCGCAAGTGGATTATCAACCTTCTTCTATTGCACGGCCATCCTTTCATTTCTTAAGTGATAAGTATGTTAGTCAGGTTTCATTTCTTCAGAACTATCAATGGTAGGTAGAGTAGAAGCTAAAGTGCAGCATTAATGGATAGGAAGGCATATTATAACAACCAAATACTGCATTCTGCAAGAGCTACTTCTCATTTGCAGTTCAATCCATGCTCCAATGTTGGGTGCCCCTGCACCTTCACTCCCAAATTAGATATCTGGAAGTCAAGGAATGGCCCCTTCCAAATTAGATATCAGGAACCAGGACGGACTTGCGCTGGTGTACCTTTATAAAGGTGCGGCCTCCAGGATGTAACAAGTGACCCAGGCCGAATGGTTCTGTGGCAGGGCAGCTTTGACATGATCGTGGATTTGACTGACACAAGAGATTAAGGTCTTCACATACATCTATAATATGTCATCAGACAGATGTAAGATATTAGGCACAACTTTTATGGGAGGAGATACAGGCAACTGCATTGGTCGTCCATAGTGGACTTAATAGGAGCTGAGCCCTAACCTGTTTGGAGTACATCTCATGTTTAAGCAACACCAGTGGAATTGCATGAAGCCACTTCAACCCTGCTGTTGGCATAGCTTCATCATTCCTCTTCACTACCACCCAAGCAGACTGATGGTGGTGAGGACAGTGTAAATGATGCAGTACTTTCAAGATAGGCAAAAGTTACTTCACAATGTTATTACTAAAGTGTGCTCCCTGGTCACTATTGATACATATGGGCACCTCAAACCTTGGAATAAAATCGGTGCATCAAAGTATTAATAACTCTTACTGCTTCTGCCTTTCAGCATGGGTAGGCTTCCACCTATCCAGAGAACACATCCACGATAACAAGAAGATACTGCCATGTGTTACACCATTGCAGTTGCATATAAAACTCACAAATGGGCCATAGGGAGCCATAGGGAGGGGGGATGTGCCCTCTGACTGGAGGGAACAATATTGCCCACATTATTCTTCAAACAAATTATGTAACTCTGACACAACTGATGGGGCATTTTGGTAAAATCTGGTGCAAACCAAGAACGATTCAGTAACATCACCATTCCATCCCGCTCCATTTGTGAATGGTCATGGTACTATCTTCGAAGGTGAGATTCTAATAAATTGGGAGCCCGTAGCCGACCTTGGCCATCTATACACAGCAAGTCCTTGGGCAACCAGAAATGTTTTTACACCCAACTATCCTCTTCACTGAAGGGGGCATTCTTTTGTAGTAAAGCCAATTCTTCTATTGTTCTGTATAGGGAAATACTCTGACTAGTTTTGACGGGTAACACATAAGCACCTGCTTTATCCAGTGTGGCTGCCACTTTGGACGATCCTAAGAATCATTACCACACCCTATCTGGTCATCTAGGGACTGGTGGGCAGCACATGTGATAATAGCTATTTTCCCAAATAACATGATAGCATCTTATAAGGCCTTCACATACTGTCCATTCTTAATAGGGGTTCCAGTTGAAGACAAGAAGCCTCACTGTTTCCACAGTTTGCCAAAGTCGTGGGCTACACCAAAGGCATATTGTGAGTTAGTATAGATATTGACTAACTATTATGTGGCTAGCCGGCAGGCTCAGGTGAGAGCGAACAACTCTGCAATTGAGTTGAGTTTACTTGGGGCCATGTTCCACTTTCTGTTACATACCCAGGTGCACATACTGCATCCACCTTCCCATTCTGATCTCAATTACAAGAACCATCCATAAAGTATTCTAAGTCTGGTTCATGCAAAGGTACATCCGTAAGATGTGTTTATGGTATCAACAAAAAGTCAACTGTGAGGCTACCCTTCTAAGGGTGTGGAAAGGAGTGAAGCTGGCTTAAGGTAGAAAACCATGTCAAAGTGATATTAGAAGAGTTCAAAAGGAGTACATACTATTTAATAGCTCTCAAAACACACATGTGCTGAGTTTTAGACTTCATTAATAAAGAAACATCTGCATGATTCCTGGTACATGAAGATGCGGTGTCTGTTAACATGAGGTGTTGTTTGCCATGCCACATGCCTAATTCTGGGCCGACCACTTTACAAAAGGAAGTGCTACAACCCAGCAATGGTGAAACCCGGTGCGTGAAGGGTGGTGTCTGTCACCATGAGGTGTCTGCTAGGCATGAGGAGGCCGTCACTGTCATCTCTGTCATCCTGACACTAAAGCTAATTACTGGCTATTCCCTTCCTAGCTACTATAATGAGCCTGAATGACCAGGTAAGCTTGAATGGATAGAACTGTTTAATGACAGCGTGCCACTCTCCTGCCCGTAAGGTGGAACTGAA
Source organism: Ambystoma mexicanum (assembly GCF_040938575.1). Lineage (NCBI taxonomy): Eukaryota > Metazoa > Chordata > Amphibia > Caudata > Ambystomatidae > Ambystoma > Ambystoma mexicanum. The sequence continues at coordinate 567,449,500 of NC_090939.1, read as the reverse complement.
ATAAGGTGGCGTCTGTATTTTAGGCAAATGGGGACATTCACCAAGTAAAGTTGTTGTAACTAATTAAAGCAATGCCAACACTGACAGTTTCAACTATTTTCCTTTTTCCCTTTCTCTGCTAGGTCCTCTAGTTTCCCTGAAACTGATTGATTTATTGACGTTTGTCATTTTCAATTTTTTCCTCATTTTTTTTACTGACTGCATTTGTGTTGCTTAGCGATTATTTGCTCTAAGTATTTACTTAAGTATAGGAACAGCCCAGATTTCAGATGCAGGCGAGGGGGAGGAGACAAACAGGGTAATTCATAGAATTTCGCAGAAAAGTGTCGCAAGCGGCTGGCGCAGAGTGTCCGCGTGCGATTGTCTGCGCCAGGCACGTGCGCTAAAACCGATTTCCGCGCACAGCGTATTCATGGATTTTAGGCTCCCAAACCAGCCGTGGCGCAGAGTATCGCAGCGACCCTGCAGCAACGCCAGTAACGCCCCCAAGAACGCCCTTGCGCAAGGAAAAGCCATCAAAATCGCTAAATCATCGCAAAGGGCTGTGCTAACCCTGGACCAGTTTACAGGGCTGCCAAACAAGGAACGCAAAGCGGGTAACGTGCATATCAGGGGTACGCGTGAAGTTATACACGCGATTAGCCAGGGTACGTGTATTACAGGGGTACGCGGGAAGTTCTACACGCGATTGGCCAGGGTACGTGTATTACAGGGGTACGCGTGAAGTTTTACACGCGATTAGCCAGGGCACGTGTATCACAGGGGTACGCGGGAATTATCACACGCGATTTGGCTGGGTACGTGTATTACAGGGGTACACGGGAAGTTTTACACACGATTCGGCTGGGTACGTGTATTACAGGGGTGTGCGGGAATTCTCACATGCGATTTGGCCAGGTACGTGTATTACAGGGGTGCGCGGGAATTATCACACGCGATTTGGCTTGGTACGTGTATTACAGGGGTGCGTGGGAAGTTACACACGCGATTAGGCTGGGTGGGTCCTCACAGGTGTTCCCTGTACACCCTCGACGGCCCCTGCAGGCAGCCCACAAAACAGGGGACTACCCTGCACACCTGCTCATGTCCCCCTGCACCCCCACCCCCCAGCAGTGCAGGGGCAGCCTCCACCAGGCCCCCACCCATGTCTCCCACCACCCCCACCCCCCAGCAGTGCAGGGGCACCCTCCACCAGGCCCCCACTCATGTCTCCCACCACCCCCACCCCCCAGTCACCAGGGGCACCCTCCACCAGGCCCCCACTCATGTCTCCCAGCGTGCTACGTGTATTTCAGGGGTGCGCGGGAAGTTCCACACGCGAATAGCCTGGGCGCGTGTATTTCATGGGTGCGCGGGAAGTTCCACATGCGAATAGCCTGGGCGCGTGTATTTCAGGGGTGCGCGGGAAGTTCCACACGCGAATAGCCTGGGAGCGTGTATTTCAGGGGTGCGCGGGAAGTTCCACACGCGAATAGCCTGGGCGCGTGTATTTCAGGGGTGCGCGGGAAGTTCCACACGCGAATAGCCTGGGCGCGTGTATTTCAGTGGGGCGCGGGAAGTTCCACACGCGAATAGCCTGGGCGCGTGTATTTCAGGGGTGCGCGGGAAGTTCCACACGCGAATAGCCTGGGCGCGTGTATTTCAGGGGTGCGCGGGAAGTTCCACACGCGAATAGCCTGGGCGCGTGTATTTCAGGGGTGCGCGGGAAGTTCCACACGCGAATAGCCTGGGCGCGTGTATTTCAGGGGTGCGCGGGAAGTTCCACACACGAATAGCCTGGGCGCGTGTATTTCAGGGGTGCGCGGGAAGTTCCACACGCGAATATCCTGGGCGCGTGTATTTCAGGGGTGCGCGGGAAGTTTTACACGCGATTTCAGCAGGGTACGTGTATTTCAGGGGTGCGCAGGAAGTTCCACACGCGAATAGCCTGGGCGCGTGTATTTCAGGGGTGCGCGGGAAGTTCCACACGCGAATAGCCTGGGCGCGTGTATTTCAGGGGTGCGCGGGAATTATCACACGCGATTAGGCTGGGTGGGTCCTCACAGGTGTTCCCTGTACACCCTCGATGGCCCCTGCAGGCAGCCCACAAAACAGGGGACTACCCTGCACACCTGCTCATGTCCCCCTGCACCCCCACCCCCCAGCATTGCAGGGGCAGCCTCCACCAGGCCCCCACCCATGTCTCCCACCACCCCTACCCCCCAGCAGTGCAGGGGCACCCTCCACCAGGCCCCCACTCATGTCTCCCACCACCCCCACCCCCCAGCAGTGCAGGGGCACCCTCCACCAGGCCCCCACTCATGTCTCCCACAACCCCCACGCCCCAGTCACCAGGGGCACCCTCCACCAGGCCCCCACTCATGTCTCCCAGCATGCTACGTGTATTTCAGGGGTGCGCGGGAAGTTCCACACGCGAATAGCCTGGGCGCGTGTATTTCAGGGGTGCGCGGGAAGTTCCACACGCGAATAGCCTGGGCGCGTGTATTTCAGGGGTGCGTGGGAAGTTACACACGCGATTAGGCTGGGTGGGTCCTCACAGGTGTTCCCTGTACACCCTCGACGGCCCCTGCAGGCAGCCCACAAAACAGGGGACTACCCTGCACACCTGCTCATGTCCCCCTGCACCCCCACCCCCCAGCATTGCAGGGGCAGCCTCCACCAGGCCCCCACCCATGTCACCCACCACCCCCACCCCCCAGCAGTGCAGGGGCACCCTCCACCAGGCCCCACTCATGTCTCCCACCACCCCCACCCCCCAGCAGTGCAGGGGCACCCTCCACCAGGCCCCCACTCATGTCTCCCACCACCCCCACCCCCCAGTCACCAGGGGCACCCTCCACCAGGCCCCCACTCATGTCTCCCAGCATGCTACGTGTATTTCAGGGGTGCGCGGGAAGTTCCACACGCGAATACCCTCGGCGTGTGTATTTCAAGGGTGCGCGGGAAGTTCCACACGCGAATAGCCTGGGCGCGTGTATTTCAGGGATGCGGGGGAAGTTCCACACGCGAATAGCCTGGGCGCGTGTATTTCAGGGGTGCGCGGGAAGTTCCACACGCGAATAGCCTGGGCGCGTGTATTTCAGGGGTGCGCGGGAAGTTCCACACGCGAATAGCCTGGGCGCGTGTATTTCAGGGGTGCGCGGGAAGTTCCACACGCGAATAGCCTGGGCGCGTGTATTTCAGGGGTGCGCGGGAATTATCACACGCGATTTGGCTTGGTACGTGTATTACAGGGGTGCGTGGGAAGTTACACACGCGATTAGGCTGGGTGGGTCCTCACAGGTGTTCCCTGTACACCCTCGACGGCCCCTGCAGGCAGGCCACAAAACAGGGGACTACCCTGCACACCTGCTCATGTCCCCCTGCACCCCCACCCCCCAGCAGTGCAGGGGCAGCCTCCACCAGGCCCCCACCTATGTCTCCCACCACCCCCACCCCCAGCAGTGCAGGGGCAGCCTCCACCAGGCCCCCACTCATGTCTCCCACCACCCCCACCCCCCAGCAGTGCAGGGGCAGCAGGCAGTCAGGCAGCAGCAGATGGCAGGTGGGAGCGTGCTCGGGGCTCTGGGGGGCAGTAGTGCGGCCTTCCGGGCAGGAGCGTGGTATTCCGTGTGCTTACGCGTGGCCAGCTTGGTACGGAGTGATTTGGCACGTGAAAATCCTGCACGTCAGCGTGAAAACCGAGGAAAGGCCCTTAGCGCATAAGCGCGTCTGTGACGTGACCCGCACGGGTGTCTCCCACACAGCACGTGATGACAGAGCACACGTGGAAAGACTGCACGTCAGAGTGTCATCGCGTGTGATTGGTGGAAATGGCCCTACACGCAGAAGTGACAAAGCGTGTAATTGGTGGAAATGGCCCTACACGCAGAAGTGACAAAGCGTGTAATTGGTGGAAATGGCCCTAGCGCGTACACGCCGCGTAAGTGATGCTGGACGTGTGGGCCTGTATAAAAGGTATGCGTAGAACACCATTTCCTTGTACGTGCTTTTCGTGGAGAGCGAGTGGGTGAATTCTGTACTTCTTGTCGTTTCACACGCGATTTACTTCACGGCGTTTCAAGTTCGTATTCCCTGTTACCTCTGACAGCTTTTTCTGTTTTTTCACTTTAACTGGTTTACCTGGGCCTGTTCCCTCAAACAGTGTTCCCTACTACTGTTGTCCTGTCCTGTCTCCTCAGACAGCGTACAAATCTTCTTTTGGCGGGGGTGTTGCCAACCAAACGCGCTCCTTTTTCACGCTCTTTTATCTTGCAGACGGTGAGTCACGCACGTATCTAACATCTGTGCTTGCCCCGTGTGTAGCCTACCCCTTCAGAGGTCACACGCATACGTTCATTCTTGTGTTACTGGGTGCCACAGCGTAGTGCTGGTTTTTCTTTCTGCACACGTGGTCTAGGAGGGGTTGCGTGCACGTCATCTCCCTTTTTTGGGGCTCCTGTGCATAGCGTGACCCGTCATCTTTCCCCAGGGGTTACAATCAGCCTTGCAAGAGCACTAGGGTACAATTACCATCTGGTACCCAACCCCTTTGACCCCCAATTGCCCAGGACAATATTTTACACCCACTCCCATACGCACATTAACATCAGTGCCATGGCTGGGAGGCGAGGATTCCGTAAGGGTGGCAAAGGTGGAAGAGCCACAAGTGGTGGCCGTGGTGGATCCGTTAGGGGACGTGGTCGTTACTTGCAGGGTGAGCCTGTCCCCCCATGTGTGGAGGACCAGTCAAGGGCACCCATAATCCCCCCCCCCCTTCCCGTTGAGGCTGATGTGGCTGACACCATCCATGCTCAGCCCTTGTTGGACCAGCCCATTGTGGCACCAGACCTGGCTGACTCCATGGCTGACTTCCAGGTCAGCAGGCCTATGACACGTGCGCTGGTGCACGTTGATGTCACCATGCCACGTGCATCTGTGGCAGCAAGGTCATCTGCTGCACCAAGTAGGCAGGGCGGAGAGGCTGCAAGGGCAGCTGCAGCTCCATCCACCCCAGCCCTCACACACCCAGCCCGGACAGTGTCGGTCCTAGTCCATGCTGCTGACATTCCCCCTGACACCATCACACTAGAGCCAATGCCTGCACCAACTCCCATGCTGAGTGTGCAATCCCACACTCCTGATACAGAGTCCACCAGGGCTCCTGCCTCTAGTGTCCAGAGCGGCGCAGGACACTCAGGATCACCACCACCTTCCAAGCGGAAGAGGAAGAGTGCTCGTCCGGCACAGGCTGATGCCCCAGACACGGCTACACAGTCCGGCCCATCCAGGAAGCCCAGCTTCACGGATGACGAACTGAATGCACTTGTCGAGTATGTGTCCGCACATGACAACGAGATGGTCATTGTTGCAGGATCCAAGACCACACCTGCACAACGCCAGGCACACTGGCAGACCGTTGCGGACATCGTAAGTGCCCTTGGAATCGTGAGGCGCACAGCCAATGATTGCTATAAGCGCTGGAATGACCTAAAGCGCAGGGCAAAGAGTAAGCTGGCCTCAAGTCATGCCGCAACTCTAGTGACTGGAGGTGGGTCTCCAGTAGTAGACATGGAACTCACTCCACATGAGTCAGTCGCTGGGACCTACGTCACGGAGGAACAGATCCAAGGCGTGGGAGATTTGGCTGATTACGAGGCATTGTCCGGTGAGTGCACATGCATGTGTGTGTCATCCATGTGCATGGTGTGTGTGAGGGCTTCTGTTTGTGTGACAGGTGAGAGTGTGTGCACCTGAGTCGTATGGGTCAGCCATGTGCTTCATGCAATACGTCCTGCGCAGCTGCATTTGGCCATAGCAGTATCCCTTCTGCCGACAGTAGACATCTAGCCCAACTGCACGCCAGTTGCCCTTGAAGTGTCACCCTGCCACAACATTGTTGCCTGATTTTTCACTGTTCATTTAGTCAGATTGTTTGCATTCCACCACTTTTACTAGGCATGTCGCAGTCCTCTAGTCACATGTCTGACATGGCTATGGTAAAGTGGAGTGACTTTGTTTCCTGGATATCATTTGTTCAGACATGTCCCTGTGCAATTGCACCATTTTGGACTGGCAGCTCCAGGTGAAGAATCTGACCTGTTTGAATTAGAAAAGCTATTACATGCGGGAACTGGACTGAATGAATAGGTGCTGCCCTCCTCTCCATCTTCACTCAATAGCAATGGTACATGCCATCTGTGTGATGGCATGTGTGTTTCACCTGCCAATCACAGGGCAATGTGTGATGCCACTGCCAGGCAGCATGCAGAAAATGTGTTCATCTTCCATCTTGGTGTCATCAGTGTGTGCCATTTGCCTGCCCTTCATACGCAGTGAGGGTGCATGCATGGGAGGGTTTTAGTCATGTGGGACATGTGTCAAACAAGTACTGTTTCTCTTGCTTCTCAGCCCTCATTGTGTGCCATGGTGCTAATGCCTGTTTCCATTTCTTTGTTTTCATGTCTTTGCAGGGGAAGACGCACCTGATACTGCTGGGGTTGTGGAGATGGTGCAGACCCAGGAGGGGTCTGAGGGCCGACCAACCACCAGTGAGGGACGTGGTGTGGTGGTGGGTGAGAACCCACAACTGCTGCAGGTCGTGCTCTCAAGGGGTGTCTCTGGCTGCACCTCCCCCGAGCTGTACTCAGGTGTTGATTCGGATGAGACCTACGTGCCGTCGCAGGTGAGTGTTCCAGGGAGGGATTCTGTTCTGTCTCACCCACCTGCACCAGGGTCAGAACCCTCAATGGGGATGTCAGTGTTGGCAGCTACGCCTTTGGTGGTTACGGATGCAGGGTCACACTCCGCGACATCTGATCCTGTTCCTGGGCCAGCAGATCAGAGGGGGAATGCAGTCCTGCAGCCTCAGGCAGTGCCGGCACAGCAAGGCGCAGTTCGCCTTGCCCCAGACAGGTGTGGTGCCCGCCGACGTGGTGGCCGTACGCCACCTGGCAATACCGCATGGGAGCAATCCATTTACGGTATGGCAACCCAACAGGCAGCATCATCCGAGATGATGGCTCAGGCCATGGATAGGGTGGCCACTTCCATTGTCCCCCCTGAAAGGCTGATGGAGCGACTAGAGCAGGCAACCGACTCCATCTGCCAGTCACACAGGGAGGACATGTTGGGGTCCAACAGGGACAGGCGGGCGGCACTGGCGACTCTGCAGGAGGCCATCTCCATTGAGTTCCAGGGCCACAGGGAAGCCCTGAGGCAGGAGCTCCTTCACCTCAGGACGACTCTTGTTGAGCTTGAGGCTTCAACACACCAAAGGACAGAACAGCAGCTGGAGCGTCTCACCCGTACGCTCTCAGCTGAGATGCAGGCAACGAGGGCGGAGGTCCGGGCATCCCGTGAGTTGTTGCATGGGGACCTCCGCACACTCATCCTCCAGAACCAGACCTACCACACCCGCATGCTTGCAGCCATGGAGGAGCAGACTAGGGCCTTGCGTGGGCTGCCTCCCGTAGTGCAACCACCTCCGGATGCAGCTGCACAGGGTGATAATAGCGACAGCAGTGATACTCCCACAATAGGGTAGCCGTGTGGGCCATGAGCCCATGGAGGTGTTTTATTTTCCCAGGATCCACGCAGGTGGGTTCTGGTGTGCATCCTGTCCTCGGACCTCCTGGGTGGCCTCCCCAACCCCCCCGGGCCCTTCAATGGCCATTTTTGATTTTTTTTTATTTTTATTTTTATTTTCATTTTTATTTATTTTATTCCCAATTTTTTTGGGACGATTTGTTGGCTTCCGTGGTTCCTGTGGGCATACGCTGCATTGTGGCTGGGCACATGCAGGCTTGTAATGTATTTGGTTCAGATGCTTGGGTTTGAGTCACACACACCCCTCCTGCTTCCCATTTCCATGGGCTTGCAAAGGGTGTGCCCAAGTGACAGTAAATTACACAGTGACGTTGGACTCCCATGAGCTGTGTGGGCAGTCTGTAGTCAATACTGTGTATACATTCCTAGTGCATATTGCTGTTGTGTTGTACACTGCATGTTGCATTGATGTGTAACTCATCTTCTGTGTCTACCTCCCAATTTGCAGGTCCCTTCCTCATGTCTACACAAGGACCTCTAGTCTGGAGATGTGGTCCATGTTGGCAGCAGTGTACCTACAACTCTACATGGCGCCAACACTGCACAGTTGGTAGTGGTGGGAGTGCAGGCATTTCCAGGTGGTGAGACTACTAATATTTAACATTAGTGATGTCATGTTAATGGTAGTACGTGCTCAAGTTTGTTGTTGGTTCGGCATTACTGTGAGCATTTCAGGTGTTGCAAGTATCTAATAGGGACACTGTACATTGTGACACTAGTGTCATGTTGTGGGGATTACTTTGTTTACCTGCAAATAGCATGACATGGCACGGTGTGTGGTGTGGCGGTGCTGGGGTTGGGTTGGCTGACATGGCACTGTCCTCTTGTTGCATTTTGCAAGTGGGTATTCATTGTAGCTGCTTGAATGTGTAACTTCACAAATCTGCATTGGTGGTGTCTGTGTGGGTAGGGATGCACACATTGTGACACTTCCAGGTGAACAATCTCAGGCTGATATGGTTTTCACGGTTCTTTCTCCAGACATTCAGGGTCAGTGTCAGGTTGAGTCATCATTGATTGTCAGATGGAATGTCCCAGGGCAGTGTGCACTCCACAGGGGTGTGATTTCTATGTGAAGTAATTAGCCACTAGCTGTGTACGGGCTGCCTCCCCCCGTGCCCTTTCCCCTCCCATGCGCAGCGGCTGTGCATGTGGTTGGGGATGGAGGGCCACCACAATGTCCACGGCCAGGCCCCGGCGTGTTGCAACGTTGTGCAGGACACATGCTGCCACTATGATCCTGCACACTACTGGGGGAGCGTACAACAGCTGCCCGCCAGAACGGTCAAGGGAGCGAAAGCGTGACTTCAGCACTCCGAATGTGCGCTCCACTATGCCCCGGGTTGTAATGTGGCCTGCGTTATATCTTACCTGGGGTGGCGTGGTGGGGTTCCGAATTGGCGTCATCATGTGGGGGCTGAGAGGGTAGGCACTGTCCCCTGTGGAGGTGGTGATTGGTATCATTGGTGGGGTTGTGACCTTGCTCAGTATCTGACATGCATGCATGTGCAGTGGCATTCATACTCACCAAGCAGCCATGTATCGCCATGCCGCCCAGCTTCTAGGTCCCGGCTTAGGGTGGACATTCGGTAAATGAAGCTGTCGTGGGTTGACCCGGGATAGTTGGCATATACTGAGGTGATGATTCCCTTGGCATTACATACTACCTGCACGTTGATGGAATGCCAGTGCTTGCGGTTCCTATAGATGTGCTCTGATGCCCTGGGGGGACGTAGAGCCACATGGGTGCAGTCGATGGCACCTAGCACTTTGGGGAATCGTGCCACAGCGTAGAAATCCAGGGCGGCAGCATGCCTTTCTGCAGGGGTTCTGGGCAGGTATATGTGCCTGCGGACTGATGGGCGTGCAGTGATGATGTTCAAGACCTGGTGTAGGCAGCATGACTGGGTGGCCTGTGATACACCACCCACAATGGCACTTGTCCGCTGAAATGATCCAGTGGCTAAGAAGTGCAGTACATTGAGGACCTTCTCCAGGGGGCTGAGTGCTTGGGAGCACAGGGTGGGTGATGTGAGGTCATCCTCCCACTCACTCACCAGGTCCAGTATGATGTGTGGTGGAAACCTGTACCTCCCATGCACCTGGTCATCAGGCATCCCGAAAAGGCTGGTTCTGGGTGTGAATATTCTGGCCCTGACTATCCTCCTCCTCCTCCTCCTTTGGTAGGCCACGCCCACTGCTGCTAGGAACGGTATGTTCATCCTGGGTCTGAGCTTGTTATTTTTTTAGCGCGCAAATTAATGCGTTGCGCGTGTTGTAGGCGAGCGTGTGACCCGCGCACCCCTGAAATCCAGTACCCAGTCCAATAGCGTGTAGAAATTCCCATGCACACCGGGATACAGGTGCGCTGACGTACTTGCGTGTGTAAGTGTCCGCGCACACCTGATATACACGTACATAGGCCAATCGCGTGTACGCGCACTTTTGTCCAATTACACGCGATGACACCCTGACGTGCTGTCCAATTACACGCAATGAGACTCTGCCGTGCTGTCCAATTACACGCAATGACACTCTGACGTGCAGTCTTTCCACGTGTGCTCTGTCATCACGTGCTGTGTGGGAAACACCGTGCGGGTCACGTCACAGACGCGCTTACGTGCTGAGGGCCTTTGGTCCAATAGATTCGCGTATGCGTGCTGACGCACTTACGCGCTAAGGGCCTTTCCTCGGTTTTCATGCTGACGTGCAGGATTTTCACGTGCCAAATCACTCCGTACCAAGCTGGCCACGCGTAAGCACACGGAAGACCACGCTCCTGCCCAGAAGGCCGAACTACTGCCCCCCAGAGCCCCGAGCACGCTCCCACCTGCCATCTGCTGCTGCCTGACTGCCTGCTGCCCACGTGCACTGCCATTTGCTGCCTGCACATCAGCCAGGGGTGCTGTTGCTGTGACCACCCCTGCTGGAACCGAAGACTCCCGACTGGAATTCCATCGCTCCACAGCCCAGCCCCAGGACCCAGTTGCCCACCCACTCCTGCCTCTGGGGTTGTCATGTCGGGGCAAACACCATCTGTGACCACTGACAACCCCCGGCCAGAGAGGCAGAGGGGCACCAGCTTCAGTGCCACCGAAGTTGGTGTCCTGGTGGAGCAAGTCCTGGGGCAGTATGATGCCCTCTTCGGAAGTTCCCGCGGCGACAAGGAAGGACGGACTCGGATCTGGACTGACATCGTGACTGCCATCAACGCGGAGGGGGTGGCAGTCCGGGACTTACAACATGTCAGGAAGCGCTGGGTGGACTTCAGGTCCAGGACCCTGAACAAGGCCCGGCGCCTCTTGAAGGCAGCGGATGCCAAGGGGCGCCGGGGCCACTTGTCGGAAGAACAGATGGGGGTCCTGGAACGCATATCCCCAGCGCTCCATGTCCAGGTCCTAGAGAAGCAGACCCGTCTGGAGTCGAGCGGTGAGTGTACATGCATCCTGATTGTGAGCAGTGCGTGTGGTGATTATTCGGCATTGTGCCGGTTGCACATCTGTTTGTATGGGGTCGAGTATGGGTGGGGGTGTACAGGGCCGTGGGTCTGACACATGCAAGGGCTGTAATGTGTGAGACATGGATGGTGCTTGTGTGTGTGGGCTTGCATGGCAAATGCAGTTGTGCGTGCACACATGTTTGGATGGATGTGTATGTAAGTAGACATGTTCGTGATGTCAGGCATGTATGTTGTTTTCGGCTGCATGTATGAGCACTGTGTACATGTGCATGTGTGTGTATTTGTCAAGGGTGCAACAGTGATGCAACATGGATGCATGTGACAGCGGTATGTGGAAGCCTGATTGGCAGATGTGACATGGATGCCCGTCTGAACAGTGCAACACTTGGCAGAGGTGTAGACATGCATGCAAGTGTGGTGCTGTGTGTACATGTGTGGTGCACTTCCTGTGTTGCATGTGATGTCTGGCTCCCCTTTGGCTGCTGATGCTGTTGTATGTGTAGGGATGGTGGTGGCAGTTGCGATATGGCTGTGGTATGGCTCATGTGTGTGAGTTGCAATGACATGTGTGTTGGGGATTGTGATGACATGTCTGAGGTTTGCCAATGCCACTCATGTGCAACTGTCATGCGTGTATGTGTCCATTGTACAGTGCCCTGATGCCTGTGTTTTGTTTCTCCCTGTCTGCAGCGTCAACTGATGAAGTGGGCGGAGAAGGTGCTGTGGAGCACAGCGGCGGGGATCCGACCGCCAGCCTTAGACGCAAGGCCCGGCTCCCCTCCCGTGTTGTCATCTCGTCGGGGAGTGAGGAGTCCGGTGCCGCGTCCCAGGCCGCAACTGCCGGGAGGAGGTCCAAGAGGCGGAGGTTGCAGTTGGACTCCTCGGCAGCAGAAGGGGCAGCTGGGACCCCACAGGGCCCAACAGGGGAAGATGGCACGGAGTCATCCAGGTTGGTGGGGGGTTTGTTGGAGGAGGGGGCCGTGCAAGCACCAGAGACGGGGTCTGGAGGTGGGGATCCCACTGGTGCTAGTGGTGCAGTGCAGGACCAGGGACAGGAGGCAGCACAGGCGGCCGCGGAGGTGCCTGTGTGCAATCCTGTCCCCGATCCTGTCCCTGCATCATCTTGCACCAGCAGGGATGCCTACGTCCAGACCCGTTTTCAGGCAGGGGATGAGCTGACGTCAACTGGCCTTCCTCTGCCTGCGGACGTGGCCATCCAGGTCCGGGTTGAGCCTGTCCTGGCTGGTGTGGCGTTGCGTCAATGGGCCATGCGAGGTGACCTGCAGTCTTTTCATGGAGAGACTGCACGTCATCTCGAATGGCTCGTTGACCACGTCAGCCTGCTGGGACAGGTCAGCCAGGCCGGATTCCTCCATCTGATGGGGCTTGCTCCGACCCCCTCCTCAACTGGACCCCCTACGCGCCGCTCGTCCTCTGTGCCATCTTCCCACCCATCAGTCACATGGGTGCCCTGTGGAGCTGCCTCTGACGGTGCGGCCAGGCTGGTGGAGGAGGCATCCCTGCCACAGTCGGGAGTCGGAGGTCCAGCAGGGGTGGCCACATCAACAACTGCACCCCAGCCGGCGGAGGATGTGCAGGCAGCAGGAGGCAGTGCACGGGCAGAGGCAGAGCAGCAGCAGCAGCAACATGGTTGGAGACATGAAGGCTCGGGGCTTTCGACATCGGAGGGGCAGGCATCGGCCGGAGGGCAGGGGGACCCAGGACAGAGAGTGTCTTCCGTGTGGCAGCGGTTGGGCCACGCCTTAGGTGCGGAGCGGCGGCGGGCGGAAGAGGCACGGCTCACAATGGTCAGGGCGGAGAACTCCATGCGGAGGGCCCTGAGGCGGGCCGAGTGCCTCGAGGCAATCCGCAGGGGGTTGGAGGAGGACACAGCGTCGTCCCTGCGGACCCTAGGGGCCATGGAACTGGACCGCCACCGGGACATCGAACAGGAGTTCGATGATGCCCTGGCCCGGGACACCACGGAGTGAGCCGCTGGACTTGCCCGCCGCCTTTGTATATAGTTCTTTAGTTTTATGTTTCCTTTCTTTCTTATTATGATTTGGAGTCGACGGACACTGCTCCACTTTTTGTATATAGTTGATTTTTATGTAGGTTTTTTAGTAGGTTTCCTTTGTTCAGTTGGGCTCATGGACCCTTGTTAGTTTTGTACATATTTATTTTTTGCATGGAGATTTTTTTACATTTGACTTTGGACATAATTTTTTTTTTATTCTGATTTGCAGTTTTGTGTTTTTATACGGACATGCAGCTCTTTTTTCTCACATTCACATTGTAGTTAGTTTTCTTTCTTTAGCATACTTTAATTTTTTCAAATACAATTTTGTTTGCATACTTCACTGTGTGGTATCATCTCATTGGTTTCATGCATGTCATGTTGTGTGTTTTCCCATTCAATTGCAACCATTGTGTGTGACGGACATGGGTTCATTAGCTTGATGAACATTGGGGGTGTAACATGTGATTTCCATTTCCATGTGGGTGAATGGGTTACTTGGTAGGGCTTTTTGGCTGTGGAGGCTGACCATTACGCACATGATTGGGGATTGTGAGGACCTGGTGGGGGCTGCCCATGGTGGCAGGGGGGTGGGGGTGGTGGGAGACATGAGTGGGGGCCTGCTGGAGTCTGCCCATGGTGGCAGGGGGTGGGGGTGGTGGAAGACATGAGTGGGGGCCTGGTGGAGGGTGACCCTGGTGGCTGGGGGGTGGGGGTGGTGGGAGACATGAGTGGGGGCCTGCTGGAGTCTGCCCATGGTGGCAGGGGGGTGGGGGTGGTGGGTGACATGAGTGGGGGCCTGGTGGAGGGTGACCCTGGTGGCTGGAGGGTGGGGGTGGTGGGAGACATGAGTGGGGGCCTGGTGGAGTCTGCCCATGGTGGCAGGGGGGTGGGGGTGGTGGGAGACATGAATGGGGGCCTGGTGGAGGGTGACCCTGGTGGCTGGGGGGTGGGGGTGGTGGGAGACATGAGTGGGGGCCTGGTGGGGGCTGCCCATGGTGGCTGGGGGGTGGGGGTGATGGGAGACATGAGTGGGGGCCTGGTGGAGTCTGCCCATGGTGGCAGGGGGGTGGGGGTGGTGGGAGACATGAGTGGGGGCCTGGTGGAGGGTGACCCTGGTGGCTGGGGGGTGGGGGTGGTGGGAGACATGAGTGGGGGCCTGGTGGAGGGTGACCCTGGTGGCTGGGGGGTGGGGGTAGTGGGAGACATGAGTGGGGGCCTGCTGGAGTCTGCCCATGGTGGCAGGGGGGTGGGGGTGGTGGGAGACATGAGTGGGGGCCTGGTGGAGGGTGACCCTGGTGGCTGGGGGTTGGGGGTGGTGGGTGACATGAGTGGGGGCCTGGTGGAGGGTGACCCTGGGGGGTGGGGGTGGTGGGAGACATGAGTGGGGGCCTGCTGGAGTCTGCCCATGGTGGCAGGGGGGTGGGGGTTGTGGGAGACATGAGTGGGGGCCTGGTGGAGGCTGCACCTGCACTGCTGGGGGGTGGGGGTGGTGGTAGACATGAGTGGGGGTCTGCTGGAGGCTGCCCCTGCACTGCTGGGGGGTGGGGGTGGTGGGAGACATGAGTGGGGGCCTGCTGGAGTCTGCCCATGGTGGCAGGGGGGTGGGGGTGGTGGGTGACATGAGTGGGGGCCTGGTGGAGGGTGACCCTGGTGGCTGGGGGGTGGGGGTGGTGGGAGACATGAGTGGGGGCCTGGTGGGGGCTGCCCATGGTGGCTGGGGGGTGGGGGTGGTGGGAGACATGAGTGGGGGCCTGGTGGAGGGTGACCCTGGTGGCTGGGGGGTGGGGGTGGTGGGAGACATGAGTGGGGGCCTGCTGGAGTCTGCCCATGGTGGCAGGGGGTGGGGGTGGTGGGAGACATGAGTGGGGGCCTGGTGGAGGGTGACCCTGGTGGCTGGGGGGTGGGGGTGGTGGGTGACATGAGTGGGGGCCTGGTGGAGGGTGACCCTGGGGGGTGGGGGTGGTGGGAGACATGAGTGGGGGCCTGGTGTAGTCTGCCCATGGTGGCAGGGGGGTGGGGGTGGTGGGTGACATGAGTGGGGGCCTAGTGGAGGCTGCCCCTGCACTGCTGGGGGGTGGGGGTGGTGGTAGACATGAGTGGGGGCCTGGTGGAGGCTGCCCCTGCACTGCTGGGGGGTGGGGGTGGTGGGAGACATGAGTGGGGGCCTGCTGGAGTCTGCCCATGGTGGCAGGGGGGTGGGGGTGGTGGGAGACATGAGTGGGGGCATGGTGGAGGGTGACCCTGGTGGCTGGGGGGTGGGGGTGGTGGGAGACATGAGTGGGGGCCTGGTGGAGGCTGCCCCTGCACTGCTGGGGGGTGGGGGTGGTGGGGGACATGAGTTGGACATGGGTGGGGGCCTGCTGGCAGGTGCCCCACAGTGCTGGGGGGTGGGGGTGGTGGGGGACATGAGTTGGACATGGGTGGGGGCCTGCTGGCAGGTGCCCCACAGTGCTGGGGGGTGGGGGTGGTGGGGGACATGAGTTGGACATGGGTGGGGGCCTGCTGGCAGGTGCCCCACAGTGCTGGGGGGTGGGGGTGGTGGGGGACATGAGTTGGACATGGGTGGGGGCCTGCTGGCAGGTGCCCCACAGTGCTGGGGGGTGGGGGTGGTGGGGGACATGAGTTGGACATGGGTGGGGGCCTGCTGGCAGGTGCCCCACAGTGCGGGGGGGTGGGGGTGGTGGGGGACATGAGTTGGTGTTCATTAGTTCAAGGAGACATGTGCCTTTGCTGGGGGGCATGCCCATGTTGGGTGGGCTGCCTGCGGGACATGACCAGGGATGCAGGGTAGTCCCCTGTGGTGTGGGCTGCCTGCAGGGGCCGTGGAGGGTGTACAGGGAACACCTGGGAGGACCCACACTGTCAAATCACATGTAGGACTCCCCGGCACCCCTGAAATACACGTACCCTGCTGAAATTGCGTGTAAAACTTCCCGCGCACCCCTGAAATACACGCGCCCAGGCTATTCGCGTGTGGAACTTCCCGCGCACCCCTGAAATACACGCGCCCAGGCTATTCGCGTGTGGAACTTCCCGCGCACCCCTGAAATACACGCGCCCAGGCTATTCGCGTGTGGAACTTCCCGCGCACCCCTGAAATACACGTACCCTGCTGAAATCGCGTGTAAAACTTCCCGCGCACCCCTGAAATACACGCGCCCAGGCTATTTGCGTGTGGAACTTCCCGCGCACCCCTGAAATACACGCGCCCAGGCCATTCGCGTGTGGAACTTCCCGCGCACCCCTGAAATACACGCGCCCAGGCTATTCGCGTGTGGAACTTCCCGCGCACCCCTGAAATACACATACCCTGCTGAAATCGCGTGTAAAACTTCCCGCGCACCCCTGAAATACACGTGCCCAGGCTATTCGCGTGTGGAACTTCCTGCGCACCCCTGAAATACACGCGCCCAGGCTATTCGCGTGTGGAACTTCCCGCGCACCCCTGAAATACACGCGCCCAGGCTATTCGCGTGTGGAACTTCCCGCGCACCCCTGAAATACACGCGCCCAGGCTATTCGCGTGTAAAACTTCCCGCGCACCCCTGAAATACACGCGCACAGGCTATTCGCGTGTGGAACTTCCCGCGCACCCCTGAAATACACGCGCCCAGGATATTCGCGTGTGGAACTTCCCGCGCACCCCTGAAATACACGCGCCCAGGCTATTCGCGTGTGGAACTTCTCACGCACCCCTGGAATACACGTAGCCCGCTCCCCCAGGCCCGATCACGTGAGAAACTTCACGCGAACCCCTGAAATACACGTAGCCTGCTCCCCCAGGCCCGATCGCGTGAGAAACTTCACGCGAACCCCTGAAATACACGTAGCCCGCTCCCCCAGGCCCGATCGCGTGAGAAACTTCACGCGAACCCCTGAAATACACGTAGCCCGCTCCCCCAGGCCCGATCGTATGAGAAACTTCACGCGAACCCCTGAAATACACGTACCCTGCTGTAATCGCGTGTGGAACTTCCCGCGCACCCCTGTAATACACGTACCCTGCTGTAATCGCGTGTGGAACTTCCCGCGCACCCCTGAAATACACGTAACCTGCTGGAATCGCGTGTGGAAATTCCCGCGCACCCCGGTATACACGCACACATATTTTTTGTCAGCGGGTGTCCGTGTTTGTGGGTACCCCTTTGCACGTCATTTGTCCTGGAGGGCCACAGTATAGGACATTCATCATGGCAGTATATAGGTGCTATTTGTTGGCGCACCTTTTGGCGCACATTTCTTACAGCCGCAGAGACGCTACCGCCTGCTTTCTTGTGGCGGTCGTGTTTGTACCTGTGCGCTGGTTTGAGCGTGCGCTTTTTTGCCCTATTCTATTCCATGAATACGTGTTGGAGGCGAGCGTGTGGGCGTTCCGCGCACTTGTGCCCTGTACTTCCCCCCGTGACGCCCACGTTTTGGCAAGTTGTTCCCCATTCCGAGTGTTATGCCCGTGTTCCGCCTACTTTTGTTGCGTGCGCCGCGCTATGTGCGAATTTCGCTGTGGCCTGTGCGATTTTCGCTGTGACCTGGCGCACGCTGTTAGATGGCCTGTGCGCCAACGTGTGCCGCGCTCTTTTTTATCGCACATCCGCTGGTTTTCTCGCGCACGGACTTCCATGAATCGATGTGCGCTGCTTTTCGTGCGATTTTCGCACTTGCACTGCGATTTTCGCTATTCCACTGCGATTCGCACATTTTTGGCCACTTGCGCCGCCCTAATTATTCCATGAATCGGCCTCAAAATCTGGCTGCCTCTCAAGCAATCGAGCGTGCCTCTCCTGGTCTGTTTATTAGGTGGTCGCTTTATTAGCGTGGACAGGATTTAATTCTTCGTAGCAGGTAGAAAGGCTATGTTTCTGTTTCAACAGATTTCACCAGGCTTTATTACTAGACTTCACTCAGCAGCATCTATTGGCAGCTTGTCATGGCAAAGCTCAAGGCTGAATCTTCCATTTCACCTGTGGACAAGAATAGTAAGTTGCTAAAGATGATCAACACATCACTGATGTCAACCTCCTGATCTCAGAAATTCAGGGCTTATTATCGGACATTAAGGATACAGAACCACCAGCAGGTGCACGCTGAGGACTAAAGTGTTTGGAAATGAAGAGAAGACCGGCTCATATGCCAAGCAGTGAGCATCTGTGGTCCTCAAAGTAACACACGCCAACTGTGCTGTGAATAGCATTTCTCAGGACACCATAGTTCCTTGTGAATCTAAGGCACAGGCTCAGAATGGCTGCAAAATAACGACCCCCACGCACAAAATTAAAACAAAATCAGACTCCTTGGCACCCTTTTAAGTCAATTTAAGATCAGGTCAAGAAGGGGAAATAACTATGCTTTTTTCAGTTAATGGTGAAGGGGTTAATAAAGCCAAACACGGAAGCAATACTGTGGATATAGTGGAGATACATAGCAACAGGGGGGCCTTTTCCAGCACCCCCCCACCGCATCAAGCACATTCCTGTAGATTCCACTCTCAAAAAGGTTTACAGCCTTGGCATTGGAAGAAGAGTTATCTGAAACATCTATGCCCTCAGTTATAAGAATTGCTCCCAAGTCAAAGGTTAACAAGAGCTGTCTAAATTAGTCACTATTAAAAGAAACAAATTGGGTAACCATTGAAGCACTTGCGTCGCTGGCATTATTAGAAGATCAAGGCCAGGGCTGCGCGGGGAAAGTATCCCTCTTGTAACATTGGACACAGCAACAAATAACAGTGTTACAGAGTTTCTGAAAATAGATCTGGAAGGGATAACTGAGATTAAGGGCAGGGTGTTGAATCACTGGGCTTGATCCATGGGACAGGGAGCGTAAGTGAAACTGTGAGGACAGATGTAGCCATGAGCAGCGAAAGTCGACTCTCTGCTCACATTAAAGATAGATCTAAATTTGCTGAACCCGGGGTGAGGGTGGGAAGGCAAAATGCAACCACCCACGCAAATGGCGGGGAATTGGGGAAAGGTATACAGGTTGATCTCCTGGGCTGAAATCACCATGCCCAGCCTTTGTGTGCAGCAGAGCGACCTCGTCTATGGAATCATGCCTACGACTCTGGGTATTTGAATCCATTTATCATAGACCACACAGGGGCTCTAATCACCAATTAGAAAGCAGTAGCTCCCAGTCTCCGTACACTTACATTTCCTACTTCCACCTCACAGGCTCCAATCCGCTTCCTTTAGGCAGAAGAGCCCTACCTTATAAGAATGTTAACACCTGCAGTAATACCAACCTTTCTAACGGCCCTTCAGTTTTTATGACCAATGTGCCCCATTTAAAGAATTGCATGTATGAAGATCAAGACTCCCTTAAAAATGAATGTTTACCCTGGTTCAGGATGGCTAAGGAATACCTTTTGTTTATTAGAGATGATTTCACCAATTGTACTTAGGGCCTGCAAGTGAATTCCACTACTGATTACATATTGTTTTTTCTGAGCTCTCAGAGACTGGTTGATGGAATCTTGGGTACCGCCCTCCAAGCATTTCCATCAATATTGGGTATACCCAGCAATCATGGAATGGTCTGGCTCATCCAAATGCCAAGGGGAACCCAGGGGCGGGGAGGGAGAGCAGTTCCTATAATAAGAATCATGTCAATGCACTCATATTTTATTTGGACTTGGTAGACTGACTAGAGAATCAGGAGTGTGATTTCTGGGGTTCTGCTCACTATAAGATCCTCTCATGGAACATAGCAGGCCTAAATAGGTCACTAGAGGACCTCCAATGGTGCTCCTTTTTAGATGACACCAGGTAATACTTTTTAAATAAACCTGGGCACTGTAGCCAACAGATTGTAAGGACTATAACATCGTTTCAATTACAGCAAGAAAGTGTTTTATGGGAAGACCCATGGGAGGCCTGCAGACTTGGATTGATGTCATTGTGGGCAGGAAGGTGAATCATTTTGAGCCGGGCTCCCCTTATCTTCAGTTGCTAAGAGTGACCACCAATGGAGGCAAACCATTCCTGCTGTTCAATCTTTATAATATGCCATTTGGGACCACAGGGATGACCAGACTGACAAACTTGCAAGGGCTAATAAGCTTGAGAAACCTAAAGTTATTGAGAAATTAATGTATTCTGGTAGCAGAAGATCTGAACCTCCAGATAGAACCATTAAAAGCAATTGAATACCCATGGGATGACCAGGAATTTGCCTGGAACATCCCTCCCCAATCTGCCACTCCTCTGAAGAAACCGCATAAAGCACCGGTGGAATCAGCTTGTATTTCATTTAATCTAAATTTGAGAGCTTGCAATGGAAGGTTCCCAACAGATTCCCTTCTAAAATGTCACTTTCAAGGGTGCTACAGGGTCTTCCAATATTGATTATGTCCTCATCTTGGGAGATAGATGAGATAAAGTTCACAATTTCGAGATGATAGAGAGATATGAAAGCAACCATTACCCCCTTGTGGCCCTTGTGGTAGTTACACAAAGCCTGAGCCCAACAGTACTCCCTAGGATTTTCCCGGCACGAATCAGGCAATAGCAATAGCGGGTCATGCAGAGAAGGCCATTTAATAGGTTAATATTGCCGAGACAAATGCTAAACCGGAGGTATATTCAGCAATCCTAAGAAACTTGGGGAATATATGCACCACTGACATGACCGATATAGAGACTAGTGCTAAATTCGAGGAGCTGGGTAGGAATTTAGTCCCCTACCTGCCATATCCTTTCGGAATGCTTAGGAAAAAGGCTATGTTGGTTAATACTTGGTATGATGAGGATTGCAAGATCAACTGCTGCCATAGATAAGATCAAGTTGTGGTCACCAAATTCAAAAATCTGATCTCCAAGAAAAAAAGGTGTAAATCAGGGAGAGGTGGGGACTTTCCCGAGTGGCCCTAGAGGAGAGGGAAACTGTTTGTTTTTGGATGATGATCACAGCAAAAGATTTGGAAGGAAATAATTATGAACAGTGTTGCATCCTTGAGGATGTGTGGTGGGCCCACTTTTCCAAGCAATATGAGCGCTCTGATCAATGTATTGGGGAGCCCCACAGTGACGCTTTAGAGAAAGGTAACTGGGACATTACCGTAAATGAAGTAGAGATGGCATTGCCCTCATAGGGAGCTGGGAAGGCTAGAGGACCCGATGTCATCCCTGTAGATCTTTATAGCGATGAAACACTGATCTGGGTGTCAACTCTCTGTAAAGTGTTTAATACTGTTCTGATATCAGGGGCTGCCTCAAAATCTTGCAGAATACTTCTATAGACCCAATTTACAAAATAAAAAGGGACAGACATAGCCCAGCAAATTATTGCCCCATTTTGCTTCTGAATAGTGCAGGGAAGATCTTTGGTAAAGTGATTTTAACTCACCTACAAACCTGGGCTGATGATAACCATGTAATTACTGATCTGCAGGCCGGCTTTTCCAGTGGCAAAGTACATCATTTTGTCCAAGATGAAACTGCATGCAATATTTTTGAACTTGAAAACTGCTTTTGAATCGGTATCTAGAATCATTCTCTGGCAAACCTTAATCAGTCTGAATGCCCCTACTCAATTTGTGAAATGTCTTCAATTGCTGTACTCAAAGATTTATGCTTCTGTACGATTTGGATTGGAGGGGCGAACAAACAAAGCCATTACCTGTGAATAGAGGGGTTCGCCAGGGGTGTGTCCTGGCCCTCCTCCTATTTTGTAACTATATTTAGGGAATGGTGGACGTACTTGTGGAGGGCTGTCTCGACACCCCCAGTCTGGCAGGCACCAAGGAAATGGACAGCCCTCTTTTATGCTAACAACGCAGTCATCCAGCAACAACTCCAAAAGGTTTAAAGTATTCATTAGATATATTTACAAATACATGAAAGTAACTTCAATTGTAGTTGAATATCGATAAAGCAGAAGTTATGGTTTTTAAACCAAGGTTTTCTAAGCTCAGCCCTTTCGAAATCGAAATTGATGCCACCAGGTTAGAACAGTTCAGTCATTTCGATTATTTAGGGATTAGATCCCAGGATACAGGTGGCTGGACGGAGCAGCTGCTTAAAGCTGAATTACATTTAGGAAAATACAGTGGGGCAACCTAATCCTTTTTTGTTAGTCATTGCAGTGGGGCAATCTCCCTGGCCCTGGACTTGCATATGAAACAAGCATTGCCTGTGTCCCTTTACAGGTCCAAGGTCTGGGGGTTTGCCAACATAGTGTCATTAACCACACTAGAAAATAAGTTTATCATGAAACTGCTTTTGTTGCCAAGAGGTGCCTCCAGTGCCTTGATATTCCTGGAACTAAGTATGCTCCCTATAGCTGCCCAGATCGCTCTAAAACCAGCCAGCTCTATACTGGATTACACTTTGGCGCTCCCCAGGGCTGGAACTATATCGTGAGACCTTGAGAAACGTTTTGTCACTGGAGGGGGGTAAGACAGTGGCGTCGCTGGGGGGGCTTGGGGGGGGCCGGGGGCCCCCCTGGGAAACCCTGTGCCTCCCCCTTGTGCCCCCCCTAAGACGAGCAGTGATCATGTTCTCCCCTTACTTTTGTCTGTGCCCCACCCTATTTTGTATTTGGCCCCCTCTGTGCCTCTCCTAAATTTGATTCCTGGCGACGCCACTGGGTAAGAGTTGTAGCTGGTCTGTCCACGTAAAATGTACACTAATTGAGCTAGGTGCTGGTCCCTTATAGAATGACCCGACTGGCTGCTTTGGAATTTCTCCACCAAGTTTGAAAGAAAATACCCAAATGAAGTCTAGAGTGCAGTTGGTAGCCAAGATGGTTCTCCTTAAGGAAAAATCAAGTATTTACCTGTTAACTTGTTGGGTAACAGCAAAGTGTTTTTGGACAAAATAGCACCAGCTTTTGAGCGATCTTAACACGTCCACCTTAGGCTTGGTATTGTTCATACAGTACATTCGGATATGGCCACTCCAGAAGTCAGGGCTTTGTCCTCTTTGCAGAGTGACAAATGAAACTGTTTTACACTATTTGTTAATTTTCCCCTGTACCATTCAATTTTCGATTATGTATTTAAGACCACTCCTGGCAGAAAAGGGAATCAGATTAACACATGTTGCAATGCGTTTTTAATATAAACTGTTAATAGAAAGGTTGTTTTTGCCACTGCCCAGATACACCTATAGAGCATGCCTGCACAGATCGAAGGTCATGGAAAGCGAGTCCATCAGTGTCTGTAGCCTACGCCCCTAGCATGCCCCTGGCAAACAAGTGTTTTGAGGTTGTCTGGTGATAAACAGATGACTAATGTGGATTCTTTAGCTGCTGATCCAGCAGGTTGAAAGTTAGTTACAGAGGTTGCGAGCTTGCTCTGCTCTATGGTTTTACCTTTTATTGGACCATGATTTGTTTCTTTTATACCTTATTAACTATTTTATCTTGTGATAATTTTTAGGGCAATCGTCTTCATTATTTATAAGAAATGAATCAATTCGATTTTTTATTGATGTATTAAATTGCGCTTAGCGGTGTAAAACGGATAAAAGCTTTGAAAAATGAAATGGCAACTGCATTGGGTACAGCCACTTCCAAAGGAGGTCCTAACAAATTGCTTTTGCTCTGCTTCACTGCTAAGTCAGCTGGCGCTACTGATCTTAAGCAAGGGGGCATTCCTGTAGCAACTGGATCTAACTTTTTGCTGTAATAGGCAATAGGCATTACATGGATTTTATGTTTTGAGTGATTACTGCCCATGCAAATCTATTCTTCCCATGACAATATTGAAGAAAACCCTTTTCAAAATCGGGTACGTCCAAGGCAGGTGCTTCAGTCAAATATGATTTTATTTTTACAAAGGCTTCTTCAGCTTCCTGTGTCCACTGTAAGGGCTCTATTGTGTTCAATCAAGTTTACATGCGAAGAGGTTTTATTATCTCGGCATAACCTACAATCTACTACCGGCAGTAACCGACTAATCTCATCTATGTAATCGTCAGTGGTTTTGGAATTTTATAAACACTCTTTTATTGCGAAGGTGAGATCAGGTGATAACCTTCCATAATGTCATGTCCTAGGTAGTGGACCCTTTGTGCACAGATCTGCAATGTCTGCTTAGATATATATGCCCTTTCATGGCCAACACAGTTAACAGTACTTGAATATCACTTTTAATTGTCTTATAAGAGGGAGGCGCTATTAATGGTTTGTCCATATACTGGACGAGCACTGACCTCCCTGGTAGCTTTGTCATCTAAACATTTTTCAATTTGTGTACCCATGTGTAAACAGATCCACGTATAATGCACTCCTTTATTTGGGTATGTCTCACCTGCAATGGTTGTGTTGGTGGGTGGGTCATGCTTTTTGTGGTTCTGGCAGTGGGTATATTTGTGACTTTGGAGTGTGTGCCAGTGGTTGTGTCTAGATTCTGACGGTGAAACATTGAGTGTGTGAAGGTGTAAGGAAGGTTTCAGGAGGTATTTATGTATACATGAGAGACACACCCACAAGGTGCAATTTCGGGGGTATTTACTAAAAGTGTCAGCTGCTACCACACACCTCTGAAATGTTACCCCTACAAGATGATAATGTAATGCTAATGTGTCACGTGAAAAAGTGGAGTAGAGATTATGGAAATGGTTTGGATGGGTGGAGGGAGTGTGCTGTTGTGTTTATTTGTGTAAGAACATGGTTTTAGAGTCAGGGGTCAAATCTCCCCTTCGCTTATGTGGATTTATGTGGCATAAGTAGCAAATGCAAAAGTTACTGCTAATGTTATATAAATATGCAACTTACACCAAGAAGGGTATTCACTAGGAACCAATGTGATTCCAGATGGACAAATCCGGGTAT
The DNA here is from genome assembly GCF_040938575.1 of Ambystoma mexicanum. Classification (NCBI taxonomy): domain Eukaryota; kingdom Metazoa; phylum Chordata; class Amphibia; order Caudata; family Ambystomatidae; genus Ambystoma; species Ambystoma mexicanum. Next base: position 567,424,661 of record NC_090939.1, on the reverse strand, counting down.
CAGTTTCATTCACTAACACAAATAAATGTATGCCAAATAAAACAACCTTCCATCTGTCTAAGTGAATAAGGAATCCACATGTTATTTCTAAATCTTCAAAATCCCTTGTGTGACACAACTAAATATCCCCCCACACTTGCACACTTACTCCATCCATCCCACTAACTTCCACCTTCAAATTTCAACTCTCGGACTTCAAACTGCTCACTTATCGTTGTGCTGGTGAAACTTATAACACTGGCTTTGCCAGCTGTTGAAAAGTTTAGTGAATTGCACCATACCTATTGTGGGTGTTTCTGTCATGCACACCTACACACACACCGGACACACAGCCAAATGTCAGGCTACACACTCTGACAGACCCATTTCTGGTGTGTTACAATAAAACGTACACAGCCCCTTCAGAGCATAATCCTGCTGGTCAACTTTAGACGTAGAGAGTAGTTAAAACAAAAACTGTCCATTTCAATAGTTTTGGGTATAGCTGAAGCAATGGGTAGCCATTCTTTAGGTTTCACTATTTTCCAACTATTACCTTGATAAGTACAGATTTCTTTTTGGCAATATACATCCCACACTACTTCGGCAGCATACAGAACTACACAGGTAGCTCAAGAAACTGCATGCACATGCTTAATCCCAGGACTGCACATTTGCATACACACACATGCACAAATACATGCACACAAACACGCACACAAGCACACACTGCACTCTCACTCATATAATTGCTCCAGCCCTGATCTGCACACACTCAATCTCTCACACACACACAAACACACACATACACACTGCCCAGAACTGTGAATGTACACTCACATGCATATACAAGTTTCTCGAGAAGTAAACTATACACACTCAACTAGCACTGCATACCCCATACATAGCACTGCATTGGGCACATACAATAACCCACCACTACAGTGCACACATACACGCACACATCCCCTGAAGTGCTAACACATTAGCCCATCACTGAAGGATTCCACAAATTTGCCAAAGCCCATTGTCCAAAATATCATGTATCCATCTGCACACATTTTTCAACAATTCTTTCCTGTTTTTTCAGTAGCTTCCAAGTTCAATCCCAAGCAATCCAAGTTCAAACCAAAGCAGAAAACCCTTTTGAAAATGCTTAACAAAATGTAAATTCAAGATAGAGCAAACAAAACACATGCCTTGTTAAGGATTTCAATCAGGCGATAACTCTGCTGCCGGCCTAGTGTACAACGCAATGGAAAAACTTATTTGATATATGGATTCAATTATTTGAAAGATGTACCACTCGTATCACACCCCTTATTAAAGAATACCCCGGGTCATGCTGGACCAGAAATCAGGCTGGTTTGTAAAAGGGATTATTTATTTACTTAGTTAAGATCAAAAACACAATATGTACATTAATAGGTAACAACAATCACCGATGTGGTGACAGAACACAAAATGATGTCTTTAATACACTGGGACTAAGTTATGCGAAAGCAAATGCAGCACAGAAAATAATACTTTTGTGTTGGTTTCAGATCAGATAGCACTGTGGTTGGAAATTCCCCCTGCTACACCCTCAACCCCCAATAGGCAAGCAAAGAGATAGGAGGAGAGAGCAGGTATTCAGGAATGTACAGGTCAGTGTCTCACTTCCCCCTTCCCCCTTTACACAGAAAGAAAAAAACGAAGTGGGCTTTTCAACTGTCAGGATGACTTTTAAAGTGTTTAGAAATGACTGGGCAAAAACACCAAATATGGTCTAAAATACTAATTTGCTCTAAATGCTTGTGGGAACCGCTTTGAATAGTTGCACACAAACACAAGCAATGATTTAATGCAAAGAAAACATTTGAAATCTTAAAATCCAAGTTGGAAGCAGTTTAGAGCTATTTTACACGTGTACAAATTTCTCAAAATGAAAATTTGCGGCAAAATTTTCAGTGCGCGATATTCGCGATAACGGGAGAATTGCACTGAGTTGAAATTGAAAACAGAAATGCACTTTTAAAAATGGGTTTGCTTACACTATATTAAAGACTACCAAAAAGTAGAATGCCACACAGGAAGGTCATTTACAGCCGATCATAACAGTTCAGGTGTGATACTCTGCTTTCTGTTTGGTTTGGGAATTACTTTCTTAACCAATCAATGAGAAGTTAGAGTTTAGGAACACATGTGAGAGAAGAGTCAGTGCAAATATAATTCTGACAATACTGGTTCTAAATGAAAGATAGGGTGGGTATAAAATAGGGACAAGACTATGCAAAGTGCATATGCTATATGACACAGTTCTTCCTATTTATACTCACTGGATACGTTTTTAAATGGGACCGTCAGGATTCTGGACCGTCAGGATTCTGGACCTATCAGGGACTGACAGCTGGGCACATCGGACTGGGCAGAATCAGCAAGGCGCTCTTGTCACAGCACGGCACAAGACTGGATGGGATCTTCCCTTCTTGGTTCTGAGGATCTTTCAATTCAGCAGGCAAGCATTGAAAATCACGATTTTCACAGGTTTTGGCACGCACAAGGGTTTTGCGGCCAGTTTGCAGTTTCTTGCCCCACCGTAACTAAGTGATGCAGCATAACAGAGAAAAAGTGGGTCAATACATCCCTCAGCCTGTATCACGATGGACGCAGAGGAAATGCATAAGCACACCATCACAATTATCTTTTGACCATACGTGATGAGCATCTATTTTTTATTAGAACATCAAAATGCTGCCATAGCCTTCACAAAGCAGGCTGGCAGTCAGACATCTAGTGTGCCCTGCAGTCAGCCTCAAATCTGAATGCGATTTAAATGCAGCTTGAGCCATCATCACAGACAGATGGACAAATCAGTGAACACAGAATATAATGATCTGCAGTATGCCCAAGATGAACCTGCACATCCTATTCCACATGTATAGTTTTCTGCAGGATGCAGTTTTGGGCCAAGCACATTTGGGAGACTTCAAATGTATTCCTGCTGCTGCTGACCCAGATGAAAATGCAAAGGATACAACTTCATCTCAGGTCTTTTCCTCCATTGTCCACTGCAGAGACCAAGGTGCTCTATACAAGATAAGCATTTTTTTTTTTAACTATAAGGATGTATATTGACGCCCACCCTCTTTAATTAATATCTCAAAGACCTCTCTCAAGAGCTAGCAGTAGAAAGCATCTTTTCCCCTCGACTTGGGACTAAGCGAATACAGTGGCTGGACTACACACCGATGGATTGTTGCTGATGCATAACACAGCAAAGGGTTTCCAACTTCAATTAAATAGTCTTGATGGGCACGCTAAGAAAAATGGCCTTACGATTAACTCCACTCAATCTAAAACACTAAGGGCCCCATCATGAGTTGGGCTGTAGCCTTTAAAATTCGGTGATAATGGTATTACTGCTGCATTTAAGGGCTGGCCCTATCACAAGTTGGGTGCTAAATCGGCTGTTTTACCTCCAGCTTTTTTCTGGAGGTGAAAATCCCTGTTTTTTTGTGGTATTACAGAAGGCTGTATTAGCCCGCAGTATTAGCACTGAAAATTACCAATCAGGAATGGGGATTTACAGTTAAGGCCCAATACCACTGGGCCGGTCGATGCTCGGGCTATTACAGTCGGCGATATTACAGCCAGGAATACAGCCCAACTTGTGATGAGGCCCATATATAATCATGATTTTCACAGAAGATGTGCTCTTTACATTTGCGTTTCAGAACTACGCAGATCAGCTTATTCACAAAGGTGGCCTGTGCATTTCCAGGGGGCTATGCTGTAGAGCAGATGATGGACTGGCCAGCCCCATGCATAAATCGGTGTTGGAACCTTGATATAAACCTGGCTCCCATCATCTATATGGAAGCGCATTTCACAGTGGCAGGCTATTTGACGGCCAATTATTGTGAAATGTAAACACAAGACACATCTGTATCCTTTTCAAGGGATACAAAAATGCAAGTGTAACAGTAACATTCTACATGCAGCTTTTACACTTCAATTAAAATGCATTACAGGATCCCTCTGCTCCTTTAAGATAAACGGCACAGGGTGTTTGTGATGGGCATCTCAATGCGCTCATCTAAGATGACCTCTGTGAATTGGGCTACACCGTTTTTTTGATGCAAGTAATGAGATGAGCTAATTTGCATATTAGGTGCAATTTAAATAAGACACATATTTCACATATGTCACATTTATATTGCTCACTCTTATCAACACTTTCTGCTCCTGTTACGTGCCTGGGCTTCAAAGACTTCCGTACCTGCACGCCCATGCCTAGCTTCCACTGCAACACATGGTCTCAGTGTTGAGGTGCCTGTTTAGGGGTGCTTTTGATGCCTGTTCTCGCCATCATCTTGGAGACAACCTTCGCCCATAATGCCTTCCTTACTTGGAATGGGGCTGACTTCACGCCTCACTCCAGCAGATGTGGAACATAGTCTACCACACAGCATATTATTCAGGCTAACAGCACCTCACTGAATGTTATGCTCCTATCGGAAATCTCCAAAAACTGCAAACACACAGTGACAGTCATCCATATAATGCAGCAGCCAGGTTTGGTATGTCAAACGGGGGAAGTGGACACTGAGGCATAGTTCAATACTTTAGTAAAAAACAAAAGAAGCAAACCTATCCTAGTCGCTGCTTCTAAGATGGGTTCCCCATGTAACAAAATAATAAAAAAGATGCTTGTTAGGATGTTCCTGAAAATAAAAGTGAGTCTTACATAAAAAATAAAAAAAATAATCTTACCTAACAATAAACTACTCTCTTTAAAAAGAAGATAGAAAGAAGGTAAGTGTTGCTTTTCCACCGGAGTTAGTGGTGATTGGTTTCTGACCTTCTTCCCTGAGTTTGCAGGGTCTCTTGCATCTCAAAAACAAAAAAGGATTTCAAAAGAAAAATGGCTCTCACAGTTCTGGTTGAATTCAAAACATGGGCCTCATTATGAGTTTGGAGGTAGCCATGCCGTTTTTAGCGGCATGGCTACCCCCAAACCGGGTACTGGGTCCGGCTCCCGCAAAAGGGGACTTACCGGGCCATTCTGACCTTGGAGGGCCCGGTAATTCCCTTTCGTGGGACACAGACACGGTACATCCCCATTCCCATTTTAGCCCCCGTAGGGCTCAATGGGAACGGGGAGGATGCTAACAACGGGACCATTAATGATGGGCCCATTGTTAGCATCCTGGTCTGCTAGCGGGTCCCGCTCTGCACGTCTGGTATGGCCAGGTGTCCAGAGCGGGACCCGCTGCAGAACTCGGAATGAGACAGCCCGATATGAATGGTGCCAGTCCCTTACCGGCACCGTTCATACCGTGGACGCACTTGTTGTAATGAGGCCCAATGTCTTTGTATCACCCTCAGATGGTATCCCTTCGCCAGGGATAGGTAGATTTTTAGTGGGAGTCTTGATGCACTCAAGTCCCAGAATGTTTGTTCTTAGGCCTTCCTGGCCTCTGACCTTGGCAACCTCAGTTGGGTGCTAGGTTTTCTGGGTCTGATTCTTTGTTTCTTTTCTTGCTCCTTCTCTCAGCCCTGTGTGGGCTTGGGGCATCTCTCGCCTGTTTGGGTGCCATGATTCGTTCACCTCACAATGAGGTATTTCTTCTTTAAACTTTGCTTGGCTGCAGACTTCTCTTGCCTTGGTGCTTCCTGGTGTTCGTTCACCCCTTTCTGCAGTAGTTTCTCAATTTTAACCTGGGGGGCTTTTGGCTTCTGGGGCCCTTTCGTTTTCTCAGTTTCTTTCACCCCACAGAAAGGTATGTCTTCTTTTAGCCCGAGCTGGGCTGTATGCTTATCTTGTCCTTGTGTCTGTTTGCTTTTGTTCATCCAGATCTAGGGTAGACTCTTGGTTGCAGGCTATGGGCTTCACTCCCCCATGTACTTGTTTGGTTTCATTCACCTGGGTCTGGAGTCGACTCTCAGTTGGCCCCTCATGAGCATCACTTGCCTTTCGCTTGTTCAGCTCTGCTCACCCCATTCTGGGGTATCCTCTCGGTTGGTGCCTCATGGGCTAGGGATTCACTCACCTTTCCACTTGTTCAGCTTTGTTCATCCCGTTCTAGGGTATGCTCAGAGTTGGCCCCCCACGGGCTTCAGGCTTCTCTTGTCTGTTTGATTGTTAGGCTTCATTCACCCCATTCTGGGGTATGCGCTCAGTTACTCCTTGAGGGCTTCGGGCTTCTGTCACCCATTTGCTTGTTTGGTTTTGCTCACCCCGGTCTGGGGTCGGCTCTCGGGTTGGCGCCTTGCAGGCTTTGGGCTTCACTCGCCCTTTTCTTTGCTCAGATTCATTCACCATGTCTCGGGGTTTGCTCTTGGTTGGTCCTTAGATGGTTTTAGGCTTCTGGCTCCACAGTCTACACAGTCTAATCCCAAAGTCATGGACTTCTGCTTCTGCCTAAGTCCGGCACACTATGCACAAATAAATGTCCGCATATGTAGCTATGCATCTGTACATTTACCCATGCAGCAGTAACGTTCACAAAATGTGGTTGTGTTTATTATTTTCCACTGAATGTTCTTTGTTGTCATGTAGTAAACATTTCAGATGGGTTTATACTTCTCAGTTCTTTAGCACAATTGTATTGTTAAGAACGACTTAATGAACATGCATATGTGCAATTATGTCTTGCTTCAAATTGAATTAGTGGCACCTTTCATCCACTACATGTATGGCACATGCAACACATATTCACCACCAACATAGGCAATAAATAGGGCAATATTAGCAATGTTAAATAACAGTCAGGAACTTCACACGATTGCTCTGGTAGAAAATACTTTGCGCACACGTACTCAGCACCTGAAGTGAACTTAGGCACCACCAATGGAATCTATCAGAAATGCTTTCCATACATAACAGCATCATTTCTGTCTGCAGTTTGTTATCCATTCTCAGCTTGTCAGTAAACAGATGCCTCTTTTCGCTGAAGGCAAACTATGTGTTACTAGGGCAGCTGTTGCTATGATATTTGATGAAGGAATAAAAAGTGATGTGAATTTGATTTGTCGTCCCATCTACATTAATTCTGTTCTATTGCATGATGTGCCTGATGTTTTTGCTGCTAATTTGTTAATGGTTGTTCATTTGAAATGCTTTCAGTTCACTGAAATTTCCTGTGCCCAACCTAATTGTGTCTTAAAAGTGTAACCATAAGATGAATTACCTGGTAATTAAATTGTTCAAAATTGGATGTTCTTTTCTTTGCATTTCATTTTCCAATAATATCTCACATTACATTTTATGTACTGTTCTTCTGTCCTCATCTTTCGACTCTAATATGACCCACTTATCATGCCAGGGAACACATGGCCTCCTCCAAGCATCCCCTACTGTGGACGTTTCAAAAGACACCTTCATTGCACTATTTTAACATTGACTTTAGTGCATTTGAACGTACACTTCAGCAGAAATATGCATAATCATCATTATACTGACAAAAATATGATTTACATTCAAACAAATCTAAAAATAATTTTAAAATGCATCAGTGTTTGTGTGTGTGCGTATACTTATGTAAATGTGGAAAATATGACTTTACATCTACGCACTACTTAGCCCATTTAGAGGCAATAACGATTTAAGATTTATATATATATATATATATATATATATCACAGGGCCACAGCAGCGGCCGTGTAGTTATGGTTAAGTTGCTAATCCAATAGGAAGAGCACTTTTTGGGTGTTTTATAACTCTGCTCCCCCTGGACGAATCCTTACCAAACTTTACAAACCAAAATGTATATGGCCCACTCTGAATTTTTTTGCAAAGTTTGGTGAGGTTTGGTCCAGGGGGGAAAGGCCGTAGGCCGTAGGCCATATACCCAAGTCTCTAGGCCCTGGCCACAACCACCACAGCATATCACACCCATAGATACACCGATAGAATTGAATATCTATTAGGTGGTTTTGGGCAGGGACTAGAGTCTTGGGTGCAAATTGAGTATATGCCGCAGTTAAAATGTTTGATTCTATGGGTGTGATAATGAGTTATAAGCTACCATGGGTGTGATATGCTGCGGTGGTTGTGGCCAGGGCCTAGAGTCTTGGGTGCATGGCCACAGGCCGTAGGCCGTAGGACATATACCCAAGACTCTAGGCCCTGGCCACAACCACCACAGCATATCACACGCATAGATACACCCATAGAATCGAATATCTATCAGGTGGTTGTGGGCAGGGCTAGAGTCTTGGGTGCATGGCTGAAGGCCATGCTCCCAAGACCAAAGTTATAAGTACTGAAATTATAAGCCACAATGGGTGTGATATGCTGCAGTGGTTGTGGCCAGAACCTAGAGTCTTGGGTGCATGGCAAAAGGCCATGCACCCAAGATCAAAGTTATAAGCAATGAAGTTATAAGCCACCATGTGTTTCATATACTGTGCTGGTTTTGGGCAGGGCTAGAGTCTTGGGTGCATGGCCAAAGGCCATGCACCCAAGACCAAAGTTATAAGTACTGAAGTTATAAGTCAGCATGGGTGTGATATGGTGCAGTGGTTGTGTCCAGGACCTAGAGTCTTGGGTGCATAGAGTTTTGTCTGATGATAGGTCATTCCTGAGGTCTTGAAGCTCTGTTTTTTCTGCTTTTGTTAAGTAGGCTGTAACATATCGTGCAACTGCAGTGGAATTGTCTGCAATGTACTGCACATCTATGTTTGCATTCCATAAGAGGGCAATGATTGCATTGTAATCATTGATATATTTGGATTCTTCTGCTCTTTTTATGTAATACGTGTTCTTATGTGATTTACATTTAACACTATGTCTAACTGAAGACATGAAGTTGTTCACTTCACCTGTTTTTGTAACTGGTCTAGGGAAACCAAAGGAGAATTTGGTGTAATATTTCCCTTTGTTTTTGTATTTGCGGCGACAATATTTGCCACATTTATGTCTTTGAAATTGTAAAATTTGTGCATGAATGTCACTATGTCTCCTTTGTGAAGGGTTTTCACAAGTGACATATTTTTGGATGAACTGTAAAACAGTGGCATCACTGTCCGACACCAAATTTAGGAGCACCTTTAATCCATAAAAGCATGTGAATATGTGCTGCTCCTCTTGCTTGGTATTCTTTTCTACAAAAGAAGTGTTGCACTTCTCCGAGGGCAGGAACAGTTTAATTACAAATAAAGTCTAGCATAGCAATGAAACAATGGTGGAAATATCTTGAAACATTAACAGGATCTAGAGAGCAAAGTTCTCCAGGTGTTAGTATATCTATGTTTGTTTTGTTTTTGTTTGATATGTGTAGGAAATCATGTCAATCTTCCCATGCATATTCTGCACAACTTAATGTAACAAACCAAGTGGGTGGTCCAAGGTTTCTGACCACTCCGTGACGTCGGGACCAGTATTCTTTCGTACCACGCATGTTTGCAAACAGATTTGTAATGCTTGATTGTAAAGCCTCATCTTTTTCTTGAACTCTTTGTATTAATTGCATAGCTGACATATTTTGAAAGTGGATCATCAATATGTGTGCAACTCCGTAACATAGAGTTTCTAGTTCACTTTCAAAGAGTAGGTGTCTAAATCTGGGATCTTCAGAATACATCCGTAATGAGCGGCATTCTGTTGCTGTTATCTGAGTGGGTCTATCATCGTACCTTCCTCCTTTGCCAGTAGGAAATAGTAGAGGAAAAGCATGTGCTTCTTTACTTTTTTTCCCATATGCAAATTGGTGATCCTTTGGTTTGTCACATTTGGTACGTTTCTAGTGCATCATCTATGCTGTCATTAGAGTGCAATGGATGACTTGTATAATGGTCTAAAATATTGGATACTGCAGCAGGATCCAGAAGTTCAAATTGACCAATTTCTGGTGACTCTTGAATTTTTTCAGTTGTTTCCCTTCAGTTTTCTTCAATATTTATTTCTTTGTGGTATTCATTATTGTCTTTTAGATATTGCAAGGTTTGCCTAACTTTATGTAAGTCCACGAGTTGTTGCCAAATGTTTTTGTCTTTTTTTGGTACACCATTTATTAAGACAATTAAACATTGCTCTATTTTATGTTGCACTCGTAAAGTGTGCACATTTTCTGTCAGATCTATCGGTAAATAAACTTCTTTGCCACAAATGCCTTTTACCAACTCAGAGGGAGGTAATTTTTCTGTTTTTGGTTGAAGGCATATGTTGAAATGGGTGTACTGTTTGAATTATGATGCTTTCATATAAATTCAGTTGTTGCAGGGGTTTTGGTAGTGGGAATAATTCCAAGTTATTAGTAATAGCACGTGAAGGAGTTTGGTTGTTGTCAAGTTTTGTAGTGCAGTAACTGCAAAGTATTAAGGGGTCACTTATTTCGTCTTTGTTTTCTGCTATAAGGTAGAGAGCTAATTCAAACCATTTGGAATCTTCATTGTCTTCTATTTTGTATGTTATGTCTATAGTTTTTGTGTTACTTTTGTAAAAACTTTTGCGCCAGCATACACACACATGGTTTGGTACTTCAGCGGATGTCCTTTTACATTTTAGTATTTCTTTTTTGTATGTGTCTAGTAGAAGGTTGCCATGTGCAGAATTGTTGCTAGTCTGTTCTAAAGCTATTGCATTTTGTAAGCAGCTTTCACTTCCCAAATATTTTCTCTGGATAGGGTCGATTTCTTCTTGTAGGTCTTTGGGTGTACCATGTAAAAGAGTGTTATTTAAATTGGCTAGTTCCAAAGCAGGACTTTTAGCATAGTACAGTTTATAGACTAGATTTCTTACAGTTGAATGATGTGTTGATATCATTTTGATATGATGGTAGGTGCTTTTGCAAATAGGTCCTGAAATGCAGGCTAATGAAGGTCCTTGTAGTTCTGTGTATTTGCGCACTGGACAGGTATCCATATTTTGCAGCACTTTCATTTTGATTTTGTCTTTACCTTCCACATGCTGATTGAGGAACTGGGAATGTTACACATTGATGTGCACGGCCATTTGTATACTGGACGTTCTGGGTCAGTCGAATGGAGAGGTCATTCTGAGTTTTTTGGGGATATTTTTGCAAGCAGTGTTTCTTGTTCCATGATGGTATTATTCATTTTTTCATAACCTCGTCCACTGCTATGGATGGCAATTGTGTTTGTTTGGTTTTGTTTGTATGCTTACTCATTAAAATATGGTTCTGTGGTCGTGGTGTGAATCCATTCACCTCCACATATATTTAAAAAGTTATTTTTGTTGACATTGCGTTTATTGAGAATTTTTTTGTAGTTTATTACTTAGTTTTGTTAGTGGTTTCATCCTGTTTTAAGCTAAAGTAAATAACTTCCTTTTGAGAAGTATTGCACTATCTATGAGAGCTTCTCGGATTAATTTTCACCAGTAGGTTTTAAGGGTTGTGCTTGATTTCGCTCCTGTTTTTATAAGATTCGGAAGGACTATGTGGCGGATCATTTTTGCTAAAATACTTTTTTTGGTATGGTTACTTGCCACTACATCAAGATTCATAGGAGCAGTTTTAACAGTAGTGGTAGCTGTTAATAACTTTCTGTTTCGTTTTACATTTTCATAGAGGAGGCAAAGTTTCTGTACTAGAAGCTTCTTTTGTTTCGCTAAATGTCTGCATTAGCTGTTTTGTTTGAACGTTTTGTAAAAACTCTGGTAGAGATGGATGCATATTTTGGCCACTTTTATTTTCATTTGCTCTATTTCTGCGTTGCTTTCGACGGACATGCTTTTTGATAGGCATTTTTTGGGGTCTGTTGAGAAAAAAAGAAGGTATGGGTTGGTCTATTTTGCAATGTACATGTGTTGTGTCCATGCGTGTATGAGTTTGATTGGAAAGATGTATGTGGTGGTGTGTGAATGTGCATTGGGCAGAGACAATGAGTCGGGAAGGCTATTATTCTGTTTGTATGTTACTACACTGCGGTTCAGATGAGAGTACAAAGTGAGCTAGTGGTGAGGAGAAGCATTAATAGTAAACGTAATGGTATAATATTGAAACAGTTCTTTGTTTTGTAGTACTAACATTCTAAGGGTTGAGTATGTTATTTGTGTTCCAAAAAAAACAGGATTTGTGTGCCATTCTGCCTGCTAATCTCTGTTTAATAAATGGGTTTTGTGGGCAGAATGGTTTAGAAATCGATGTTGTTTTTGTTGCGCAAATTACATGAATGAACCACACAGTGGGCCTCATTACGACCCGGGCGGTAAGTTACCGCCTGGGTGGTACCTTTACCACCATGGCGTAAACTACATTTACGCCATGGTGGTTGGCGGACTTACCGCCCCATTCCGAGGTTGGCGGGGCGGTAAGTCCCCAATCCCCATTTACCCTTCCCCGTTCCCATTTTTGCCCCATAGGGCATAATGGGAGTGGGGAAGGCGTTAATTACGCCACCGTAAATTACGGTGGCGTAATTAACAACAAGGTCCCTTAGCGCCATGGATTTTAACACCTGCTAAAAGCAGGTGTTAAATCCTCCATGGCGCTAAGGGACCTCGGAATCAGGCGGTATGGGTCGGCGCTGTTTACTCCGCCGTAAACCCCTTACCGCCTGGGTCCTAATGAGGCCCAGTGTCTTTGAGGAACAGTAAGAATATAAAGGTAGTATTGTACTTACTTTTTTTTGTGGAATGAGCAGGTTTTTTCGGATATGTTGTTTGCAGTTTAGATGCTGCGGATTTTCAGGAGAGTGGTCTTCACTGCAATTGTAAAAGGAAGAAGATAGTAATTTTGTGTGTTTACAGCACTGATGTTAATGTACACGTTGATTTGTATTTTTTTGAGGTAGTATTCTTGTTTGATATGTGAATATAGTGTTTGCATGCATTTAATTTCACTATGTGCAGCCTTTATATGTTATTTACAGTATGTTCGTTCAACATGCTTCGCAAATGAGTAGAATTTTAAGTTCATGAAATTTTACAGCTGTGTTGTAGATAGCAGAGAGGTTTGGAATTGATAGTTCATATAGTAGATGGGAAAAATTTGAATTATTTCATATTATAACTATAAAATGCGAACAATCAGGAGCACCTGAGAGGGAGATTTCACCACAGCAATCGGGAACATTTATTTTTCTCATACCATTGCATTGGGAGTAGCATTAATTTAGGCGGGAGACAGTAAAAATGGTGACATTTTTCAATGAAAAATCGAGTCTCGCGTGTAAATTGAGAAGGTTGGCATGTATGTATAGGTTTGCAGGAGACAGTAAAAAATAGTGTGATTTTTCAAAGAAAAATCAGGAGTCTCGCACTTAAATCGGGAGCGTTGGCATGTATGTATTGGCTATGCAGATTTAGTGGCATTACTTTGTTTATATGGAGTCATAAGAGTTGTACATGTATTCTGAATAAAATATGCATACCTGTACTTTGCAATCATGCATGTGGATTAGCATGGAGCTGTAAGTAGAAATCTTCGAGACTTGTACAGTAGTTTTTGTAGTAGGTGCTTTCCAATGACATGAGACTTGTATTCAGAGTGATCAGCAGTACATTTGAAGTGCGGAACTCTGACGATGGAGTTAGATGTAGAGGTCTTGGATGTGATTGGTGGATGGTTGTGTGAATGCTTAGCTGTATCCAATGAGGGAATGGAACCGAGAGTGATGTTGAAAGGGTAGAAGGGCTGGGTAAGAGTTACGTGCCGCGTGGACACCGCGGCTGTCTGCGGGTAGGGCTTGCCACATACAGGGTTTTCCAGCAAATCCAGCATGGCAAGGGGACTGTAGGGATCAGCCAATCAGATGTTGACGTCGTTGGTTTGTGTAGAAAGAGAGTGTGTGTAGTGAAGATGGCAGAGGTGGAGAAAGTCAGGGTGTTGGTGCTCAGAGAAATATTTGTCCATGGTTTACAGCAGTATTCTCAATGCAGGCATGTGGCAAACAATTTTAATGTTAGAGGATTGGAGGTGGGGTGGAGCGCTGTGACTGACTGCAATGTAGAGGCAATTCTCCAAGTTTGTAGAGATATGCGTAGGATGAACAGTTCCATGTGGTAGTTTTGCACTATGGTGCTTTCCATTTGGGCTATGTGAGTTCCCCTACTTTGTTGGCAGATTTGGAACAATTGGTTCAAGCAGTAATCAACATCCTTCCAAATGCAAAAGTATTTTTTCTGGATTACTACCTAGAGCAATATGGGACAACAGTTATGTTTTTTGTCCTCAGCAAAACATTGCTAGGTGTGCAATCAATCGAGGCATGCATGCTTTCATGCTAAGAGCTGGTATGTTTTTTCTGTAACAACGAGAATATCGTTTTGAGTAATGCTGCTTATTTTGAAGCAGATGGTGTTTTTTTTATCTTTTTTGGGAAATGCCATGTCCTTTTGGAATGTAAGGGTTGCTTTGGAACAGGTTATGTGTAGATTTTAGTTGTAAAATAAGAAAATAACAGGTGTCTGTCAGGCATCTGCAAAAAAACAAAAAAAAACCCAGCTCTTTTCAGAGGCCACCTTAAAGGGGAAATGGGAAAGACTATTTAAATGTACATTCACCATGCTCAGATCTTCTACATGTTCGGTGGAGAGGCATGCAAATGAGAATGAGCAGAGCTAGGGATTGGTCAGTAAAGTTTAGTGGGCGTGTTCTGTAAGTAGAGATTTAGTGAGGACGTCTTTTTCCTGACAGAAGAACAGATAGCTGTGTGTTTTCGAAAACAGATTATCTGGATTTTGGGAGACTCATGGATACATTGGTTGGAGGTGCATGCAGAACGTTGTGGTGTATCTGCAGATCTTGGATTCCCTCATGTAGAAGTGTACTGGCATGGAGTGCGTGAAATGAAGTGGCTGGACTTGGTGCTCCTTTACAGACAGAGCGTCATCCTGACATAATTATAATTCATTGTGGAGGGAACAGTTTAGGACATGTGTCTGGAATTTCTTTGCAATTTGCAATGAAAGAAGGACTTGAGAAGGTCATGGACATGTTTCCAAATTCCTAAGTAATTTTTTTCTCGTATTGCGAAAAGACAAATGTGGCTGCATGCTTCTTCATTTGGTCCACAAATGGAGAAAGTGAGCCGCAATGTCAATAAGGCTGTTTGTGCCTTTCTAATAGATGTTGGCATGTCCTCTTTTCACAATGAAAATATTATGTTTTGTAGCACATTCATTTTTCACAGAGATGGAGTCCATCTTAGATATGCTGGCAATCAGATTTTTCTTAGAAATGTACAAAATGCATTGCAAACTTATAGTCATCTATTTTGCATTAGATGGGGACGAATCCGAGTTTTTCAAACACACAAAACACCACCAAAAGGCTCTTTTCAGAGCCACCACTTACTCCCAGAGAAAATTGCATTGGTTTTGCTAGGACAGCACCCCAAAATGTTATCTGTCCTAAGACTGTCCGCCGACTTTTAAAAAATGTGCAAGGATCTGCACTGTTTATTTGATAGTTTTATTTTTAAACTGAGAAAGGCGGCTCTGAAAATAGCCTTTTTTTGTTGAGTTTTAGTTGTTTTATTTTTATTGGCCTTTTTACACACGACACACTAGGAGAGGAGGTGAAAGGAGGGTAAGGAAGGGACACCAAACATGGGGATAAGAAAGGGCAGGTGGAGAGAGGAAGATGTAGGGTGGGCCTTATTTAGGTAGGTAGCAGGTCTTCTGGTGGTCCGTGACCGTAGTCTCAAAAGCACTTCGAAGACTCTCCCCCCTGCAGAGTACTGCGTCACAGTACATACACAATATTGTGACCCTCGAAAGGTATGGGTCAACAGCATCGTGAATGGCCTGTGAAGCAGCTGGACGGATGCACTCTCCCACAGGAGTGTCTCTTGTGGTGAGAGGAGCAGAAACGGAGGATGCTGTGGAGGAACTCAACCTACTACGTTCATCACAAGGTACAACCTTTCAGAATGTCTGCACTGTGCAACGAAGTTAGGTGTCGCTTCATGGATGTCGTACCAAAGCTGTATGCACCACGTCTCCCACGACTCAGCACTAATTTGCACTGGTTACAGGTGACCTTGTCCGCACATGTTTTTGGTACGTTACCATAAATGGTAAACAACCGCCACACCCATGACTCCTGGCGAGTGCTGGTAGTAGGGCATTCCTCCACTTCATTCTCTTCATCCTCTTCATCCTCGTTCTGTACATCCTCACGCAAGTTCCCCTCTCCAGGCCCTTGGGGAAGTGGTGGTGGTGGAGGGTTTGGGGATGGTGCTGAGGTTTATGTAGCAACACAAGCCATGGATGCCATTAGGGTTGAAGAGGTAATCTCAGCTAGAACACTAAAGGCAGCAAAAGTCAATCTGCAATAGCCAGAAGTACAATTAAGATCAGATCTGGGGTGTGGCTTTTTATAGGGGTAGAGGGGTGCACCTCAAGAACATATCGAACACTCAAAAACATTCAAAAAGTTACAAAAAATATTTGAAAAGCCAGGGCCATTGTCTGGGACATGTGAAATGGTGATTTTTTACTGTAAAATAATTTGGATTGTCTGAATAAGTTATTTTAAAATGTTGGGCATCCAAACAGAGTCCGCAAATTAGGACACACGCTCAGCGTGGGTGCCGTCACATGATGACGTCGGGAACACGTCCGCAAAGGGAACTGGTGTCCGCAGGATAGCAAATGCACAGGAGCGGTCATGCGCATGCACGCGGGTGTTCTACGGACAGTGTTCGGGTCCTGAAACTAATTAAAAATGCGACACAAGTGAGACGGACAGTTACGGACAGGCCCGATGTTCGCAGGACTTTTGGGTATGGCGCGCATGTGCTTAGATGTTGTGCAGACTGTACGGCCAGGTATAGTGTCCTTAGGACACCTTGATTTTGTTTGACTATGGACATCCCGGACACCGCACCTGTTCTAAGGACAGTTCCACCTTGGTTACGAATGGTACGGACAGGTATAGTGTCCTTAGGACAGCAGCATTTTGTTCATTTATGGACAACCCGGACACCTGGTGTGTTCTAAGAACAGTTTCATCTTGGTTGTGAACGGTGCGGAGAGGTATAGTGTCCTTAGGACACTTCCATTTTGTTGATTTATGGACATCCCGGACAGCTGATGTGTTCTAAGAAGAGTTCCATATTGGTTGCGAATGGTACAGAGAGGTGTAGTGTGCTTAGGACATCCTCATTTTGTTATTTACGGACAGGCCAGACATGCGTGCTGTCCGCCGACATTTTAACTGCTTTTTAAAAAATAAAATAAGACAAAAAGAATTTCATTACAAGAAACATACGATTTTTTTATTTATATACATATACACAAATTATGAAAGAGAGGGGGGAGCAGAAACTGATACAAAAATAGGGGAATTAGGGGTTTGGAGAGGATGGATGGGAGGGGATGAAGGGATGGAAATCTCATCAAACGTTTATTTTGTTGTTCACGGTTTGGGGATATTTCACTGGGACATGGAGAGGGGGCACAGGTACAGGTGGGACAATGGTACTTAATTTTTTCTTTGATGTGGTCCTCCACTAACTGTTTCAAACTATTGACATTTTCCTTAAGAATGTCTACTTTCTGTTCAATGCGTTCGGGAGTCTTTTCCAATTTGTCTTTTGGAGTCACATTTTCAATCTTTATATGGTCCGCAAAAAATAAAAATATATGTTAAGTACACATTAGGTAATGATTATTAATTTCCTTGTATAGACAAGTGTCTACCATTATGATCACTGTGTTCAGATATTTCCTCATGTGGAAAATGTTCTTCCAGCCACTCCAAAGTACTGTACATTTCTGTGTGAAAAACAAAAATATATTAATTATACTGTACCTCACACAAAAAGTAGAGCAATACATACAAAAAATGAAGTTTACTTACTAGTTTCTGGTAAGTTGTATTTGTTGTGTTGTGTAGGTCTACTGTTGCTTCTAGCTCTACAGTTTCTGTGAGGTAATTATGTTGAAGGTATATCATTTTTGTTATGGTATAATCCATTTTATTATATATAGTATTTCAATGGCTGGTTGATATGCTAAATATATATGTTCCACTGCATATTTATTAACATATATAATGTGTATATGTGCTGCTTTTTCAACTTGCGTAGTGTTTATATGGTATGATAGAACAATTTCAGATACCCCCTGCATGCTTGGGTAGTGTTGATGTCGTCCGTGACCGTTCGCAGAAATCCAAATCATTAGCAGGGTGTTTGGCATGTTCTAAGTTAATTGTATATAAAGTAAGGGAACCCTAGTACACCTCTATGAAATTTACACTATGGAAATGTATATTCAGTAAAACAACTTTGCTAAAGAGATGTTATGGTTAATTTGCGCTACTAAAAACCTATGAAATTCAGTAAAAAACTTTGTTAAAGGGACGTTATGATTAAGTTGTTCTACTAAAAACCTATGAAATTCAGTACAAAAAACTTTGCTAAAGGGATGTTATGGTTCCAAGTACCGAAAAACCCTTGAAATTCGCCAGTTATGGTAAGCTAAGCAACCATAATTTGCGCCACCAACGTGCATTGCTAAGACTAACACCCAGGACATCAAAGATGACATCACAAATGTCGATTAATGACATCACTGATGACATCACATGTGCATGTACTTTTCATGAAAAGTCTGTACAAGGGATTCTTATTATAATGTTGACAAAAAATGTGTCAAGGCTCATTGGAATAAATGTCATGAGCTATGTAGTGCATTGAGCAACGTATTGATATAAATAGCATTCTACTATAAAGATCTTTACAGTATAATAATCTACTCAAGTATAAATATAAGCATTGTGTGCAGCATACATGATGGAGGTGCAATATTCATAATCTTCCCATGTTGAATAGTGAAATGATAAATGCTTTCTTATTAGAGTTTTGTGTACTGTGCAACATGTAATAAGTAGTTAGTGAAACCCACTTCCTATATAATTTTATTATTAGATACAAAACACAAAGACGCAACAAAACATACAAATATGAGTATACACAGGGAAAGTAGCAGTAGAACCAGAAATTGTTCATAATCTACCTGATTATCTTTATGTAAAGAAATGGTTGTTCTGCTTCAAATCTACTACTTCCCTATGAATAACTATCACGTGATGCGACTGCACTCTAAAGAGAGTAATGTGAATGCAAATATGCGCATATCCAAAGAAAGTACAGTAATAAAAAAACAGCAGAACAATAAGTAAGTTTTCATAACCTTACTGATTGTCTTCATATACAGAAAGCATTGGTATATTTCAGGTGTGTATTCTCCCTATGTATATGTTTCATATGCTGTGAGTGAACCCCAAATGAATTACTGTAAGAACATATTTGAAGTATAAGACTACAAATATAGTACTTTTCGATTTTTGTGTTCCTAAGTGTTACTGGCTAAGATATATCACTAAAGGAAAAAAGACGGAGCCAGACATGTGATGTTATCAGTGATGTCATCAATGACATTTGTGATGTCATCTTTGATGTCCCTGGTGTTAGTCTTAGCAATGCACGTTGGTGGCACGAGTTATGGTTGCTTAGCTTACCATAACTGGTGAATTTCAAGGGTTTTTCGGTTTTACTTGGAACCATAACATCCCTTTAACAACGTTTTTTTTACTGATATTACACGGCCGCAGTAGTGACCGCGTAGTTATGGTTAAATTGCTGTTTCCATAGGAAGAGCACTTTTTGGGCGGCTCATAACTTTGCTCCCCCTGGACGAATCCTCACCAAACTTTGCAAAAACAGTATATGGCCCACTCTGAATTTTTTTGCAAAGTGCAAATTTTAGTGAGGTTTGGTCCAGGGGGGGCAAAGTTATAGAGGGGTCCCAAAACTTCTGTTTTTCCCATAGACATAATGGGGAAAAAACTTTGCTCACGCCTACAGCCCAAGCCGCTGGACGTATTTTCACCAAATTTGCGGCAGGAGCAGTGGCTTGGTCCCGAAAGCGTGCTTTTGTTAATTTGGTGTAAATTCGTCCAGTAGTTTTTTTTTAAATGACCACAACGTAAGGCAAAAAAAATGGTGATATCTATGTCCGCTCCGCGGACACACTTCCCTGTTCGCTCCGTGGACAGGATACCGATTGGCTAAGGGGCTGGCGTCATGACCGCGGACATGTGACGTCTCTGCCGATTGGCTGCAGTGAGCCGTGTTCTGCGTCAGATTGTTTGAATGCGCCCAACATCTTGGATCCGCCGACAGCGCAGGGGTGACCAGCAGCAACATGCTATTTCGAAAACTCTTTTGCCGTGTCAGAGTACTTGGGGAGGTTTAGACAGTAAGAGATGGGTGAAAAAATGTATTTGTTCAGGCAGTAGGTGTTAATGATATATTCCCTATGCCCCCCTTGTTCGGGATGTTTATAAGTACAGGAAATTAGGGGTCTTATAAGGGTAGTATTTCAGTCCGTGCTGTGCGCAGGCAACTTGAAACTGTTTTAAGGACACACGTGGTGTTAGCGAACATTGAAATTGAGTACATGCCGTAGTTACATTATTTTTTTCTATGGGTGTGCTATTCATTTGTACGCTGCCATGGGTGTGACATGCTGCGGTGGTTGCGGCCAGGGACTAGAGTCTTGAATGCATGGCCGTAGGCCGTAGGCCGAAGGCTATACTTCCATGACTGCAGGCGCAGGCCACAACCACTGCAGCATGTCACAGCAATGGATACACCTGTAGTATTGCTTATCGATCAGATGGTTGTGGGGAGTGTGTAGAATCTTGGGTGCATGGCCAGAGGCCATGCACCCAAGAGCAAAGTTATAAGCACTGGAGGTATAAGCCACTGCACACCCATACATTGTAATATCTATGGACATACAGCTAGGAGTATAGCCTCTGGCAACAACCACTGAAGCATACCACACCTATAGATACACCCGTAGTACCGCACATCACTCAGGTGGTTGTGGGGAGGGCCTCCAGGTTTGGGTGCATGGCCAAAGGCCATGCAACCAAGAACAAACTTATAAGCTCTAAAGTTATAAGCCAACATGGGTTTTATATAGTTCAGTGGATGTGGGCAGGACGTATACTTTTGGGTGCATGGCTGCAGGCTGTAGGCCATACACCCAAGAGTGTAGACTCTCCACAAGCACTGCAGGATATCACATTCATGCATGACACCCATACATTCGATTATGTATCTGGTAGGTGTGGGCAGGGCCTAGAGTCCTGGGTACAAATTTAGTACATGCTACAGTTATAATGTTTGTGGAGAGGGCCTGCCAAAGGCCATGCACCCAAGAACAAACTTATAAGCTCTAAAGTTATAAGCCAACATGGGTTTTATATAGTGCAGTGGTTGTGGGCAGGACGTAGACTTTTGGGTGCATGGCTGCAGGCTGTAGGCCATACACCCAAGAGTGTAGACCATGCCCACAAGCACTGCAGGATATCACATTCCTACATAACACGCATACATTCGATTATGTATCTGGTAGGAGTGGGCAGGGCCTAGAGTCCTGGGGACAAATTGAGTACATGCTACAGTTATGTTTCATATATTACACGGCCACGGTAGTGGCCGTGTAGTTATGGTTAAGTTGCTGTTTCCATAGGAAGAACACTTTTTGGGCGGCTTATAACTTCGCTCTCCCTGGACTAATCCTCACCAAACTTTGCAAAAAAAGTATATGGCCCACTCTGAATTATTTTTTTAAGTTTGGTGAGGTTTGGTCCAGGGGGGGCAAAGTTATAGGGGGGTCCCAAAATGTATTTTTTTCCCATAGACTGAATGGGGAAAAAACTTTGTGCACGCCTACAGCCCAAACCGCTGGACGGATTTTTATCAAATTTGCGGCAGGAGCAGTGGCTTGGTCCCGAAAACATGCTTTTGTAAATTTGGTGAAAATCCGTCCAGTACTTTTCTTTAAAACGATAAAAAAGTAGGTCTGGAAAAATTAGTGATATCTATGTCCGCTCTGCGGTCACACTTCCCTGTTTGCTCCGCAGACAAGAAATCGATTGGCTAATCCTTAGCGTCATGTCTGCGGACATGTGGCGCTTTACCTGATTGGTTGTGGAACAGTGTGAAGTGCGTTAGATTTCTTCGCAGCCTCCGCCATATTTTGTTCATGTTTTGGTGTACACGGACATCGCCGGTAACACATAGAAAACAAGACACTAATGCACTTGTTACAATTATGAAATACTGTTTCCGAAGGTGAGCTTTACTTAGGTTGGAATGGAATGTGGCCGCGGAAAATTGAAAAACTTGTGTTTTCTTGCCACCAAATTCATACGGTAAAGTGGGAGTTGGTGCTCAATGCGCGGCGACAAATGCCTGCGTCTGTGTTACAATGTTTTCGGATTAATATTGAAGTCGGACTGGCATCCATGTTTTGAAATCTGAGGCGGCCACCTGGAATGTTTGATGGAAACAGTGGTTTACGTGCCGTATGGGAGTAGCGGTTCTCATGATAGGATGCTCATATGTTGTCACAAAGTGAGAATGTATTTGCCTTCTGAGTGAAGGTCAGTTGATTTGCTTTTTTGGTTGCAAGGTCAGTAGGCCCACGCATCCAAGTCAATTCATAAGGGGCTATTGTTATTTGACCTTGAGCGAAAGGGAAACTTTAAAAGCTACGCAAGGAATGAAAGCTTGGAAAAACAATACTATTTGATAAGGTTATATTTTAAAAAAGCTTGTAAGGAACATGAAATATCAGTTCACGAATATTCTTTGATGCAAACAGTTTGCTGTCTGACTTTGGCAAAAATAATGGAGGCTGTGAAGGTGATGTAAGTTTAACTTTGATGACTGTACACTAATTGTGACAATGTAACTGAAGTATTATATTTTTGCGCAGTTGTAATTCTCCTCCAATAACAGAGAGTGTACATTTTTCGCGTTTGAAGGCTAGGACTAGCGTCGGTGTCTAGTCAAATTGTTGACAGACAAATGGTCGCAGACAAATGGTCGACACAATTTGGTCGACAGGACAAATGATAAAAAAAATGTTTTGTTATATATATTTTTTTAGGTCTTCGTTTAGAGATAAAAAGGGGTTTTTAGCAAAAAAAGGGGGTTGGGGGGACCCCCCCAAAAAAAACAAATGTGAAAAAATTCGATCATTTGACCTGTCGACCTTTTGGTGTCGACCATTTGTCCTGTCGACCATTTAGATTCGATCAGTTGACCTACAACCACTAGAGTCACCCTTGGTGACCATTACTTCTTTTTCTTTCAAATGTTATGCTTGCCCACATAGATTTGTGTATCAGTTTGCACGTTCTTTTGGTCTTGTGCATTCATGCTGCCATCATAACTGAATTACCATCTCACTGTGCAGTTGCGTTACAACTCTCCAGACGGGTTCCCCGGTCTCCCTTTTACGTGCACTCATACATGCGGTTTTCTTCGGGAAAGGCACTCGCAACATGGAGGAGCCGAGAACTGTCTGCAGCGTTTCAGTGTCTCTTGCTTCTCATTGCGAGCGGGTGGCCACACCCCCGACTTCTAGGATCGCATATCAAGATACTCAGACTTCGGATCGACGCATTGCTCCTCTCCTCAGAGTCGTGCATCGCTCCGTAAATTTGCTTACCTTCCTCCTTTGTGACTATTATTGAAACGGTATCCGCTAGGCTTTCTTCTTTGAAACCCCTTGGAATTACTTTATCTGTTTCCTTTGGTCTGTGATATTAGATTCTTCCGATCACTCTTGGATTCTGTGCGACTAAAATGAACTGCATTCAACAATCAGCCTTTCTCTCAGTCTATTCTGGTGTGTAGTCCTACGCTGATAGAGAGTCATTCTTTCTTCCGCAGTCTTTTCCCGCGCACGTTTATTTACCTTTCTTATTCTTTCATCAAGTGTTGGGATCCAGCCATAGGAATAATCTGCAGTTCTCCACTCCAAGCCTCCTAAACTGCTATCTCTCTTCTTGTCAGCTGAATTACAAGTATCTTGGTAAGGCTTTTCATTTCCTTGCCTATCTGATGCCTTCTAGTATTTTTACTGTGTTTAAATACATCAGGACATAATCTTTTCACCCTATGCTCCATTAGGTTCCTCAAACTATAATTCTGTTGTGACTATCGGATTGGTTGAAATAAATCAAGAGATTATCTTTCACTGCAGGGTAAACCTTTCCTTCTACTCTCAGCTCAGATTTATAATCTCTTTTACATACCCTCTTTACTCATACTTTACTTTGTCTGTATTAGAATTCTTCACAAGAGGATTTCAGTCTGCACTAAAATTCCCGCGTAACGCAAAGTAAACCATTGCAGCTCTCTGTAGGAGTCCACGTACCCCAGCAGCTCACCACAGGGTGTTTTCCCCTTTTGGGGTTTTCCCTGGAGACTCCACTTCTGCCTAGCTTTTTTCGGCTGAGCTGTAGAGGGGTTTCTAGGTGAGA